>NC_064290.1:46694815-46708417 GCF_019186545.1 Solanum stenotomum
CTTGACTTAACTTGAGTCTTGAGACTCTTTACTTAGCTTGAAACTCTAAGCTCTTTGCTTGACTTGAAACTTGAGTCTAAAAATGAAGTTAAAACGTTCAATGAAGACTCTTGAAAAGCTTGGAGGACTTGCTTGAACTTACTTCTTAACATGGCTTGACTTGACTCTAACTTCTCTTTAACTTGATACTAACTTGCCTTGAATTGAACTATGGATTCAAGGTATATGATCACACGTATTTGGATGAGTTAGGGATGTTTAGAAACACTTTGGGGTGTTGGAAACAACTAGGGAACATAGGTATAACACCTAGGAACATGTATAAGAAAGCATGGAAAGAATAGGGGAACATGGCGTCCTTGGCGCTCTGCAAGGCGCGGAGCGCCAGCCCTTGAAGGTCAGAAGGCACCTGCTGGCGCTCTGAGTGGCGCGCCGCCCCAAGGGCTGGACTTCAAAGTCCCCTTTGGGACGCGCTGGCAGGCGCGACGCGCCAGCCCCTTCCCCAGAAAACCCGACTTTTCTCCCTCTTTTCTTTAACTCTTAACCACCCTAACTTCAAAGGTTCCAATCCCAACCACTAGGGATCACAAAATCACTCAATATACAATAGATTTCAACTCAAGAACACAACCAAATCATGTCCCACAACCAACAATAACTTCCACAACACAACTAACAACATCAACAACAACTAACAACTTCAACAACAAATCCAATCTTTTCTCAAATCATAAAATGAGCTTGATGTGTGGGGGAAAGGATAAACCCACACTAAAGAACTCACATACCTTGATAGGGATCACCCCTGACGATTTCCACGGCGGAAACTTGTTGATCTCTTCTTCTTCTCTTCTTCTCCTCCTTCTTCTCTTCCTCTTCTTCTCTTCTTCACTCTCAAGAACCCTAACTTTCTCTCTTTAAAATGGGACAAAATGATCCAAAGATCAGCCCTATACAACAATATAATCCCAAAAGAAATGGCTAGGGAAAAGACCAAAATGCCCTTAAAATTTCTGGACGGATTCCCTGCCAACTTCCCAACTTTCAATGGTCATAACTCCCTCATATGAGCTCGGAATCGAGCAAACTCAGCGGCGTTGGAAAGACCATTCCACAAGCTTCACAACCATAACTGGAACTACTCCTAACTCATCCTGAGATGGAAGTTATGACTGCTCAAAGTTGGCCAAAAACTCACTGATTTCCACACTTAGCCAAATTTCCAGATTTTTAAATTTTTCCAAAAATGACTATTTTCAAATTTCAAGTTTTTCCATAGTTATTTCAAATTGCCGGATGTTACAAGTATACTCAATAAAATTGTTGAAGCATGAGGAAAATTGAATTATATATCATAAATAATAATAAAAGAATATTAAATTAAAAAAAAAACTTGTTTTTTAAAATTCTTAACCAAAATCACTGACAAAAGTTGTCGTACGATTTTCAGGAGCAATTTTCTTCTGACAAAAGTTGTCGTACGTTAAAAAAAATAAAGATCGCTGCCTTAGCAGCGATTTTCTCAAAAAAAAAAATCTATTTTTCTTGATTTTGGTTTTAGAATTTTAAATTTTTATTTTTTTAAATTTAATATTCTTTTATTATTATTTATGATATATAATTCAATTTTCCTCATGCTTCAACAATTTTATTGAGTATATTGTCCGTCTTGTTATCATTTTTATATTATTAATAATTAACAATAGGCATGAAAATAATAGCACTAGGCATGAAAAACGTTGCCCCGATGTGTAAGGAAAAAAAAATTTTGACTTAAAATCGCAGCCATTTTAATAAAAAAAAACTTTTTTTACAAAATCGCTGCTAGGGCAGCGATTTTTCGTTTTGTGTCAGAGGGCAATCGCTCCGTTAGGAGCGAATTTGCCCTTTTGGTTTTAAAAAAATTTGATGTGCCCTTTTGGAATTTTTGACAATTTTTTTTGCCCTTTAGGCTCTGGACTCTATGAATTAAGATAGAATGTTAGTAGATAGTTGAGTACTGTAGTCTCGCTTATCCTTCAATACTAATAGTCGTAGTATTACTCTTGTTCCTTTGATTTCTATTACTATATATTATCCTCTCTAATTCATTTATCATTATTGTTCGTTTTTTTATCATGTCTTGTGTAATGTTTTATCTTGATTTCTTCACTCTTGCTATTCTTGCAACTTCAGTCATGCATGTCTGAAATTGTTCTCGAATGAGAAAACTTACAAAAAAGAATATGAAAAAAAGAAAGAAATACAAACTTCATTAATCATGTTGTCCCAAATTTAGAAAAAGTGGGAAATTAACAATAATCTAAGACCTACGATGTGCTAGTTATAATAAAGGCATTGAAAATAGCAATAGCAATTGCAAATGGAAATTAATGATCTAGGATCTTTTTGACAAACACCACTACGTTTAACATTGAGTCCAACAAAAAAATTGAAGCATTTGTCTTGGCAACAAGATTTTGTATTGCACTCTCCAAGTAATAACAAGTAATGGATCATCCTCTTCCATTGTTCTAACTTGTTTGCCTAAGTATCACCATTCTTGCATCCACTCTCTTGCTAACTGCATTATCAAAATACTTATTAATTAACTAGCTTCGTGATGGTTTAAATCCATAATTTAAGAGTGGGAGATATGGTGGAGAATGCGAACCACCTGAACAATCTCTTTTGTTATGTAAAAAAATAAATGATTTGGGGATTGTCATAAGGTGAATAAATAATACAGGATTATTTATTGTAAGGACATTTATGTACCAAGGTTTTTCGTATTCATGTATGGGTTGTACATCTACTTTCTTCGGTCTGTTTTAGTTGTTGTACTTGCTAAAAATAACGAATTCTAAGTAGGCATTTGGCCATGCGATACCATATCACGATATGGTATTGTGAGATGGAATCAACATTTGAACATGCGATTTTACGCTGATTCTATCTCATGATTCCATATCATGAGATGTGATTCCATATTCTCCAAAAACCATGATATAGAATTATATGGGAATTCCATATCATGATTTGAGATATTTTAATACAAAAATTGATCCACGAGTTTATATTTTGTTAAAACAACCCACATTTATATCTACTAACCATTTGTTTCATATGTAAATAAAATTTATAATCACATCATTACGTTTTAAAATTTATTATTCTCATCGGCATAAAATTTATTATCCTCACCAACATATAGTCACTTTAACTCACACCAACCGATTATTGAGTAATAAATTTATTTTATGGCCTTAATAAGTGTACATTTATATTTTATGTGTAAGTTATTAGTATTTAGTTACATATTTCCTATCAACTTTGTTTAAAGAGATAATATTTTTTTTATGATTTTGCATTGTGTTGGAAGCAATATTTTTATTACTCTTACAAACATTATTTTATGAAGTGCATTCTATAATGCTTCCAATTTATTTTATGTTCACTAAACTATTATTGATGTATTTTTTATTTGATAGGATTGTGTTGGTGCGATTGATGGAATATATATAGAAGGGGAGGTTCCTAAAGTGGTGCAACAAGCATATTGTAATCGCAAAGGAAGAACATCACAAAATGTCTTATGTGCTTGTGATTTTGATATGTGATTTACCTTTGTTGTTGTTGGTTGGGAAGGTACTACGCATGATAGTAAAGTATTTGAGAATGCACTTGTTGAACCAAAGCCACCATTTCCATTTCTGCCATATGGTAACTTTAAATTACATCCTTAGAATAAATATTATTTATTTACACAAAGCTGTCTCATTTACGTCACATATGTTTTTAGTAATTCTTTATAAAATGTTTGTCGGTAGATAAATATTATGTTGTTGATGCTGGTTTTCAAAACACAAAAGAATTTTTAGCTCCATATAAAGGACTACGCTATCATTTGCAAGATTACCGAGGAAATGAAAGATAGCCTCAAAATTTGAAAGAACTGTTTAATTATAGGCATTCATCTCTGTGCAATGTGATTGAATGGATTTTTGGAGCTTGGAAAAATAGATTTAGAATACTGAAACAAAGCATGAACCATTATGATATTGATACACAAATAAAAATTGTCAAAGCTTGTGCAGTGTTACATAATTATTTGCGAGAATACAAAAATACTGATGAAATATTTATGGTCTAAGAGCATGAAAATATAGTTGCGGATGATATTGACCAACAAATGGCTCAAAGTAACAATGTTGGTTCGTCTTCTCGGTCACATGATCGAGAAATGCAAGTTCAACGTGAGGAATTGTCCGTACTATGTGGGAGGATTATATTAAAGACTAATACACTACAATTTATGTTCATTTTTTTTATTAAATTAAAGTTAGATGAAACAATTATTTAAGTGGAGAACAAATAACTTTGTAATAATTTATTATGCGATTTTATAAATTTTTGTTTATTTGATAAGATTGAATAAACAATTGGGGCTATAACTTAAGAGATNATTTTTTGTTTATTTGATAAGATTGAATAAACAATTGGGGCAATTTTAATAGTTTTACAACTTATGAGATTTTTATGTTTATGAGAAAATATACAACACAAATTACATATCGCATGTCCAAACAAAACGTCAATTCCATCTCATGATTCCATATCATGATACCATATCATGATTCCATATCATGATACCATATCGCATGGCCAAACAGACCCTAAATGTAGTTGTTATTTAGAAAACTAAGATGAATAATTAATTATTGATTTTCATTTTTATCTTTTTAACTCGATAAATGTGGTAAAAAGAGAAGGTAATATTAAATTTAGTCTAATAACATTTTTAGTTAATGTTTTTTTAGGAGGCATGCAAAAGAAAAACATAACAAGTAAAATGGATCGAAAAGTGTATTATATGTTCCAACTTATAAATATAGATTCTTGTATAATTTATACTAGTATTTCCTTTGTTTCTTTTTAGTTGTTATAATTTCCTTTTGAGAGTCAAAAAGATATGAACTTTGACTAACATTTTAAGATGTTTTATTCATTATATTGATATGAAAAAAATTGCAATTTATAGTATTTTTTTTTCGTATAAATTTTTAATATAATTTGCATATTTATTATTTGTGCAATGAACAGTGCTGGAGAGAGACTCTACCTCAGGCAAAACCAAGGAGGATGAGAAGCCATGAACATTGATAGATGGATGTCATCTGCACAAACAAAATAAAAAAGTGAAAAGAAAAGAAAGAAAGAAAGAATGATGTTAATTTTTAAAAAATCAAAATTATTGATAAAAATCAGTTATTTTCAAATGTTTTAAAAAGAAGGATTATTCCTTCCGGATATATGATAAAATTCAAACAATACAGAAAAGATAAGTATGATCTATGTCAACAAAAGGGAAAAAAAACATCTCGATACATGCGTAAAGCTATACTGTAATCAAGGTAACACAAAAATATATGTATAATAATAATAAGCTATAAATAAATAATTAACCTTGAAAAATGTTGTTAAAGCTTCTTCACTGGGATAACCTTTCTCACCAATGGCTTGAATATATAATAATATAATTAAATATACCTCACAAACCCTTTTAATTAAGTAACCATATCTAGAATGACATCAACATATAATAATTACATATTATGATATATATGTGGTAAATGCTCATAAATCAAAAGAGAATCGAAAAGGTAATAAGATAATATATGAGAATCATGATCTAGAATGACATCAATATATAATCATTACATATTATGATATATATGTGGTAAATGCTTATAAATCAAAAGAGATTCGAAAAGGTAATAAGATAATATATGAGAATCATGATATAGATATTTGATGCAAAATGCTAAGATTTGGTTTTATAGGCTTTGAATTTGTTATTTCTTCTAATTATATGTTCTTTTTACAAAAGATTTTGAATTTTACTATATTATCTTTGGTGAATAATTAGGTCAATATTACATTTGCTTAGGTTTCACTATAGTATCTTTTGGTGAATAATTATGCCTTTTAATAAGATCATAATTATGTTGAGGGAACTTGACCAATGTCAAAAATAACTTTTATTTTAATATGAACTTAGTAATGTTAAAGTAAATAAAGCATCATATCAGGCTATCATCTTTGTGTTAATTGTTCATCTAAATGAAAACTTAAAGCAATTTAGCTATACAGTATACATAAACATGCAGTAACACACACTAATAACCATCAATAGTAAAGAAAAAAAAATCTTTGATTCCGCTCTTCATCGTTAAGAAGAGCTAGGTAACTATTTAATCGAAAAAGATGGAGTAAATCAAAGATCGATATTTGACTTAACTATATATAATAGCGCGTTCCAACATGTAAATGATAAACCAAAAAAAGAAAAAAGTTGACAAAGATACAATGTCATTACACAACACAAAGGATGATGCATCAGAGTAAGCCTAAATCCTCCAATCTATAGATTATGTATTAAAAATTGGCTAAATCCCTATGTTTTCTCTCCAAGAAAATTGAGTACACCATTTCGTTCTAATTCGTTATCCAAAATCTCTGGATGTTGTGTTTAGCATCTCAAGAACCAGGGCATCCAACCCCCTGGATATTGCAGTGCGCGCGGGACTGAAACATGTGATCTGTACAATAAACATGCATGAATGAATGAAACGAATAATATAGACACAGCCATATATATTTCCATTAGAAAAACCTACAAATAGAATATCAAAGCAGAATTGGTTGTTCCAGAGCATTTCCATGACAAAAGATCATGGTGCGATTGAGGGTACAATTTAACATAGTCAACTTTGCATTATGATTCAATATATCAACGTTATCCTGGTCACGTCAAAACTCAGACCAGAGAACATACTAATCTACTTAACATATGCACAACTTATCGTCCTGTTGATTGGTCGTAGGAACTAGGTTAGATAGTGAAGCAGTTGCAACCATCATGAAATAGCCCGCAAATTTCATTTAGCAACAGTAAAACTTTACCTTCAATTCAATTGGAATATATAGAGTGGTCGCATAGAACTTCATTTGTCAGGATGTGCTCTTTTAGCCCTGCGACGTGTGTGGCTTGTATGGTGTCTATGTGAATGCTTCTTTGGCTTCTTACTGCTGAAATGCGTAGGACAATCACATTGAAGTTGCAAAAGGGAAGAAAAAGTTAAAGCTACTCCAAATAAAACTGTAGAATCATGGTTAACCAAAGCAAAGTCGTGAAAACTAACCGCCTAAAATCTGATACCAAATTTAGAAGAAAGATCACAGGTAAAGCCAGCAAAGCTGAAGCCTGGAATAAATACAAAAATGAAAACTAATGACTAAATGTTAAGCCAAAATATCATAAGAACTAGAACATAATCTACCCTCAATATCTGATGTTAAATTTGAGATTATTACGATATAGCATTACATACCAGATACCAAGCCAACTCCTTTGTAGCATATGGCTTGGTGATGTGGTGATTCTTCAACATGTGATGTATATTTTCTTGAGCCTTCAAATTCAAAAGCAACAATGATCCATATAAGCCGATTGTCATCATCCTTTTAAGACTAAGAAAAACTATTTTCAAGCATCACAAGAAGAAGAGAGAAAAAAAACGATCCCTGAAAGATAAATGAAATACTTGAGTTGAATTTTACCAACACATTTGGAAAAAAGGAAATCATTTGAATTGAAAAAAAAAATTAAGTATGCTTGAACGTTCCTTTCCTTAATTGAAACAAAGTAGCCATATTAGCCAAATTCCACATCATTCAGTGTTTCATTCCCCAATAGCTTTCACAATTTTTGTCAAGGTAAGTCCTCACATCGTCTTGGTTTTTGTAGACAAACCACGTTTGGGGTGTGTTCTTTAAAAAGAATTAAATGCTCATACCAGAAGAAAGCCAGAATAAACTTAGATCTCCACCTAATTATAATAGTGTTAATCGGAAAATCAGAAATACCAGGCAGCCATTCTTGAACCCATCAGAGGTAAATTGCTACTTTTCCCCCCTTTGTAGGTACAGTAAGGGCATACTTTTAATGAGAAAGAGACATTGCTATAAAACTTTTGAACTCCATTGAAATTATTGTTAAATATTAGGTCAATGTATAATAGCAAGAGAAACTCCATATTGCTATTGAATGAAAGCTAAAAGCCTAAAACACATGAATGGGCAATAAAGCTTACATTTCCATTGTATTAATTTTGGTTAACAAATTAAGTTGACATGCAACCAAAACTGATGTAATATAAGGGAAGAGGCATAAAAGTACCCCTAGACTTGTCAAGGATTATCAGTTACATTTTACACAGTAATACTTTGCAGGAGTCCTATGACCCCCTTAGACTATTTTAAACTAAAACTAGTGAGAGTAAGAGTGAGGCAAAAAAAGTGTAAATTCTTCATTTTTATAATATTTCTGTTATTAAATACATATATACATACATACATATCCATATATATATATATACTGTATTTTTTTCTCCTTTCTTCCATTTTCTTTTCTCCTCTGTGAAAGAAGCTGGCAAAAATGAAAAATAAAGGAAAAGAAAAGAATCAGTCAGCAACAATGGGAAGAGAGATTGTGGAGCTATTTGAAGGGGATGGTGGGGCTCGCTGGTGATGAAGGGGGCCAATCAATGTCGGTGATATAGTGGCAAGGAGTGAAAAAGAAGAAAGAGAAAGCAAAAGAAAAAGGAATAGAATAAAAAGAAAAAGAAAAAACAAGGGGAAAACAGAAAAAGTTATTTTTTTATCAAATGTAAACGTGTCAGGTGTGTGTACTTCTCAATCCAACACAGATATGAGATTAGCATTTTAAGGGTGTGTTTGTTCAATCTTAAAATGGTCCAGGATGATCATAGGACCTTCACAAAGTACAAGTGTGTAACTAGTAAATAGTAATCCGAGACAGTTTGGGGGTGTTTTTCTGCCTTTCCCCTAAAATATACTCTAAATCAGACACTCATTTGAAGCAAGTAACCGTACATCTAAAACCTGAATTGATGGAAAAAGAGAACATGGTGTTAGATGATAGCATATTCACCAGAATACTAGTTGTTATTCTGGTTTCTTCTAGGCATGCACCAATGCAAAAATCCTTTACCCACACACCCACATGGCCCAGCTATTTTTTGACAAAAAGAACCACAGCACGGAGTGAGAGAACACGAGCATGTGTAGCTTTCCTTTACCTATTTGATGTCTGCTAAGCAAGAATACACCAGTTTCTCTAACTGAGACCAAATCAGAAAACACAATAAAAAAGAAAAGATATCTCTAATTAGGTCCTTATTGATCTATACATCATAAACGGTTAATTATTCTTGCAAAGCTAGGTTTGGCTCATGATGATCCACTCACATTATAACAAAACATGGGTTTTCATGCAAATAATTTTTCTTTATAATTCTGTAAATTATCTCATTAATTTTATTTCAAGTCCAACTTTTTTCATCTCTCCCTCGTTCCATCTTGATAGTGAACTTGTCCAACAAGTTCATCCTCCATTCCTTCTTCCAGACAGAGAACTCCACGAGATAAAATCATGTCTTTTTGTTGGTAATGTCAAGGCAATAGTTACTGTAGGTTGTATTTGTAATAAAAAGTCCGGGTGGGAACAATTCTAGGTCTTACGTGATAAGAAAAGAAAATCAAGGGAGAAAACATCAAGGATGTCACATCAAAAGTAAAGCAGCATTAACACTTAACAGGAGACCAAGATAGGGAAAACAGAGAGGGGAAAGAGACATCATGCCTGGTGATGATATAAACTGACAGTTTTCTTGACCTTCCTATAATGACGATGAACTTTCTTGGTGTAAGGTTGCAAGAGAATCCTTGCTTTGTCAATATGAGGTTTCATCACCAGTGAAACTTGGTCAACATAAGGGTCTGTGACTTTCCTAACTTCCTGCAAAATTAGTAGGCTGATATGAATAAACCATGCTGACCATAGTCATTGAACATAGAAGGTAAAAACAAATAAACCTTGACGTAGGGTTGGATGACCTCCTGTGCATTCACAATATGAGGTTCCATAAACTTCTTGGATTCGTGATAAAGGTGAATGCTCTTAGTCTTGAGCCTCTGTATATGAGGCCCGGCATCACGAGCAAATTCCACTGAGCGCTCTTTCATAGCTGGGATCCATACCTTCAAATGAAACAACAGGGAATCAAGGAACAGTTGAACATAGTGAAGAAAAGCATAGTATACAATGTTATTTCAATTCTGGAAATGAAAAACAAACAAAAATCTGAACTATAAATTATCATCTCCCAGACCTATGTATATATTTAAAGCATAGAGGAATGATAGGGAAGAGCTATGCAAATATAGGGCATACACTAAGAAGGGGTGAGTCAAGGTGACCACAGTGACAAACTAGATAACAGAACTAAATAGATGGACTACCAAAGAAGAAATGCTTCCTTTGGTAGAAAGGAGAAACTAAAAAGGAATGGCTTACTGTTTTAAATGAGTGAATATGAGGCTTCGCCATCTTTACTACTTCAGATTTGGTCTCCAGGGCCTGAAGCAATCATTATTAAGAGGATTGACATCTATAATGCAGAATAGATATCTCAAGAATACTATAAAGAACAAGCGTAATTTAACCTAAATGAAGTACCGACTAATTAGAAGCATTAGCAGAAGAACAAGACCTTTTTTAAGGTCAGATCCAAAGATGGTCTTCCATGCTCATTCCAGTAAGTCATAACAATTGACTGCACAATCACAATCAGTCAAGGAAAATGGATAAAAAGAGAGACTCCTTTATAATATGCAAAAAAATAAGTATAATCACCCGAAAATGTACAAGATGAACGGCAAGCCAAGGTGGAAGCCATCCTTCTTTAACCTGGTCTCACCACAATAATACACCCAATCAAATTCCAAAAAGTAGAGGACATGTGATTCAGTCAATAGTTAATTGATTTTCCTCTTGACTCATCACACTGTGATTTTATCAAGTTGCTAACAGTTTTTTTCTTGTTATAAAATATCAGAACCCCCACCCTAATTGATCCAATGGGAAATAGTTCACTTGGAAAAATAGAAAAGAAAAAAGGAAGACAGAAAATATGTATAGAGTAAGAAGCAGAAAGAAATACAATATGATACTTTGGTCTTCAAGGTCGATTTTGATTAGTTAATTCCATCACCCAGATTTTAGATGGAAGAGAGTATAAAACCAGAGGATTGGAAACTTACCAGAGAAAAATGGAACAAGTAAAGAGAGGATAAGAACCTCATTGCAGTAGAAAGACATCAAAAACAACAACAACAACATACCCAGTGAAATCCCACTAGGTGGGGTCTGGGGAGGGTAGAGTGTACGCAGACCTTACCACTACCTCGTGGAGGTAGAGAGGCTGTTTCCGGGAGGTAGAAAGACATCATTCGGGATAAATATTTCTAGATATATTTGAAATCAATGACAGACCAGAAGTGCAAGTAGAAAAAAAAAAGATAATTTCAGAAGTACTAATTCTACCTGCTCAAGCTGCTCAGAAACAGAAGAGGCCTCCAATTTAGCCTTCATCATTTCTTCCTGAAGCCACCAAAAGAATTAGTACCCTCAGGTAATCAGTATTTCCTGTTGTCAAAGAAACTAAGTAATGGAAACCTCTGCCACTTGAAGAGCACGTTTGGTCTTACGGATCCTAGCATTCTGCTCCTCATTTATCCGTTGTAGCTAAAATCAAATATGCATACAATACAAAGTGATGTCAATTCCTAAGGAAGTGATTAAGTGAATGCAAAAAGGATTATATTTGTAAGTCCCAAATATGAAAATTCAAGTAAACAGCACATACACTTTCAAGTTTTAGATTCAGTTCCTGTATTTTCTCCTCCGCTTCATTTGTACTGATTTCAAGAATATTTTTCTTCTTGTTTTGTGCTTCTGTTTCCCTTCTAAGAGCATCTATCTGCACATCAACAGAATATTAAGGAATGCAGCATAATCTCTAAACAAAGAACCCAGCTTAAACATAACTAACCTGGCGTTCAAGTTCAGTGGCACGAACATTAGCCTTCGCAACCAGCACTTTTGCATTAAGGGAACCTTTTTCCTAGTGAAGATAAGTATATATCAAGTTAATGACCACTCTAGAGCACAGAAATTTCTCTGTTTTTATCACAGTTATGACTGTCTGAATTCTTTAGCTTACTCAGATACTAAAAATGACCACTCTCATTTCAAAAGGTGTGTTGTCAAACCTGAAATAACTGAAGTTCACTTTGTAGAGAAGACAATTTGGCTAATTTCAAGTCAACCGTATTCTCCAGCTCTTTGATTCTCTCATCCTTCGTCCTCAGTTCACGAGTACTGTCGTCAATACGCGACTCTTTCATCCAAATAAAAGGAAAGAAAATTAAGTTGTTACTTAGAAGGGAGCTGTAAAAACAAGGGGAAAAGACAGTGAAGAGTAATGAATATATTTTTGCACATTACCCAGATTATTCGTCGTTACACCTACATTAGGTCAGCATTTGACTGGAGTTTATTAGTTTGGTGAAAGATTTCATTGTAGGAACAAACACCAGATTTGAAGAATTTATACTTTGTTAGAAATCCTTATTTGTTCCCACCGGACAAATTATTGAGTATTGGAATGACATGGGCTCAAATAGACTGAAATAGATAATAGAGGTGTCATATAGCAAAGCGCAACTAGTTTCGACGCATAGTTGATTGATTGAAATCACTCAATAATTTTCCAACTAACAAAATAGCCAGATCCAAAAAAAGAGAAAGGGCTAATATAGTTGACAGTAAGAGATCCACCAGAAGTCTAAACCCCATATAATTGATAATTCTAAATAGTTTTATACTAAGAAATGTTTCCAACAGTGGCAAATAATTGTTCAGTTCTTCGGTTCTTCCTAATAATAAATGAAATGCTAAGTTCATAATGCATTCCTATTTTCTATCTTAATTACAGACCTTTAATCAAAACGTCAACATTCACTCAAATTCAATCCATAGAAATCCAATGCACCAAGGAGGCTCGTTTGGTCAAGAATAAGTACCACAATACATGTATAGAATTTATATGTTGTTTGGTTGTTGATCTTCAACCTACATAAAATTGAGTATAACTTATACCATGTTTGCTTGGCTTTTTCCTAATCTACATAAGATTCAACATACTTAATGCTATGTTTGGTTTCTTCTTTCCTTGGTGGTATAACTAATACATGCATACATGATACAACAACAACATACCCAGTATAATCACAAAGTGAAGTAATACATGCATGAGTTATACAAAATCTATGTATTAATTTATGTCGGGTAGAATATGGAATAGCAATTCAGGTATTAGTAATACAAGAATCATATAATCAAAAGACAGAAAGCCCTCATCATACTCTAGGCTAAATTGTTATTGAAAAAATCATTTTCTTTTATTTTTATGATAATTGTGGTGTCCAAGCTAGCTTCCACGGGTCACCTCCCACCAGCAATAGGTATCATGTAACTCTGTCCACCAAGCAAGGTCAAATGAGAAAAAAATCACAGTGTCTTTGTCTTTACTTGAACATGAGATCTCATGGTTCTCAACCCACTTCATTCATAACTAGGTCACATTCTTGAGTGCAAAATTATTTTTTTTTTTTTTTTTTTTTTTTTTTTTTTTT
>NC_064290.1:46709065-46721527 GCF_019186545.1 Solanum stenotomum
TTTTTTTGATTTGCACCGGGTGTCCGAGTCTCTTTGAGCCCCGACTAATCCCGGGGGTGCACAGGCCCTCGGCAAGGAGTTTCCCGCAAGTGCACCACGGTTAATTCAGGTTTTACCCAGTCCGATGGCCCTCAGAAATTGTTTGCACCTAGTGGGTTTCGAACTTGAGACCTTGAAATTGACCCCAATCTATTTAATCAAATCAACTAAATTGTCTGTACAACACGCGATCTCCTCTCTATTACGCCAAAAGTATGAAATGATATTCTAATACTCATTTCTTACCTCTATGAAATGATAAAAGTACTAACTTAACAACACATTCTTTTATCTACCTCACTACTAAGAAATTACCTTTCACTTCATTCAACATTCATCCAAACAATCTAAAGAAGAGACATGTGATGTTCTCCAATTCTTTTGTATTCTCCAACTTTTCACCAGATAGGTTGGGTGGATTGTGCAGAGAATTGGGTTATGCAGGCGGGTTGGGTTATGACTGTTGTTTGACACATTTTGACTCAAAGCAAATTTTTTTATGACCGTGGTGTTTGGGCCAGTTTTCATGCAGCTCGACTAATTCCACGGAATACCTAGCACCTCCCACCGACAAGAGGTACCAAATAACTCTTCCACCAAGGCTTAGTATAAATGGGAAGAATCACCTAGTGTTTTTTGTTTCCACTAAATTTTGAACCTCAGGTTCTCAACCACTTCATCGACTCAGACAAATTTTGGGCAAGTTGGGTATTAACCCATTAATTAATTTAACATGTTTTGACCCAACCACCCCATTTGCCACCCCTACAACAAAGGAACTACAATACATCTTCAGTTTGAAAATCATTCCCGTCTCATTTTAGGTGCTCTTGAGATATCAAATTAACACTGCTATTTTCACTTAAATTATCAAAAGAATCAATCTTTAACTTCGCCTTAATCTCAAATTAGTTCCGGATGAATCATCTTATATCTGTTACACTATACTTGAGCCAGAAAACAAAAAATCTACATTTATGAGTAAATCCCAGATGATAAATTTCCAACTTACGATAAACCCAATTCCATTTTAGAGTAAAAAAGCACAAAATTGAGTATAGGAAAAACCTAAAAGGGAAATTTTGGAGTTGAGTTGGTCAAGTTGGAGTCTGATAGATGAATCTGCATCTGAATCAACAATTGGTTCTGAATCAGCAACTCCATTTGATGAAATTGTTGAGAAAATTTGGAGAAATAAAAATGAATACAGAAGCAGTTTCAACAACGCCATTTTTGCACTCTGACCTTTTTTTTTTTCACAAAGAAAATGCAGTGACAGTTTTGGACTCTTGGGTTTTTCGAGATTCACGTTAGTCACTTGATTTTACTGTTTTACCCCTGTCCCATGTACAAACATGTCATCGAACTTTGAAAAAAAAAACGTATTTACGCCTTTCACTAAAAAGTCAAGTTTATTTATGTCATTTTCATCTAAGAAAAAGCTCATTCATGTCATGCAACGGAAAAGTTCAAACATATTTTGTTTATTTGTGCAAGCAACTTGTTGGTTTGTTGGTTGAGACTTCAACTTATGTGGGAGGTGTTGGTACGATTTTAAATTTTACTTGGTCTAACAATAGTTATTTTATTGATTTAATTTGTGATATTATTTGGAATCATTTCTCAATATTTGGTGTTTTATTCATAACTTTAAAATAATGACATAGGACATGAAAATTTGTATGATCCTTAATTTTTTATGAGTGTCACTGTTACATAAATTGAGACACATGAAGTAATATATATTACTTGAAAATAATGTTGTAAAAAGTATATAAATCACAACAATTAAAAATTTAAAATTTTAAAAGACATGAAAAAAATTATCAAATTTCTATCAACGTCACATAAATTGGGACAAAATGAATAACATACATATTATTACCTACAATGATTTGGAATAAACATACTACAAAGACATAATATAATGTATCTAGGAGTTTGAATTGATCAAGTTCAACATTATTGATATGGTCACCAATAATGTATTGGAGCCCGATAGACGAGCCCAACTTGTAAATTGATTGTTAGACCGCTAGGGGACCGATCCGATAAATTTAAAAATTTATTTTTGAAAGAATTTTATAAATATACAATAAAGTAGTTTTATTTGCATCAGATATATAGATATATAACTTATTCAGATTGACTTATTTTTAGATGTTTTTAAGCTAAATAGTTTTTAAGTATTTTTGAAGTGTTTGGATAAAATTAGAAAAGTGCTTTTAAGCACTTGTTTATAAGTCAAAATAATAAAAATAAGTCATAAGTTAGATATCCTAAGTTATGGCTTTTGGCTTATAAACCAAAAACAATAAGCCAATCCAAACGATAATCAAGTTTTCATTTACATAAAAAAAAAAAACCACCAAATCAGTAAACAATAAAAATTATCTTCAACAAAATTGTCATATATATTTATATATGTAATGTATCGATATGTATATATAATGTATAGATATTGCATAAATGGTGTACTCGTGTATAAATGATGTATAACTATATATCAAAGATGTATATACATTGTTGATACAATAAAATATACATTACATACCATTTTTGCCTCCAATCCCAACCAATTTGAATCTACTCTATACGACTCAAAATTTAAATATGAGCTTCTTTCGATTTTTAATTCTTTTTATATATTATTCACTTAAAATAATTCATGTTTGCGGCAAATTCAGCTCGTAATTTGTTTGCTAATTATGCACGATATGAGAACTTCTAAATCATGAATCGACAAAAAATTATAGAGGTGATTTCTATGATAATAAGCTCACGTACATTTTGTTGAAAGATAACCATTGCTTCAAGAAGCTAGCTATCACTAAATAAGCAAAAAGTATCATTATTTTTAAAAGTTTGTGTTGCACCACAAAGATGAGTTTCATGGAACAACTCATTTGCAAATTCGTTACTACCGCCTAGATGATCTAATTAAAGAATCTTTTATAGGATGCGAAAAGATACAAATTTAGAAAAGTTAAAATAATTACATGAAAAAGAAAAAAAGAGCGAGGACATAATTAATAAGACTATATATATAGGATAATGAACTAACAATTGAACTAAATTGAGTTAGTATAATGATCGAATGATTATTTTGGATAATAAACTAATAATTTGACTAATTTTAATCGTCATTAAAATGGGTCAAATGATATCTTCTTCCAAGTAAGTACATAAATTGACTTGGTCTTTTATCCTAAAAGGAGTCGTCCTTTATTTTTTCACAACGGTTATATAAATGATAATAATATCTTTCACTCACAATTAGTAATGATTTTGTTCGCAAAATCATCATATTCCACATCGATCATGATATAGAGTCTTTGCTATTGTCTCTATTAAATCTCTATTTTTTCAATGCCAAATATAATTACTATTGGGCTCGATCTATTCACCAGACAATCAACGCTTATTGTTATTTTTAATTCCCCCATATTTTGATGTTCGAAACATATTATGATTTAAAAATAAAAGATTAGTCCTGATATGTAGAAGAAGAAAATTATGATAAAATACACTAGCTATTGTTGTTGATTCAATATTTTTTGCATCTATTACAGCAACAGATGCAACATATATTGAAATATATTCAACAATCGTTGCATATATTTCAGCATTTACTACAACAGTGATATAAATAGATATAAGAATTGTTGTACAAATACAACAAATGTTGAATCATGTGCAGCTGTACGTTTCTGAAGCAGATGCATCAATTGTTGTAATATATTCAACAATTGCATGCATTTGGTTGTTACATTTGTTGCAGGAGTGCCTAAAATAATTTTAGAGTAAATTCAGATGAGCAATACACATAAAAGAACATTATTCACTTATCAAAATGATTAAAAATTACCTCTCGAGCAATGTCAATACGATACCAGCGAAATTCAATTTACAAAATGCATGAACAAAAAAAAACCAAAAAAGAAAGAAGAAGAGGATGAAGACGAAAAGGAGGAGAAAGTAGAATAGGAAGAGGGAGGAAGAGAAAGAGAAAGAGGAAGAAGAAGAGGAAGAGGAATAATAGAAGGAATAAGAAGAGGAGGAGGAAGACGAGGAAAAGGAGGAGGACGAGGAGGAGGAGGAAGAAGAAGAAGAAGAGAAAGAAGAGGAAGAAGAGGAAGAGGAGGAAAATGAAGAGGACGAAGACAAAGAAGAGGAAGATGAAGAAGAGAAAAAAGAAAAAGGAGGAGGATGAGGAGGAGAAAGAGAAGATGATAATGAAGAAGAACAAGAACAAGAACAACATCGCCAAGCTAGGAATGAAGAGGAGGATAATAAGAAGAAGAATGTTCCAAAATAGTATAGTGACAGCTTTTTGGTAACAAAAACATACATGAACCTTTAACCTATGGATATGTTCATGATTTGGACAAGTTCATTATGACAAATCTATTAATTATTGTGGTTGCTGACCACTCGAACATAAAAGATTAATTCTTGAAAATGCTAATCACTTTGAATTTTATATTTAATTTCATAGCAGATGAAATTTTCTTTGTGACGTTTGAAGTGAAATCTGAGATGACATTACTGATGGATAAGGTTGTAAGTGTGTCTATTTATGCTAAAAACAATAAGTGTTACTGAATATATAGTTGCGTGATAATGATAAACCTACATTAATATGTTATAGACTTATAGTATGTAAATGTTTTTTGCTATGGCAATTTATGTGACTAAATCCTACTTATTTAGTTGTTCAACGTTAGAAGCTTAATTACCTAAATGATTTGGAACAAACGTACTACAAAGCAGGGGCGGATCTACATGGAGGTTAGGGGGTTCACCCGAACCCTCTTTGTCGGAAAATTACACTGTATATATAAGGTTAAATTTTGTTTTCATGTGTATATATATAAAAATGAACCCCCTCAACACATGNTTGGTAACAAAAACATACATGAACCTTTAACCTATGGATATGTTCATGATTTGGACAAGTTCATTATGACAAATCTATTAATTATTGTGGTTGCTGACCACTCGAACATAAAAGATTAATTCTTGAAAATGCTAATCACTTTGAATTTTATATTTAATTTCATAGCAGATGAAATTTTCTTTGTGACGTTTGAAGTGAAATCTGAGATGACATTACTGATGGATAAGGTTGTAAGTGTGTCTATTTATGCTAAAAACAATAAGTGTTACTGAATATATAGTTGCGTGATAATGATAAACCTACATTAATATGTTATAGACTTATAGTATGTAAATATTTTTTGCTATGGCAATTTATGTGACTAAATCCTACTTATTTAGTTGTTCAACATTAGAAGCTTAATTACCTAAATGATTTGGAACAAACGTACTACAAAGACATAAAATATTAAAGAACCATTCTTGATGATTATTGATTTGAATTGATCAAGCTCAACAATAGTTGCTTCTAGTTTTAGAATTGATATGGACACCAAGTACAAGTTGAAATGAGCAAACCAAAATAGTAAAATACAAATTGTAGAAAATAATACTATCTTCCTCAAGTATAATAGTACATCATTTATGAATAAAAGTAAATTTAATTAAGCATGTATCAAGATAAAATAATGTTTCAGATAATTATCAGGTCAATTTGAACGATATTTCTATTGAATGTCAATATGTTAGGTGTGTTTGATACGAAGGAAAATATTTTTCATGAAATGTTACTTATGAAATTTATTTTTTCTATAGAAATTCTTTTTCAATATATATTAACCAACCAAACATGAGATAATTGGAAATGATTTTTCTCCATACCATACACACTGTAAGGGGTCGTTTGGTAGTGCGGAAGGAAAAAATAATGCATACATGCATTAGTTTTGCATATTACTAATATCTTGTTTGATACACTTTTTCTACCTATGTATTAGCTATACACTATATTTATTATTATAGTATGTATAACTAATATATGAAAATATGCAGTAATAGCAATGCAAGATGTTATAATAAAGATACAATTGTTCATCAAAACCTTTTTCATATCCTTTTCACCGTATTTATAAAAGGTATTTTTGTAAGCAATATTTTCTCAAAAATTTTACAATGCATGTTATTTTTAATACATCAAACCAACATTGATGGTATAAGAAATAATTTTAGCATAACTAATAAGAGCATTACTATAATACACCATACACCATATTCAATATTGGGTTTTGCTTCTAGTCAACATTCTCATTGTCCATTCCATAATTTTTTAATAGCAAATTGAAGGTTGAATCTAGAAATATTCTTTTTGCTTGTTCGTGTGTACTTATTAAAATGATGTAATATTCTTGAACTAGTCAAAAAAAAGAATTTAGTTGACAATGTTAAGCTTACACCATGCTATAAATATCATAATTTCTAGTCTAAGTTCCCTCACCAAGAAAACAATTAATACAAAAGAAAAATTGTAAGCTAGCAAGACATGGCAAAAAATACAGTCTTCATTTCCCTACTCTTGTGTCTTCTCCTTCTCGCTGCTACTGGTAAGTCTACAACTTTTTAATCATGCTTCTTAGTCTCGAAGACGTAGACGAATTCAGATTTTGAAGTTTATAGATTTTTATAATGAATTTAAGCTGATATAGAAATATAACTAAAGTCTTATCGAATTGTGTGGTCATCTCATCTGAAAATTTAAATTATTTTAGCCAGAGAGCACACCTCATGTAATGTTTTGTCACATCAACCCTAGATGTATAGATCCGATTCTATTTTATGGACCAAACAAACATGTGAAAACCCTTTTTTTTTTGTGAAAATGAGATTTTTAATGCAAGACTATGTGCATGCTCAGGTATCATGTTAAATTGAATAACCTTCTTATCTAAAAGATGAAACTATTAGAGAAAGTAAATTTTATTTGTTTATAATTAGTGGACAAAATTGTGCAACGAAATTATATGTTACATCATTATAAGTGTGTGGCCCGTAAATTGAAACACAAAATGTAATTTCTGTATACGGTTTATTACACCAAAGACTTTCAGTAACCTATTGAAGATATCGAGAAAGTACCAAATGCTGAAGGTCACGAAGGTTATCGACTTACTGACTTTCGATGGACGTAGAGCCAATGAGTTTGGTCAAATAGTGTAATGAGTCTAAAGTTACAAAAGCCTTCGCCATCTAATTTAACCAGTAAATCCATCGTAGGAATAAGCTGCTCTGTTATAGCCATTTCTGTACCTGTAACGACTTGAGCTGCCGAAATATTGATATTGGGAGATTGGGGGATCAAATGAAACACTCATAAAAAATGAATAATTAATGACGAATCCAGTATCGTATCTAATAATTTTATAGCAAAATATCATATTTGTGGTAGCGATATTCAAATACCTATTCATGATCCTTAATTATATATTCTTGGTTTCCAATTTCCTGTTTCATGCAGAAATGCAGATGGCAGAAGGACATGATTGTGGAAAAAAAAGTGACAAGTGGCATGGGCCTTGCCAATATACTTTCAAATGTAACAAGCACTGCAAGCACGGGTTTGGACATAAATATTATGGAATTTGTAAGAAATACAAAGGGGGACACAATAATGATTGGTCTAATTATGCTTGCTATTGCTACTCTCCTTGCCATTAATCACAAGGAACATCAAAGTCTTAAGGACTAAAAAAATATATATACATAAATAAGAAGTTGATGTGATTTTGTTGGTTGTTTGTGTATGTGTGACAATGTAATAAGACATGTTAAGGCTCTAGCATGACTATTTTGGTAGAGCTTTTATGTTAGCTTTTTCATTATATATGTTTCTTTGTATTGGTGTTTTATGTGAACTATGATGCTATATGAATAATACTAGTGGTTTTATTACATACTAGTGTTCGAATTAGATTATTTTTATGTGTTTTTAAGTTAAAATAGTTTTTAAGTACTTTTGAAGTCTTATTAAAAAGTGCTTTTATGCACTTGTTTTTGAATCAAAATAGCAAAAATAAGTAAAATGTCATAAGTTAGAAATCCCAACTTTATGACTTTTGTTTTATAAGCCAAAAACAATAAGCCAATCCAAATGATAGTCAAGTTTCCATTTACATAAAAAAAAAAGGCCCAAATTAGCAAACAACAAAAATTATCTTCAACAAAATTGTCATATATATGTATATATATAATATATCGTTATGTATATATAATGTATAGATAGTGTACTCATGTATAAATGATGTATAATTATATATAAAAAATGTAAATACATTGTTAATATAAGATCATTTTCTTCTCCAATCCGATCCCAACCAACTCGAATTTCCTCTAAACAGTTTCAGAATTTAGATGCCAGTAATTTCTTTCGATCTTTTATTCTCTTAATATATTATTCGCTCAAGATGATTCATATTTGCGGCAAATCCAGCTCGTGATTTGCTTGTTAATTATGCATAATATGGAAACTTTTAAATCATGAATCGATGAAAAATTATAGAGGTGATTTCCATGATAATCAGCTCAAGTACATTTCATTGTAAGACAATCATTGTTTTTACATGCTTTTGTTGCACCACCATTTATGAGCTTCAACTTTCATGGAACAACTCATCTGCAAATTCGTTACTGCCACCTAGATTATATAATTATAGAATTTTTTATAGGATGCTAAAAGATACAAATTTGAAAAAGTGAAAATAATCACAGAAAAAAAATGATGAAGACAAAGAACTTTCAATATATACCCTTGATATACTTATTAAAGGGCCTTAAACACATGAGCAAGAAGTTCATATACTTACGATGAACGATTCAAATTTTAAGAGTAGAGTTATGAGGTGTTATAACATGATTTGAGTCTTACCTTAGAAATTTTTGAAGTGCTACACAACCTCAACAATCAATCGTCATCTAAATTGATACAATTGATCGAAAATGATTCACTTGAAGCTATAATGACTATTTATCCTCTAAAATAACACAATTTACTTATACAGATTCAAACACAAATGGGATGGATTATTAGCCACATATCATACATAAATGTATATATATCAATCATTTTACAGGAAAATCTTAGTAGCTTAGTTGGTTGGATGCTTGAACTCCCATCTTGTTGGTGAGGGTTTAATTCTCCATATTGTAATCCCCTTCTCATTTTCTCTATCCCCATTTTTTTAATTCTTTAAAAAAGAAAAAAGAATCCATCGTTTCACATGTTTACAAATTATGTTTAAAGTATTAAATCATGTCTCGTGCTAATAGTTTGGTCATAGAGCAAAATTATGCTCAAAATTTTCACTTTAAAATCAAGTTTAAATAATCCTACTTGTAAGGAAAATCATGTACATATACGTAGTGCATAATATATAATGAAATCAATATACTAAGACTTAATGCAAGCTTGTCTTTCACTCACATAAAGTCTTGTTAAAATCCTTGGTAAATTGAAAGTTTTCTCCAAAATTTCACACTTCAAAAGAATACTTAATTGGATAAATAGTCATACTTCAAATTGAATTATGAAAACTAGGCATACTTCAAAGAAGGTTTTCAAAAATAGGAATATTTCAGATTCTTGCTTACAATATAATCAATGTTATAGTCAAAAGATTGGAGTAGGAACCCACCTTAGGTGCTCGAGAGAAGATTTAAGATGTTTTCTCTCTAAATAGTCTGCTAAAAATGAAATAGAATGAAATTTATGAAATGAGGGGTATTTATAAAGCCTAGACCAAATTCAAGTATCTTGGATCAGTAATATAAGGAAGTGGAACATTGTCAATGATGTCACTCACATTTTTGTGTGGTGTAAATTCTATAAAGTAATGGTTAGACCATATTGTTGTACGAGGTATGGTTAGACCATATTGTTGTACGAGGTTGAGTGTTGGCCAGTCAAAAACTTCCATGTGCGGAAGATGCAAGTTGTGGAAATATAATGAGGATGTTGATATGGATATGTGGGCACACTAGAAGTGATAAGATTAGGAATGCAAATATATGTACAAGGTAGGAGTGGCCTCTATAGTGGAGAAGATGAGGGAAGCAAGACTAGGATAATTTGGGCATGTGAAGAGGAGATATCCAGATACCCTAGTGAGAAGGTGCGAGAGGCTCGATATAGTGGCTACGATGAGAGGTAGAGGTAGGAAAAAAATTATTCGAGAGAGGTGATTAGACATGACATGACGCAACTCCAGAGACATGATATTAGATATAGGACAGTGCAGAGGTTGCGTATTAGGGTAAAATAAGGTTTGGAGTTGCTATCTTTATCTTCGAGGGATTAGGATTTTTGGTGTTTGTCGTTGTACTAGCCAAGTTATTATAATTCTTTCTTTGGGTATCTATCACCATCTGTTGATCACAATGTTTCGATTATCACACTATTTTATTTCTCTTGTTCCATTCTTGTAGGCTTTGCACTGTATAATAGCTATGATTTCTGCATTGTTTTCTTCTTCTTTGTAGTTCACAATTTGCTTCATTTGAGCAAAGGGTCTTTCAGAAACAACATCTCTACCTCCATGAGGTATGAGGTAGTGGTAAGGTTTATAACGTACACTCTATCCTTCCCAAACTCCAATTATTTATGTTATTGTTGTTGCTATCATCCTAATGTTTTGTCTACAAATTTCTCTGCACGTGTGTTACACGATATGAATGTCGAGTCATGTTGTTATTAATTTTTTCTTAGCGCTGCATGGTACTTTACACAACAAATATTTATATAGAAAAATATCACAGTTCACATCAATTAATACTCATACAAAAGCATACAATACAATTTCTCATCACGCAAAGCTTGACCAGAATGGTTACACACATAAATCAGCCTTATTACATTGTCACATACATAAAATAGGCAGCATCATAATTATTTGTTTACATAGATGAGATGTTGAAAGTTTCTTAGTAATGGCAAGGTGAGTAGCAGTAGCAAGCATATTTTGCCCAGTAATATTTGTGACTCCATGGTTTGTACTTCTTACAAATACCGTATTTAGCTCCATAATAGTGTTTGCAATGATAACTACATTTGTAAGAATATTGACAAGGTCCATTCCACTTGTCACTCTTTTTCCAACAGTATTTCCCTTCTGCCATTTGTATTTCTGCAAAGAATGAGAAAATTGAAAACTCATGGTATGTACTTGAGATAGCAATTTTTTCAGAATTTCCTAATAAATGCCCCCGTTTTATTTTACTGGACATGTTTGACTAGTCACAAAGTTTAATAAAAAATAAATATTTTAAAAATTTGTAATCTTAAACAAATCATTATATTTGGTAGCTATAGAATCATGTCGACTCACCAGTTGCAGCAACAAGGAAGAGGCAAAAGAGGAGGGCGAGAAAAGTAGTGTACTTTGCCATAGCTCTTATTTTTTGTTGATTTCTTGGTGACGAAACAAACAATTGAAATGGTGGTATTTATAGTGTTGGAAACTCATATTGTCAACTTAATTCCATTTGATTTCTTCAAGTATTACGTTGGATGTTTGCTTAATTAATTATAAGATGGATAATTAAAAGGACACATCAAGTACAAAAGAATTAGTCCAGCACAATTAGCATTTGTTTAATTGTAAAGAGTAATTTGAATTGATCAAAGAGCCATTTAAGTAATAAAGTCATCTACTAATTGATCAATTCAATATCTCCACAAATTCCTTTTATGAGGTCACTACTCACTACCCCTTTGTGCTAATACATGTTATTTTAATAATTACCTAGTGTTTTCCAAATTTTGAACAAGAAGTAAATTGTACAATATAAGAACACGATAAATTTTATTATAGAAAACGCATTATTTGAGAAAGTAAAAATTATGACATATCCTAGATGGATTTAACTCAAAAACAAATAATAAAGGGACTCAATAAAGTTACTACTTTTTATCCTTACAAGTTACAATTAACCCCGTTAGAGGTACCCATTTCAAGATTACACCCCTATTATTCTGGAAAGTCAAAATAATAAAAGGATTTCATTGGATGTTTGCTTAATTAATTAGAAGATAGATAATTAAAATGATACATCAAGTACAAAGAATTATGATTAGTCCAGTACAATTCGCATTTCTTAAGGGTGTGTTTGGTACGGAGGAAAATGTTTTCTTGGTAAAGAAGTGGATTTCTAACTTATTTTCTCATGTTTGGTTGGTGAGCGGAAAATTTTTTCTGAAAAATATATTTTTAATGTTTGGTTGGTGAATGAAAAATATTTTCCAGAAAATATCTTTGATTTTAGGCTTGAGACTAGAAAATACTCTTTAGGAAAATAATTTCTGACCCGAAAATCAACCTCGATAATCGACCTAGCTAGGACCCGAATCTGACACCCGACCTAGGACACGATCCCGACGACCGTTCCAAAATCTGACCCTGAGTTCTGACATAGGATTTGACCCAGACTTCCGATCCTGAAATATTTCTCAAAAAGAATTTTTCTTAAAAAAAATAACTAATGGGGCAGGGGGGGGGG
>NC_064290.1:46721882-46727230 GCF_019186545.1 Solanum stenotomum
AATTGTCAGGGGGTTGCCCTGGGTTGAGGGTAGTGCTGGTTAGGGGTAGTTTAGGGGTAGGGGGGCTGGTTCGGGGTAAGGTTAAAAAAATATTTGAAATTTAAAAAATAAGAAAATTTAAAATGTAATTTTTTTCTTGGATGGGGAGGGCTGAGTAATGGGTACGAGGTAGGGTAAGAAAAAAATATTGTAACTTAAGGATGAAGTAATGTTTTGAAAAACGTTTTCTTTAATTCTTGAAGGAAAATCATTTTCCTTAAATTTGAGGAAAATGAGTTGATTTGAAAAACATTTTCCAAAAATTTTAAGCCAATCAATCAGGAGAATATTGAAAAACATTTTTCAAAAAATGTTTTTGTTCATACCAAATTGAAAAGAATTTGAATTGATCAAAGAACCAATCGATCAATTCTGTATCTCCACAAATTGCATTTATGAGGTCAACAATATCTGGGGCTAGTACTTACAAGAAAGAATTGTGAAGTTCGATCGCTAGTGGACGAAAACAATTTTACTAATGCATGTCTTCTTGATTTTGCGAAATTCGAATTCAAGGAAAAAGGAATCATAGCATCCATGATGGCATACCTTCATTAAAGTTGATGAGTTCAATGAAGAGCCAATGATAGCCATTAAGTCATTACTCAGTTATATTTAGAGGCTTCATAAATAGACAACTAGTTATGCTTCAGTTTGACCTTCGTGTCCTTAATTTGTTAGTGATTTAAGTTCTATGACTTATATTAATGAAAATTATTTCTATTACAAGACTTTCCTTCAAATGCTTTCAAACTACATTTTCACTCATGTCTAGATGTATGCCATGTCTAATTCTATCTAATGGATGTGCTCGTGCCTGCAATGACACCGAGTATCAATCTCGCATAGATTCTAGGCTTAGTCGTGCATGGTATGTGGCACAATATATAAATATTTATATAGAAAAACAACATAATTCACATCAACAATAATTTGTTTTAACTGTATCGCACTATGTATCATTTGATAACCCTCAAAATCTTCCATCTTTGATTCAAATCAAATTTCAAATGGTACAGCCAGCTATGTAACACGTTGGGATTATTTAACTACTAGACAAAATCAGAAAAAAATCAATTGAAATAAAAGAAATCAGTAAAAAAGTACCTCGCTGGCAATTAATATTAATAGAAAGGTATACAATACACTTACTCATCACGCAAAGCTTGGCCAAAATAATTACACATAAATCAGCCTTATTACATATATTGTTACACACATAAAGTAGTAGCTAGCTTCATATTTTTTTACATAATGAAAGCCAAGCCATGAGAAACAGAAAGTTTCTTAGTAGTGGCAAGGTGAGTAACAGTAACATGCATATTTTGCCCAGTAATATTTGTGGCCCCATGGTTTGTACTTCTTACAAATACCATATTTAGCTCCATAGTAGTGTTTGCAGTGATAACTACATTTGTAAGAGTATTGACAAGGTCCATTCCACTTGTCACTTTTTTTCCAACAATATTTGCCTTCTGCCATTTGTATTTCTGCAATAATGAGAAAATTGAACTCATGTTATGTACAAAGTTTAATAAAAAACAAACATTTTAAAAATTCATAATCTTAAACAAATCATTATATTTGGTAGCTATAGAATCATGTCGACTCACCAGTTGCAGCAACAAGGAAGAGGCAAAAGAGGAGGGCGAGAAAAGTAGTGTACTTTGCCATAGCTCTTATTTTTTGTTGATTTCTTAGTGACGAAACAAATAATTGAAATGGTGGTATTTATAGTGTTGGAAACTCAAGTTGTCAACTCAATTCCATTTGATTTGTTCAAGGATTACGTTGGATGTTTGCTTAATTAATTTATAAGATGGATAATTGAAAGTACAAAGATTAGTCAAGCACAAGTAGCATTTATTTAATTGAAAAGAATTTGAATTAATCAAAGAGCTATTTGAATGATAAAGTCTTCTACTAATTGATCAATTCTGTATCTCCACAACTTAAATTGCTTTTATGAGGTTAACATTCCTTAGTGTTAATACATGTTATTTAACTCAAAATTTTCTACATGGATAATTAAAATGACAGGACATAAAGTACAAAGAATTTGTCCAACACAATTAACATTTCTTTAATTGAAAAGAATTTGAATTGATAAAAGAGCCATTTGAGTGATAAAGTCTTCTACTAATTGATCAATTTTGTATCTCCACAAATTGCTTTTATGAGGTCACCACCCCTTTGTGTTAATACATGTTATTTTAACAATTACCTGATATATTATAATTCCATCACTGAAAACTTGGGATGTAAGCTTCTCACTCTGAGTAACCTTGCAGTCCTTACAAAGACCTCTATCACCCTTTCTAAGGACTAAGTAGTCTTTTTGACTCTTTGCTATCATGCTGTGAAAGGGAAACAGAGTAATTCACCTTTTTTTTTTTGATAGCACGAATTAGAAATTACCAAATCAAAAGCTTTAGCAAAAACCAAAAGTGAAGCTCCACCTCCATTTCTCTCCCCAAAACAAAAACCTTATGAGCATGATCAAAGCCAATAGAAGTTGCCCTGATATGGCCATCCCAATCTCCACCAATGAAGATTTTCTCTATGTTTGGTATACCTCTCACCACCTCATCGAAATCCTCCCAAATTAGTGTTTTGGCTTCCTTGTCCAAGCTCACTTAAGGCGCATAAGCACTAATAATGTTCAAAGTAAGCCCTCCTATGACTAGCTTAATCGTCATCATTCTATCCTATCACCGATCCTCCAAAAATAAGGCCCTTCTCTACTAAAATACCCACTCCATTTATATCCCTCAAGCCTCCTAAATACCACAACTTAAACTCATCCACATTCTGTGTCGGCACCTACCCATCCGGTATCCTGGACACAAGCTAGATTTATGTTTCTCTTCTTGAGAATCTTCACTAGCTCTATATATGGACTTCCCCGTTAGGGATCCTATGTTCCAAGACCCTACTCTCAACTTAGGCGAATCGTAACATACTTACCACTACTTCCCCTATATCTTGACCTCGGCCAAAGACATGACCCTAGTTCACTATCATTGTAACACCTCGAAAATTCAAACCCAAATTTTGACCTTGAAAATTTCTGCAGTCTGGTGCCACAGAAGATTTTCTACGACCTGTAGAAGTATCTACTGACTGTAGATGGGTTGATGGAATCATGCCCTTGAAAGTTGGCTCTCACGTCTAAGTTTCACGGACCGGACTACGTGTTGTAGAAGTTTCTACGGTCCGTAGAAGGCCCTGTGGAAACCAAGTCTTGGAGCACACTCCAGTAAGCTTCCTATGAGCGAGAAGGACGGTCCATCAAAGTCTCTATGACCCGTATAAAGGGTCATTAATCGCCAACTTCAAAAATTCAGAAAACTCAGTATGTTCCGACAAGAGGGTCTACGGCCTGTAGACTTTTGTACGAACCGTAGATGGCCTTTCATAGACGGCTTCTGCCAGTTTTAAGAGAGGTTATTTTAGTCTTTTCCCACCCTTCAAAAATTTAAACCTTGATGTTTTTACACCTAATTAAGGTCACAAGAATCCCCTAAAACAAAGTTGAGTTAAAGCTTCCTTACCGATTAAGTTTTGATATCATATTCTACTTAGGACAACTTCAAACGACCATATATTTTAGAATATGAAGATTACCTATCAAACTAAAGGGTATTTGAGTCTTATTTCCAACGCCACCAATTTTGCATCAATCTAAGTTCACAGTAAATAGTTATGAACATTTTATTAAGCGGTGACGATTTAGCTGACGATTTTTTTTTTTACTAAAAAGGGTCGTTTTTATCTTTTTATCCCTAAGAAAATCCTAAACTAATTTCTTGACTAATAAAAGATCCAAATCGATCAGGTCTTCATGGCCTAATCCCCATTCTCTTCTCTCTCAACCTCTAAGGCAAAATCATTTTGAACCTCACACCTCAACTTTTCATCGTAACTTAAGCCTCAAATATCGATTCTCAATACTAATCCTAGATCCAACTCCCGATTCTCAATTTGAGACCCAACTCTCGACCTCTACGAGACCCAACTCCCGAGTTTCAAATTGAGTCGGGTTCGGATCTTTAGTTAGGATTAGAGGTTGAATTTCGGATCGAGTATCGAGATCGAATTCAACGGTGGCATACGTCTATTTAAATTGACGAGTTCAATGAAGAGGCAATGATATTCATTAAGTCATTACTCAGTTATATTTAGAGGTTTCATAGGTAAACAATTAGTTATGCTTCAGTTTAACCTTCGTGTCCTTTCATTAATGAAAAGTTGTATCAGTGATTTCAGTACTATGATTTACATTAATGAAAAGTGTTACTTTAATTTTAAAAGACTTCCCTTCAAATGCTTTTAATCTATGTTTTCACTCATGTTTAGATGTATGCCATGTCTAATGCTATATTGTAGGCATGCTCGGACCAACAATGGCATTGAGTATTGATCTCGCATAGAGTCTAGGCTTGGGGCATGATAAATACACATGTATGTCGAGTCATGTTATTATTAATTTTATCTTATCCATGCATGGTATGTGACACAATATATAAATATTTACATAGAAAAATAGCATAATTCACATCAATTAATATTAATAGAAATGCATACAATACAATAACTCATCACGCAAAGCTTGGCCAAAATAGTTGCACATAAATCAGCCTTATTACATTGTTACACACATAAAATAGGTAGCTTCTTAATTATTTGTTTACATAATCAAAACCAAGCCATGAGACACTAAAAGATTCTTAATAGTGGCAAGGTGAGTAGCAGTAGCAAGCATATTTTGCCCAGTAATATTTGTGACCCCATGGTTTGTACTTCTTACAAATACCATATTTAGCTCCATAGTAGTACTTGCAATGATGACTACATTTGTAAGAGTATTGGCAAGGTCCATTCCACTTGTCACTTTTTTTCCAACAGTATTTGCCTTCTGCCATTTGTATTTCTGCAAAAATAAGAAAATTAAAAACTCATGGTATGTACTTGACATAGAAAATTTCTAATAATTTCCTAATAATAACAATGACTCCATTTCATTTTATTTCACATGTTTGACTAGTCACAAAATTTAATAAAAAATAAATATTTTAAAAGTTCGTAATCTTAAACAAATAATTATATTTGATAGCTATAGAATCATGTCGACTCACCAGTTGCAGCAACAAGGAAGAGGCAAAAGAGGAGGGCGAGAAAAGTAGTGTACTTTGCCATAGCTTTTATTTTCTGTTGATTTTAACAAAACAAGCAATTGAAATGGTGGTATTTATAATGTTGGAAACTCAAGTTGTCAACTTAATTCCATTTGATTTGTTCAAAGATTA
>NC_064290.1:46729798-46787208 GCF_019186545.1 Solanum stenotomum
CGGTGCATCTGATATGTCATTCCATCCTTATTTTTAATGAAATATAGGAATTTTAAGACATTAGGTTTACGAAATCCTCCAATAATGCACACCTAATTAATGAGAATATGTTTGTTCTATAAAACATCAATCATGTAAGCACCTTTGATACCACAACTGTATGGGAATTCCTTTCCCTATCTCTTCTATATCTGGCCATTCATATGAAAACTTACGAACCACTGCATATTATAAGTTTTTGATAATATTGATAACTGCCACCATCCATTAGACCACTGGGACACTATCAATAAATTCAACTGGTCTCGATGGAATAGGAGCAATGTATGTTTGTTTGTTTGTTTGTGTAGGTATGATGCTATTGTTAAGTTTTTTTGGGTAATTAATCATATATGAATGTTAAATTGTTCAAGCTATGCACATGTTTGACATTACTCTTGACTTGGAATGATTTACAAAAAGACTTTATATTATAAAATTTATCTCATGTCATTTTATATACATTTCAAGGACACCAATAATATAATCAAGAAAAGAGAATGGTCAGCTTATACCATGCAATCTGTGAGATTGCCTATCATAGGGTAAATCCCTTTCTTCTACTTTGTGTCTTTGTATGTCAAATCTCAATATTTGATAATTGTGATACTCCTACTTCACTTGCAAATGTGTTTACAGTCAATTTTTAGGAAATTATTATTCAAATTTGCTACAAGAAAATATTTTTCCAAGGACAAATTTTTCATCCAAAGAGGGGAAATGTCTTTCCTCACTTTTTTTTTTTGCTTAGAACGGAGGAATTTTATTTATGATAATTAAGGATCATCCATACAAAAAGGAACTAATCTATATGAAATAGTTCCATCCGCATCTCTTTCAAGAGTTTTAGTAGTAAAGGAAGGAGATGCTACAAAAACATTTAGTTTGTTTTTTAACATAGTTGGATCCTTGGAATTCCCTCCGTGTTTTGCTAGAGTATCAACTAGTCCATTAGCCTCCCTCGGGGCGTATTCCAGCGCTGGATCCTTCATCCGCTGGAGTAATGACCTGCAATCAGCTCGAATATGTGAGTATAAGAAATTCTTACTATATAGGGAGTTTAGCAATACCTGCGAATCAGTTTCCACCGTTGAGAGATTAATATCGGCAAGATTCAGGCCATGTAGTAGAACCAGCAATTCCGCGTGATAGGCACTATCCGCTTTTATTTTACAAGCAAAGCCTATTATCCATTCTCCTAGGTGGTTCCTGATTACCCCTCCAGTACCACCATAAAGGGATTTAGAATCAAAAGATCCATCGATATTTAGTTTAAAATTGCCTTCAGGAGGTTCCAATAGAAAGTGTCCTTTTTTGGTATAGTGGATTGGAGGTAGGTATCACAAATAGCACTTTTTATATGACCCGGTAATTCAAAGGAAATCCTAGAAAAATTCCAGTCATTATTCTCTAGAAGGTGCGAAACAAGTAAGTCTAGGTCCGATTTATTCAAAGGTCCTTGGATTGATTCTCGTAATGTATTTGTTCCTTCCTTCTATCCATTTATCATTCCAAAGGTTGATNCTAGAGACCATACTGTTTAAACATTGATGACATACTAGATTTGTCATACTAATCATGTTTGGAAACTCTTTCGCAAAACTTATCTTTTATCAAAAAGAGATAGTTCTCAACTGCTCAAAACTCTTTTGGAAATCTCAGTTTCCTCTCATCTTAAATGTGAAAACATTTATAAACTTCTTTGGGAATACTTATTCCCTAATAACTTTTGAGAAATGAACTCAACTCTTGACTCTTGACTTAACTCGAAACTCTTGACTTAACTGAAAACTCTTGACTTAACTTTAAACTCTTGACTTAACTGAAACTCGATACTCTTTACTCGACTTGAAACTGTATACTTAACTTGGAACTTGAGCCTTAGAATGAAGTTAAAACGTTCAATGAAGACTCTTGAAAAGCTTGGAGACTTGCTTGGGCTTACTTAACTTCCAAGCTTGACTTCTAATTTCACTTGGCTTCTAACTTCACTTGACTTGGAAACTAACTTCACTTGACTTTGATCCTAACTCACCTTGAATTGGATTATGGATTCAAGGGTAATGATCTCATGTTTACGACACTTCTCATTCTCTTACTCACTTGCTCGAGTCTTGAAACAAGTTACTAGAAATTGAAGACGACTCCTCAAAAAGACTCAAAGGGATTTCCTTAGAATATTCGGAAGAATCCTCAAAACATAACTCTCAACTCTACCTTGAATTTGAATTATGAATTCAAGATTTTGATCATGTTAGGAATGACTTTTAGGTGTTTAGAAGTAGCTTAGAGTAGTTGGAATCGAAAAGGAGTGAATGCGCACTTTAAATGAACTCAAACGGGGCAACCGACGACAACTAGATGGGGCAAGTGACTCTGGCGCCAGCCCCTAAACTTCAAAGGTGAGTTTGGGGCGCTCTGGTAGGCGCGTCGCGCCAGGCCTCCAACCCAGAAATTTCAGCAAATTTATTTTCTCGTTTTCTCACCTTATTTCGCCTAAAATCGAATGGTTTCTTCCCCAAATCACTTAGAATCATTAAAACCCTCAATATATCATAGATTCAACTCAAAAACCCCAACGGAAACATATACCAAACCCACAAGAAACTTCAACAACACAACCACAAACTTCAACCAACACAACCATAAACTTCAACAAGAACAATAACTAACAACTTCAACAACAAATCCAATATTCCCTCAATAATAAAAATGAGTTTTGTGTGTGGGGGAAAGGATCACCCAACATTAAAGACTCATATACCTTAATAGGGATCACCCCCGACGATACCACGACGATCTTCTTGCTTGATCTTCTCTTTCTCTTCTTTTTCTCTTCTTCTTCTTCTCTTCTTCACTCAAAACCCTCACTCTCACTCTTTTAGAATGGAACAAAAATGATCCACAAGTCAGCCTAACACAATAATATAACCAAAGGAATTGGTTAGTGAAAAGACCAAAATGCCCTTAAAATTTCCGGACGGCTTCCCTGCCAACTGCCCAACTTCCAAAGGCCATAACTCACTCCTACAAACTCGGAATCGAGCAAACTCGGTTGTGTTGGAAAGATCATTACACAAGCTTCGCAACCATAACTGGAACTAGTCCTAACTCATTCTGAGCTAGGAGTTACGACTGCTCAAAGTTGGCCAAAAATTCACTGATTTCCATACTTAGCCAAATTTTTCAAAACTTTAAAATTCTTTCCAAAAATGAAAATTTCAAATTCTAAGCCTCTTCAATTACTTCAAAATGTCGGATGTTATAACGGAGACCCGTGAGATTGTTGTTGTTTGACGCGCTGCTGAAGACGTTGCTTCTGGGTCTTTCTTTGTTGAACAAAAAAGCGGGCTGGGTCGGGGGTTGGAGGATGGGTTGGCTGTGTTGGATTGTTGTTGGAAATAATTTGGGAATGCCAAAAGAAATGGGTTGACTGAGGGAATGGGCTGGAAAGGTGGAAAGGGAATCGCTAGTTTGGATTGCTGAATTGGACAAGGCCCAAAACTTTGGTTTTTTGGGATGGGTTGAATAGAATGCTACATTTTGGCCAAAATTAAAATAAGACGAATTAATATAATCACCCAACGAACTTCTTAATTTCAATGAAATAAAATAATAAACTCGATTATAAAGTAATTAATTTAAAAGAGAAACTAATTGTAGTCATAATGGAAACTAAACTAAATTAAAGAATATTCGACTTAAAACGTGAAATCATTTCGAGAAGATTTTCAAATATTGGTAAAATATACTAATTACATATATAATTTATGAAATATATTTATTATCCAAAATATTAGAAAAAAAACCGACAAGAATTACTTAAAATAACCTTGAAACTATTTGAATTTTATAAATCTAACTATTCTAACTCATTTGAAAATTAAGAAGCTCAAAAATTAATTATTATCGGGGAGGGTCAAAATTGGGTGTCAACAACTGTCCCTCAGTTTACTTGGATTGATTTAAGAAATTTGAGGAAAATGAAATTGACAAATCCTATTTCGACCGACCACACCTTCATATTATGGAAAAAGGGTTTTCGGTACGGACTTTAGGAATTATGGCCGAACCCTGGAAATGGGTTTCCTACATATCTCAAGCTATATGAGAATTCAGGTCACTTGTAGTTCGATACGCTTGATTTGATGCATGATTTGAGAAAAAATTCAAAAGTCATCTCGATATCGGATTATGAAGAGACCGAAATGCTTGGGAATAAGATTTGAGAGCGAATGTTGGAATACAATTGATTTTTCAACATTATCCCGCCTACATATCCCTCAACCCAGGGAATCAGGCTGCTTGTAGTTCAACTCAATCGGTTGAAAAGGAGATTTATTATGCAAGATAACCTTTGTTCAGGAGGAGTGAAAAATGAGTCGAGTATGAAAAGGAGGCTTGCAACCTCTTAGCCGTGAATGTGGTGCACTTCACACCCATAATTAAGAACTTACACAGACATAATTTTCAAATCTCTCGGCGCATTTGTCACTCGGATCGGAAAGCCGCTTCCAGTAGAGACCAAAAATTTTCGGAAGCGAAACTAAAACTGACAAACCTAAGAAAAACCCACATGCCTTCTGATAGGGGTGTGGTTTGATTGTGGTGGAAGTCGCTCCTCTGCTCACGTCCTAAGAGTTTGACACTCCTCTTTGGACTATGTCCCAGTTCGCTGCTAAGAAAAAGTTCCATGTTGTGCTGCATCCTTTTTGATGTCGTCCGCACATGTGGTTTGTTTTGGAGATTTATTCTTTCGGATGCTCTCGACAAAGACTGAGAGAAAACTCATTAGTATAAAAATGCAATTCAAAGGGGAGATAATGTCTTTTACTATGTTGACACTTAATTGTTCTCCTTGACCATTTGACGTCAGCTCTATCGAGTTTGATGTGAAGCAAATAAAGCTTGTGTCTCATATTTGCAATATAATCTTCAATGTACTCTGCATGTGATGTCAAAGTAATAAAAATAGGCCGATGTAATATGTTGATAGTTCTTTTGATGTCGTTGTTGCAAAGAAAAATGATGTAGCCGATGTCGATCTTCTTTTGATAGACGAATCTTTCTCACGATGCGTGAATCTTTTTCCCGCGATTTATGAATCTCTTTTTGCTATGCATGAATCTTCTCTGGCAATGCATGAATCCTTTTCCCGCTATGCATGAATCTTCTCTTGCAATGCATGACTTTTCTGGGATGCATGATTTCTTCCTCTTGCAATGCATGACTTTCTTCTCTTGCAATGCATGACTTCTCCGCGATACATGATTTCTTTCTCTTGCAATGCGTAATTTCTTCTCTCGATGCATGATTCTTCTCTTGCAATGCATGAATCTTTTCCTTTGCAGTGCATAATTCTTTCTCCGCGATGCATGAATCTCTTTCGCAATGCATGAATCTTCTCTTGCAATGCATGAATCTCTTTTCTCGCGATGCATGACTTTTTCCCGCGATGCATGAATCTTTCTCTTGCAATGCATGATTTCTTTTGATGACGTCGTCCCCGGTACCGAACGAAGATAATGCTTCACTGAGCAACATAGGTGATCTTCTAGGGTATTTTTTGGGTGGCGGTATCGTCTCAATTGACAATATAAATAAAAATAACCCTCGGAGTAGTGGTATCATCTCATTTGACAATACGATATAATTGACTCTCCGGGTAGTGATATCATCTCAATTGATAATATAAATAAAAATGACCCTTGGAGTAGTGGTATTATATCATTTGACAATACGATATAAATGACTCTCCGGGTAGTGATATCGTCTCAATCGACAATATAAATAACAATGACTCTCGGAGTAGTGATATCATCTCATTTGACAATACGATATAAATGACTCTCCGGGTAGTGATATCATCTCATTCGACAATACAATATAAATAACCTTCAGGGTAGGAAGATTATCATATCTAATAATATAATGCAGATAAATGTCTTCCAGGTATTTTTAGTTGCTGGAAAATAATAATATTGCTCTCTTTGTGGCTTTCGTTCATTCCATCTCTGAACATAATTGTACGTTCATTATGGACTTCGCCTTGTTGGGAATTGAACGAAATAATGTTATTCATATTCCAAGATCTTTGATATAAGCAACATAAAATGTTTCCTGCATCCACAGAAAAATTGTCAATTTTGGGGAGTTATTCGCCCTTTTGACTTCTCCATATTCATTGAATGGTGGAATATGCTGATTTTGAGGTAAACCTATAAACCTGCACCCACAGAAAAATTGTTAGTTTTTTACAAAATGAACTGATCTGTGTCGATCTCTTCGATTGTCTGCTCCTTGTCTTGCTATCTCCGGTTGATTTCTCCGATCTCCCGCTTCTTGATAGATAAGACAAAATATTTTTATGCAAAAATAATTAAAACATGAAGGAAAAGCTTATAAGGAAAATAGATTTTCAAAAGTAATGTTTGGAAAAAGTCACTGTCAAGTGTCATGTCACGTCAAGCTTAATGAACACCTTTGGAGTGATGTCTCGAGATCTATCTGATTACTCGTTGGGAAGTATTCAAAGTTGTTCTAAACTGCCAATAAACTCAGTTGAAATTTTTGAGGTCATTCTCAAAAATTTCTGTCCCAGTTAACTGTCTTGGTGTATCTTTAACCGTTGGTGATCAAATCACGAAATTTTTGAGATCTCCTCAAAAATTCTGTCACAGTTGCGAATCTCAAAGTAACTTCAGTCTTGACTTTGTTGGAGAGATCCTCTTCTTGAGAATTTTTGAGTCCCTCCCAAAAATTCTGTCCCAGTTTCTATTGTAAAGGAAAAATAGAAATCTTACGTGAGATATGACTGAGCCCTTGTGATGCCTACGTATCCCGTTGAGGCAGAAATCAGGTCAAACGTAGTTCTCCTCTTTAAAGATTAACAAAAATAGGAAATTTACAAAGAAACCAACCGAGGCCGACATAGGCCACCTACATATCTCATTCTTGAGAATGCAGGTCGAACGTAGTTCAAATACAAAGAAAAATATTAAAAGGGGATAAAGGGGTGACCGAGGCCGACATAAGCCGCCTACGTATCTCATTCTTGAGAATTCAGGTCAGACGTAGTTCATTACTAAGGGGATACAATTTTTAAATGAAGCGATTACAAGCAAATAGAACGATTACAAGGAAATGACAGAAAGTACGAACTGAGACTTTACACATAGTATCTCTTGACAGCATCTAAGTTGATCGATTTCGACCATTCGGTGCCATCCATCTCCGACAGGACCAAGGCATCTCCAGACAACACTTTGCGAACCATGTAGGGTCCTTGCCAATTTGGTGCAAATTTCCCTTTGTACTCATCCTGATGAGGGAAAATGCGTTTAAGGACCAACTGACCAACCTCAAACATTCTGGCTCTTACTTTCTTGTGGAAAGCACGAATCATTCTCTGTCGATATAGTTGTCCATGACAAAAATCAACCATTCTCTTTTCATCAATCAATGTTAACTGTTCAATCCGCTTGCAAACCCATTTAGCATCACTCAATTCAGCTTCCTGGATGATTCTCAATGAAGGTATTTCAACTTCTACCGGAATAACTGCTTCTGTTCCATATACTAGCAAATATGGAGTAGCTCCAATTGATGTTCTGACAGTCGTTCGGTAGCCCAACAGAACGATTATCAATCATTTTCCTCAAAATCTTCTTTATGTTCTTGTTGGCGGCTTCTACCGCTCCATTCATTTTGGGACGATAGGCGGTTGAGTTCCGGTGAATAATCTTGAACTGCTCACATATCTCTCTCATCAAGTGGCTGTTGAGATTTGCTCCGTTATTAGTAATGATGGATTTTGAAACTCCAAACCTACATATCAAATTGTTGCGAACAAAATCAGCTACAACTTTCTTGGTCACCGACTTAAACGAAGCTGCTTCCACCCACTTGGTGAAATAGTCAATGACAACCAAAATGAATCTGTGTCCGTTAGAGGCAACTGGCTCTATTGGACCAATGACGTCCATGCCCCAAGCTACAAACGGCCAAGGTGAACTCATAGCATTGAGTTTGTGAGGTGGCACTCGAATCAAATCACCATGCACTTGACATTTGTGACATTTCTGCACAAACTTGCAACAATCATGTTCCATAGCCATCCAAAAATAGCCGGCTCGAAGGGCCTTTTTCGATAAAGTGAGTCCATTCATATGAGTACCACAAACTCCGGCATATATCTGTTCAAGAAGGTTAGCAGCTTCACTAGCATCCACGCATCTGAAAAGACCTAAATTTGTAGTTCTCCTATAAAGGATTTCCCACTTGCAAAAAAATTGAGGGCCATACGGCGTATCGACTTCTTCTGATTGAATGTTGGATTCTCAGGATAAGTCCCGTCCTCTAAATACTTCTTGAGGTCAAAATACTAAGGCAAACCATCTGGTTCCGCTTCGACGTGTGAACAATGAACAGACTGTTCTTTTACCTCTATATCCACTGGATCAATATAACTTGTATCCGGATGCTTAATCATTGATGAGATGGTAGCAAGAGCATCGGCCAACTCATTCTGTGTCCTGGGAGTGTGTCTGAACTCAATCTTGCGAAATCTCTTGCACAACTTTTGTATATACCGCATATACGGTGTGATCTTTGGGTTTTTCACGGCCCATTCCCCTTGAACCTAATGAATCAGCAAATCTGAATCTCCAATAACCAACAACTCATGAACATTCATATTAATTGCCATTTTCAGACCGAGGATGCAATCTTCATACTCAGCCATGTTGTTCGTGTATTCAAATCGGAGTTTAGCCGCCATAGGATAGTGCTGACCGGTTTCTGACACTAAGACTGCTCCGATACCTTTCCCTTGATGATTTGCCGCTCCATCAAAGAACACTCTCCAACCAGGGTACACTTCAGAAATAAGTCTTGAGAGGTTCATACTCTTCATCAACTGGATTCTCTGCAAGATGATCTGCCAAGGCTTATGCCTTTATCACCTTCTGAGTCACATACACGATGTCAAACTCACTCAAAAACATTTGCCATTTAGCCAATTTCCCGATCGGTACTGCTTTCTGGAAAATATACTTCAACGGGTCCATCCTGGAAATAAGGTATGTCGTATAAGAAGAAAAATAATGTCTCAACTTTCGAGCGATCCAAGTCAAAGCACAACATGTTCTCTCCAAAAGAGTGTAACGAGCCTCATATGGAGTGAACTTTTTGCTTAAGTAATAAATGACTCGCTCTTTCTTCCCAGTTTCATCATGTTGACCAAGCACGCAACCCAATGCATTATCTGAGACCGACAAATATAGCAATAACGGACTCCCTTCTTGTGGAGGGATCAACACCGGTGGATTGGACAAATAGTTCTTGATGGTATCAAAAGCATTTTGACATTCTCCGGTCCACTTGGTCGAGACATCTTTTTTCAACAACTTGAAGATGGGCTCACACACCACAGTGGATTGAGCTATAAATCGACTGATGTAGTTCAACCTTCCCAGGAAACTCATCACCTCTTTCTTGGTCTTCGGAGGAGGTAATTCCTAGATCGCCTTGATCTTGGAAGGGTCAAGCTCAATGCCTCTCCTGCTGACTATAAATCCCAACAACTTGCCAGCTGGCACTCCAAAAACACATTTGGCAGGATTTAACTTCAAATTGTATCGACGCAAGCGATCAAAAAATTTCCTCAAGTGAGTTAAGTGATCCGAACTCTCGCGGGACTTGATTATGACATCATATACATACACCTCGATCTCCTCGTGAATCATATCGTGAAAGATGGTCGTCATGGCCCTCATGTAAGTAGCACTGGCATTCTTGAGACCAAAAGGCATCACCCGATAATGATATACACCCCAAGGCGTGATGAAAGCTGTCTTTTCTGCATCTTCTTCGTCCATCAGGATTTGGTGGTAACCCGCATAACAATCCCCAAATGACTGCATCTCATGCTTAGCACAATTATCAATGAGAATGTGAATATTTGGTAATGGAAAATTATCTTTCGGGCTAGCTTTGTTGAGATTTCTGTAGTCGACAAAAATTCTGATCTTTCCGTCTTTCTTGGCAACCGGAACAACATTGGCTAACCAAGTCGGATATTGCGTCACTTCCACTACTTGAGACTTGATCTGTTTTGTAATCTCCTTTTTGATCTTCAAACTCAACTCAGGCTTGAACTTCCGAGTCTTTTGTTTTACTGGACTGAAATCTGTATTGATCGGCAACTTGTGGGACACCATATTTGTGCTCAGCCCTGACATGTCTTTATAAGACCAGGCAAATACATCATTGTACTTCCTGAGCAAACGAACCAGGTCTCTCTTTTGGGCTTCAGTCAGATGGACATTGACTCTGACTTCTTTGACACATTCCTCATCTCCGAGATTCACAGTTTCAGTTTCTTCAAGATTTGGCTTGTGTTGATTTTCGAATTGTCGAAACTCTTCAGCAACATGTTCGGGAACCTCATTTTCTTCTCCGTATTCCTCGCACTCATCATCACCTGCCTCATTTTGTTCACTCGGTTCATGACATGATATGACATTGATAGGTTTTAAATTATTATTACTGAAATCATAAACAAACAAAGTTAGGAAAGTAAAATATAAACAGATAAGTAAACAAATTTTTTATAAAAGAGGCTTTCATTTAAATTGAAAAGCAAGAACGAACTTTGGCCGTGGCCAAGGGCCATTTTGCCTTTTTAAACATCACAAGGGAATTTAAAAATTTCAAACAATTAAAACTGCATAAAGGGTGGGTCTCGGGCCTCTTCCGGACTACCACCGATTTTTTAAAAACAAACAAAGACACATGTCTTTTCTACCAAGCTGCATGGGAAATCAGGAGCTGTGTGGAGGTCCAATTCTGCAATTGCTCCTCAGGATCTGCATCACGGATGCCTGATGTCCCAGCCTTTTCCTCGAAGACCGCATTAATCTCCTAAAAAAGGCCCTAAATTCCTTCCTCGAGACCACCATCATTTACATTTTCTCGTACTCGAAATGAGTGCTACAGATGAGGAATTGGCCTGGCCAATGCTTGATCAACACTCTTGTTCTTCCTCTCTACTTCATCAGCCTCTATGGGGACATACCCCAAACCAAACTTTGCTCCTTTGGCGGGAATTTGGATAGGCTCGACGATTCCTTGGAAATACTTTCCCAATCCAAAACTTGGTTCGAAACCATTTTGGAGCATAACAGTAGCAATCATCTTGTACATGGTAGGCATAAGAGGTTGTGGAGCCAAGTCATCACCGGTGGCATTTACCAGCTCCACCGTGTAGAAATCACAACCTCGAGAGACATCATCAACGATTGATGCATACCCATTGGAATGACTCCCTTCACCATAAATGACCAATTCCTTGTCCTTCCAAACAAACTTCATTAGTTGGTGAAGGGTAGAAGACACAGCCCCAGCCATATGAATAAACGGTCTTCCCAGAAGCAAGTTGTAACTGGTGTTGATATCCAACACCTGGAACTCCACATTAAAATCCGCAGGATCCACATTAATATCCAAGTTTACCGCACCCAATGTGTCTCTTTACACTCCATCAAAGGCCCTCATATTGACTTGGTTCTAGTGAAGCTTTCCCAAGTCGAATTTCAGTTGCCTTAGAGTCAAAAGTGGGAAAATATTAAGATCGGATCCGTCATCGACCAAGACACGATTAATTATCTTGTCTCGATAGATATATGTGACGTGCAGAGGTTTGTTGTGCATCCTCCCTTCAAAGGGCAGCTCTTTGTTACAAAAACTGATTCGGTGTCCTTATATGACCTGGTTTATCATGGTTGCTAAATTGTCACTGTTAGTACCCACAGACACATAAGTATCATCCAAAGCCCTCATTAGAGCCTGTCTATGCAAATGTGAACTCATCAATAAGGCCCACACAGAGATCTGAGCCGGCGTCTTCTCTGAATGCTTCACAATCGAATAATCTTTCGACTGCATTTTTCTCCAGAATTCTTTGGCCTCGGCTTCACTGATCGGCCTCTTTGTTTGGCCCTTCTTCTGCCCTCCTTGGGCCAATTCTTCCGGTGTGTAGCACCTGCCAGATCTGGTCATGCCTTGAATAACAGCCGTTTCAATCAAAAATTTTGGTTGGGTAAGAGTTTCTCGTGGCACCAAGGCAACAACCTTCTCGGGTGTCAGAATCACAAACTCTTTCTTTTCTCTGATGCTCAACGAAGCCACAGCCTTTTTCAGTTCATCAGGAGCAATCGAAACTATTGCCTTCAGTCATCATCTGTCTCTATCATATTGATATTAACGCCTCCATGATTCAGCAAAGGATTACTATTGACATTGGACGCGACCGTCTGAAGAGAGACCACTTTCTGGTCAATTAGGTCTTGGATCTTATGTTTCAGGTTGATACAGTCCTCGATATCATGTCCAACACTGTTGGAGTGATACGCGCACCTCTGATCAGTTTTGTAAAACTTTGAGCTAGTGTTAACCGGCTTGAGCCCCATTGGATAATATATTCTGTTGCAGTTAATTGCTCGAACAACTTTGTTCGGCTTTCAATAAACGAAGTGAAAATTCTAGCAGACTTCTTCTCAAATCTAGGACAGGAGGGATCGTAATTGCCTTGTTGAGAGGGAGGCGTTTGGCGATAATTTGGAGCATTCAGACGGGGGGCTTGATATCTGGGATATGAGTTGGTTTGATAATTTAGTTATGGAGCTTGGTAGTTCGAGGGGGTATTTTGGTAAAGTGGAGCTGGAGTTTGGTACATTGGGGGAGGCGTTTGATAATTCGTTTGAACGTTGGCACAGTTGGGGGCGACATTTCGGTAGTAATGAGATGGAGTCTGGTAAACTGGAGGGGGAGTTTGGTAGATGGTAGGGGGAGTTTGGTAGCTAGGAGGGGGAGTATTTTGATAACTGGGAGAAGGGGTATTTTGGTAACTAGGGGGAGGGATACTTTGGTAATCAACCTGTGCATAACAAGCCGGGTATGAACTCTGTGAAGGTCGAGAACGACCTTGGTATGATGAGGATTTCCTTGGGGTCTTCTTCCCTTCATAAGAGATAGATGACACATTCTCTCTTTTCTTCTTCAACAAGCCCGAAGATCCGGGCGGGGCAGCAACACGGGCAATCTTCTCGGTTCTCAATCCATATTCGATAGTCTCACCTACCTTGACTATCTCAGCAAATTTTGCTCCAACGAGCAACATAATTTTGTCATAATAATCGAGCTCCTGCACCCGCACAAACACTTCGACAATTTCCTTTTCTGACATAGGAGGTCTAACTCTAGCTGCCTCATTTCGCCATCTATATGTGAATTCTCTATAACTTTCGGTCGGCTTCTGCTTCATCTTCTCCAAGCAGTAACGATCAGGAACAATCTCCACACTGTAGGCGAATCGTTCTATGAAATCCTTCGCCAGAGCGTTCTAGCTAGACCACTGTCTCGTTTCATGAGACGTAAACCATTGTAGAGCCTCTCCGCTGAGATTTCGGCTAAAGAGCTGCATTAACAAAGCTTTGTCTCTCCCAACTCCCACGAGTTGGTCGAAGTAGGCCCTCAGGTGTGCTAAGGGGTTCCCCGTTCCTCTGAAGATGTCGAATTTTGGCACCTTAAACCCCTCCAGAAGGTCTAAATTCGGATGAATGCACAGGTCTTCGTAAGTCAACCCGGTGACCTCAGGAATGCAATTCAATTCCTTCATGGCTTTTCTAATTTCCTCCTTCATATCTATCTTGGCGGTCTCTTCCTTCGACCTCCACTCTCTCTCCCTCTCCTCATAATGGTCGAGCTCCGAAGCATGGGTGTCATGCTCGTTGGGGACTGGTATTTGGAAATCGGTTTTTTGCGGTAGTGGCGGAGCAATAGAGGGACTCTGGCCATTTAAAGGGGCGCGATAGTTTTGGAGAAAAGTCTGGGGGTTGGTGTACTGGTTTTGGTGAAGGAGGGAAGTGCGTGGGTTATTAGCGTTTTGGCTGTGGGGGGTAGGCCAGTTTGGTGGTTTGCGTTAGGGGGAGGGAGTGGTGCTTAGAGGTTGGTATTTTGAGGAGGGGGTGGTGTTTGGTAAGAGGCTGAGGCGTAATGAGGGTTTTGGGTGGTAAGGTCAATGACGGAGGGATTACGAGCAGGACTTGAAGGTGGGTTATGAGCTTGTTCCTCGTTATGAAGGGGAATTTGAGCCGGAGGTCTTCCGTTTGGTTGAGCGTTGACAACAAAAATCGGAGAAGGAAAATCTTGTTTTTTTTGCATCTTGACCCTCATTTCAGCAATTTGTTACATCAACTGCAGGATCAGTTCATTCTGATCGGCAAGGACGGCTGAGCCACCATGACATCAGTAAGGCCGGTTTCTTCGTTGTTATCGCCCATTGCTGCTTTTCCCTTTTGTGAACTTTGACTAGGGAAGGAATCTGTAGGACCTTTAGATCTAGTGAAATAAGGATGATCGGCCAGTGTATCAACACAAATCAGTTCTAACTACCTGTAGAGAAAAACAACTCAAAGGCAAATCTGTCAGTATTAGTTCTGGATGAATAATGCAAGATATCACATAGAAAGCAGATAAACACATAAAAGTTGCTTCGTTTGAGGACACGTTAACCCACGAGTAATGGGGACTGATTTTTTGAACAAGCAGGAATTCACCTGTTTTATTTTGGGGCTAGTGACTCAGAAAGGCTAAATTGCGTTGAGCTAAGGTCTTCTTGTTGCATCTTCTGGCATCTGTTGATTTGAACTCAATGTTTCCTTGTAGAATGAAAGAGGGGGAAAAGAAAATTTGAAAAAGATAGGGGCCGGGCCTTGAAAGGCGGCCTACGTATCTCCCAAGGAGAATTCAGGCCCTACGTAGTTCGATTACAGATGAAATTTTCATTTTCATTCATTTCTGGTGATTACAAGGAAAGTGAAAAGCAAATAAGAAAGCTCCTAAAAGATAAATGGTGCCTTCACCGAAGCTCCTTCCTCTGACTGTTGTATTAGCCACGGGGGACAAATTCAACTTGAATCTTTCCCATGTTGACGAGGGATTCCACGTCATAGAGAAACCTGAGGCACCTTCTAATGTTGTGATCTATGGCATCATGATAAGGGCAGGGTTTCCAGATCTCAATTCCAACGGGATTGATTGCTTCGTCATCCTTTCTGACAGAGGCCAAGACTTCTTTTTGAACTAACAAACTGTTGATATCCAGCAACCTTTTCTTGAAAGGCGTGAAGTAGTGATAATAAAACAAAGTGTGCTCAGTGACCGACATACTAGGCTCCTGTTGGTCACAGGTAAGGACGGTGTTCCCACCCCACATATACGGGATCTCCCCAAGGTTGATCAGGTTGCAGATTGCTTACTTAAGCTCCACACATTCCTCTACAGTATGTCCTCTTTGGTTCGGGTGGTAGGCACATGTCTTTTGAGAGCTTTCATGCCCAAACCCAAATTGGTTCCTTCGAGAGGCTTCAGCATACCTGGCGCCTTAAGGTGCTCGTAAATGAGAGCACACGGCACGACTCTTGCCCCCACGCTATGTGTCCGCTCATAAGCCGGGAGAGTGATCTTTTGGTCCCCTCCTTTCGAACGTCCCAAGAAGGGAGGCATGTAGATGATTTCCTCATCGACATCTTCTTCAGTAGCTCCAGGGTGAGTGTCTTCTGGACCACTATTGGCTTCTTGATTGAAGAAAGAGCATTTCCCGCGTATTTTCTGAAGTCTCATAGTTATGTCATTCTTGAAGGCGTCATGTTCCTTCCGCACAACAATTGTCTTTTTACTTATAACATCGCATTTGGTCATCTTTGATGCCAATTTCGCGTCTAGTGCCACATTTGCTGCTTGTGCGACCGTGGTGGCAAACTCCACTTCTATTCTCATTTCTTTGGTTTCTTGGATCTCTCGCCTGAGCCGCTGCAATTCCATCCTCAAATCCTCCTCGGTTAGCTCTATGTCGATTCTTTTGCCTTTCTCCATCTTAGCAGCAATTACACCTTTCCTGAGATGATAGAGTAATATTTTAAGATTTGGTATTGGGTTTTTACTTTTGGCTGAGAAACTCAAGACTCATGGAATTTTGGTCGGACATTTGGTAGTGACTTGTATTTGGTATTGGGGAATTTTTCAGAAAATTTTCGAAAATGAGTGAGCTAAAAATGTCCTCATTCAAAGCAACAATATCACATAAACAGTTAAAGCACATAAATATATATCGCGCGTCCTAAACAAGTAAGGGGCCCTTTTGCGCCAAGGGTAGGCCTAGTGTACTCGAAAGATGTATGTGTAGAATTGAACCATTTTGTTACCCAAAGCAAATTTCGCATATAAAATGATATTCAAGGAGCGAAAATAAGCAAGGGAAGTAGGGAATAAACGAAAAAAGCACAAAGGAAAGGCCCACACAGGGGTCATTTGAAAAGAGTACCAAAATACTAGAAAGGCAAGCCCACACAGGGGCAAATAACAATAAGTACAGATAGAAAACCCACGCAGGGGCGAAAGCCGCTAAGATGTTCCCGACGGCCCCGCCTCTGATCTGCTCCTCTTGTTCTGTGCCATGAGATGTTGAAGCCTCTATTGAATCATTAGCAAGTATCCTTTGCTCTGGCGTTCTTTCTCTTCCCAGTCTTCGAGACACATTCTGCCTTTCTTATCTCCAATCCACAAGTTAAGCTATCCTAAATCGCTTTTCAAGCTTTCTAATTCTTGAGTTACGCTCTCGAGGGCGTACTTATCCTCATCTTGCTTTCGGAGAAATTCCTCGTGCATTTCCTGGGCTTCTCTTCTTACCTCTCTTAGTTCTATCAAGGCTTTGGACTCTTTGTCCTCTACACTGCGGTAAATGTTCGTAACTGAGAAGGAGATACCCTGTATATTGCGCTTCAACCAAGCTTTGTAAGTTTCATCGTACCCCACATTAAATCTATCTGGTGTCCTTATTCATTCGCACCGCTTTTTTCTATTCTCTCAGCATCTCTAAAGCCTCAGACACTCTATCATCCCCAATGTCGAACACATAAATATGGTAGTATGCTTCTGGGGGGTGTAGTTTGTCTTCTTCCGAACTGCCTTAGGACCCGGATGGGCGCATATGGGCGAATACCTCGAATACCTGGCAGAAGAAGCACAAGTTGTCTGTCGCCCCGTACTATGGCATCTTTCGAGATGAAACGGTCGAACATCCACTGGTTGTTTCTTCTCTCAACTCAGAAAAAATTTGAGTCCATCTTTTTCTGGTTCTTCTTTTTTCTAAGTCTGCCCAGAACAACATGTCATTCAAACTCTTAAGAGCGTTATGCTCATCGAGGGTATGGAGTTCTTGAGTTTCGTGTCTCTTCACCAAGTGACTCATTATCCACCATTGAAGAAGAAGGTTGCAACCCTGAAAGTAACGATGCCCTTCCTTGCATTTCCCCAAAGCACGGTACATGTCGAAAAAGATGATAGGTGCGATAGGATAATACTTTACTTGCCCTTGGTTCAGATGCCTGTGGAACAGAGTGTGCGCAAACATTATCACTCGGGTGTTGATACTGAGGCTCGGGCTGTGTGGGAAAACCATGGTGTCTAATAGTGCGATGGTAAATGCCAAAGGTCTGATCCCGTCCCATTTTCTGAAAGTGACCCTGAACTCTTGGTTGTAGTTCGCATAAAAGCTCGCATCCCCGAATCTAACATAGAGATCCATGAAAGAAACACTAGAACCTTCGGCCCAGTAAGCACAATCCTTTCTTAATCCGAGCCAGTTTACAATATCCTCGAGGGTAGGCTTGTTAGGGATTAAGATGTTTTCCCATTTTCTCACTTTTCCTTTAAACCCTTTACCGACTGTGTCTATTCCGTCTCGAATTTCCTCAATTGTCGGGGTGATTTCCATGGTCCCAAATCAGAACACCATTTTCTCGTTGTCCCAATAACCTGTGAGTACTTCTATCAGCTTGGGCCACCCAACCATATTGATGGGTTATGCTAAGGCTCTTATATATTTGTTGAGTGTCCTTTTGTGAACCACAGTGAGGTTGTTGTACCACATCTTGAGTAGAACCGAGGATTCCACTACCATGTCGAATTTGGGGAATCGATCCATACCTACAAAATAAAGCACGGTTAAGATTCCCTCCCCTAAATAGGCAACACTTAGGTTTCCACACATACATCTTTCAATTGTCAAATAATATGATATGTCGTTAGGTCGTGGACCTTGGATATGATTTTGGCGGTTTTACTAATGGACTTAATACGCCTCGGGTATTAAGCCGTCTTAGGCTAATTCTTAGATTTGGATTTGGTTTCGCTCTACTCTAGGTTGACTAGAATTGGTAGAGAAATGACGGTTACCCGAGTCGGACAAACAACGGGGTGAAGTCTAATAAACGACGTTGGATGACCACAAGCCAACTATTCATTTATTACTTCCAAAGAATTCAACTTGTGTGTTTTCTGAAGGACAGCCGTGGTAAGCCATGTAACCGCCTTTTTTCCTAATACAATCTATTTGCTGTTTGGCAAAATCGGGTGCCATGAATGCCACAATTCAGTATAAGTGATAAATAAAACAAGTAGTTAGGACCATTTTAAAGGAGAAACAGAAAAATGTCGCAATATTATTTAAATGAAGTATTTTGTAAACTTACTCATTTATTTATTTATTTTAAAGTCGTCTAAGAAGCGGCTAATTTAGTTAGGTGATTAATTCAAAATGGGTGTCTTTTGGGAATTCGAAATTTTCGACCCTAAGATTAACGACACAGACTAACAAGCAAAACAAACACAGTGAAGTAAACAGGGAAAGAGGGTTGGACCCAAATCTGATTTCTGTCCGCCTGGACCAGTATTTGGGCCCATTTTGGTTTGAGTCACCTGCACCTGTCATGTATTAATGTAACAGAAATACTTTTCTTTGGGCTTTAGGCCCAATTTTCACTTGTCCTAAATTCTAACAAAATAAAAAAACATAATGACTAAATGGGCTTAGGCTCAATAATAAAATACAATTTCTTAAAGAAGAGTGAGCCTCTTTAAGCCCATTTTCTCTTCTTCTTTTTTTGTATACACTGGGTGTATACTAGTGTATACAATCTCGTATCAGCTCCAAACCCTGTTCGTTGATTTTTGTAGCTAGCTGACTCGAAAAGAAAGAGTTTGAGCCTTTACGGCTCTCTCGCAGTGCAAGGAGAAAAAGTAGAGTCCAAGGGGATTCGGACGGTATCACATGCAACAAAATAATGATAGGGATTAGTATTTCGAAAAATAGCATCTCAAAGATATATCTGAATGACCATGAAGATTTATCGGTTGCAAAATAATAAGCGCATCGAAGTGAGTACAACACTCAAGCTAAACAAATTTATTAAATTAAAGACAACATGACAAAATAAATAGCAGTGGTTATGAGTTCAAAATCAAGTAATAGTTATGGCTCTCAATCTAAAACAATTACTGATCAAGTCCAATAACCCTTGCATACTATATGCCAATGAATGACTTAGCGAAGTTGATAATTCAATATTGAAACAGATATAAATAAAAGAATCGATCTCATATCGATATGAATGGATATTCCTACATGCATCATCAACCACATAAAGCCATAGACAAAAGCACTTATCAATGTCAACATCACACAACTTGCTATGCTGATATTCGTCCAAGATTAACTATATAATTAAATCTACAAAAACAAGCAACAGTGAACAAATTCAAAGAAAATACATACTAGACATGAGTACTCATTGAAACAAAACAAGTTATTGTTTTATCATAAGTAGTCAAATAGTCAACTACATGTTGTCAGTAAGCAATTTGAAACAAAACTTTCATTTTTAAAACATATAAAGGGACAATAAAAAATAATAATCATCGGCCAACATGATTAAGATTTGGAAAATGAAAAAAAGAAAAAAAAGCAAAGAAATTGGATTTTTTTTTAATACCAACTCAACCTATCAATATAAACATTTCTGGCCGAAAACTGAATGGCATGAAGACACCACTTAATCTAAACTAGTCATGTTAGGCAGTAAGACCAAATGGCATATAGATAAAACTAAGCGATTAGAATAAGCACGCGGCTATACCATATATACTAAACATATCAATCGACCTTTTAAAACTAACTTAAACATTGATGACCCTAAATATGATATAACTGACGCTTAAGCATAGCATGGACTAGATAATGCATCAAAATGTAATCAAACGAAGAAATAGAGAAACGATCATACGAGACAAAACTTAGCAGAACCTTAAAACGGTATTATGACTAATCCATAGCAACAAGCGAAAAAAGAAAACATGCGCTTCATGTTAACAATACCAACAACCCAACGACGACTAACTAGTGAACAACCAACAGAGTAGCGATTTTTTTTCCCTAAACATTTAAAAAACAAAACAGAGCAAGAGATGGAGAGAAAAGCTATCGAAGAGAAGGTTACCTTTTTTGGGCAGCGAACAGAGGACAAACGAGCCAAAGATGCGAGCTTCCACCACCACAAGCTTGGACCTCGAAAAATCCCAATAAACAAGCACAGCGAATAACAACAGAAAGGATAAAAAATGGTCCTCCTTGCTATTTTTGTATCTCTTATATATCTATATTTTCCTATATTATTTTCGCTCTATGTATGTATATCGATAAAAACTCCACCCTTTTTCCAATCTTTTCCCCTTTTCTTGACTCAAAATTTCTGATCCTTTTCAATTTTTTCCCCCGCCTCCCACAGTGAACAGAAGCAAAATATATAGCAAGGAACTAGGATTCGGAAATTTTAGGGGGGAAAAGGGATGATCTTCGGATTCAAGGCCCATTCCCAATTCAAACTCGAATCCTTTCATCATTCAAGCTAAACATCTTTTCTCACAATTTTTGCCCTATTCCAAAAGAGGAAAGGGCGAGATGGAGAGCTATGATCGATCGAGTGTACCCGCTGTTTGACGTGGCCTCATCTCGCAGCTGCAAGGATGAATTTCGCAGCTGTTGCAGGTGCCTTTTACTGCTGTTGCAGCGAGGAGCGGATGTCACGCCCCGAGCCTACACCCTGGGCGGGACCGACACTCGGAGACCATTGCTGGCCCCAAGCGAACCCTTGGCCTGACTTTCTTAACTCGGCGGAAACTTATCTCAAAAGCATAACTCAATGCAATGAAAGGTTATAAAACAACCAACGGATAAAATCTGGCCAAAATAGCAACTCGAGTCTTAAAATAGAATATTTACATAAATATACACAAAAGAGAGACTCAAACTAATTGACTGACTGACTGTCTATGAAGCCTCTAAAATACTGAGATGGATGTTGGGACAGACCCCGCAACATCCTAATAAAACAAAACTTAAGAACATAAATAATTGAGTCCTCCGGAATGCAAGGAGGCTCACCACTGACTTTGGAGTGCTCAGCTGGATCAACGACGTACTGGATGCTGATCCTGGGTACCTGCGTCTGCATCATAACAAGATACAGGCCAACTGGCATCAGTACATGGAATGTACGAGTATGCGAGCTGGACCGCTAAACAACAACTTAAGCTTGAAAAGAATACAAAAGATAACTTACCTTGGCTCTGTACAACTCACGAATAACTGAACTCAATATAAAGCAATGAGACACATACAATATATATAAAGCTTGCAAAACTATTTAAAACATGACGTAAAATTCATATTTATAATATCATAAAAATACCATGTTTCCTTTCGAAGTCTACTTGTGCAATGCATGAATGAAGTCCCATACCCCCATCCACACTAAGCAGAACTTCTCGAGGAACCAAGCTCTTTCTACTGTGGTAGTTCTTTAACCGATAACCACCACTACATGCTTAAGTAGTGATACAACGTTTAACCTCATATTGCCCAAGGACCATCCTATACCTTGCCGTGATATAGGAAGCTAATGATACAACGTTTTACCTCACGTTGCCCGAGGACCATCATATACCTTGTTGTGATATATGAAGCTAATGATACAACGTTTTACCTCGCGTTGCCCGAGGACCATCCTATACCTTGTTGTGATATAGGAAGCTAATGATACAACGTTTTACCTCACGTTGCCCGAGGACCATCTTATACCTGGTCTTGATATAGGAAGCTATCTTTACCAAGTGGATCCACTAGCTTAACTTTACGGATTCATCTAAAAAGTATGACCCGTTACTCCCATGTTGGCTACATGGCTCTTATGGAGAGTTGAGTTAATATGAACTCGTGTCCCCAAATCGGTGCTCAAGACTACTCCCAAAATACTTTAGCTCATTAGTGTTTTAAACACATCTTTCTTTAGTTGAGATAATTACTCAAAACTTAGCCCAAAGGCTCTTGAAAACTCTTTCTAAAAACAACAAGTCAAAACCATATTTTTAATATGATTATTGATGACTCGGGATATTCATACTGCTTAAACATTGATGGTATATCTAGAGACCATACTGTTTAAACATTGATGACATACTAGATTTGTCATACTAATCATGTTTGGAAACTCTTTCGCAAAACTTATCTTTTATCAAAAAGAGATAGTTCTCAACTGCTCAAAACTCTTTTGGAAATCTCAGTTTCCTCTCATCTTAAATGTGAAAACATTTATAAACTTCTTTGGGAATACTTATTCCCTAATAACTTTTGAGAAATGAACTCAACTCTTGACTCTTGACTTAACTCGAAACTCTTGACTTAACTGAAAACTCTTGACTTAACTTTAAACTCTTGACTTAACTGAAACTCGATACTCTTTACTCGACTTGAAACTGTATACTTAACTTGGAACTTGAGCCTTAGAATGAAGTTAAAACGTTCAATGAAGACTCTTGAAAAGCTTGGAGACTTGCTTGGGCTTACTTAACTTCCAAGCTTGACTTCTAATTTCACTTGGCTTCTAACTTCACTTGACTTGGAAACTAACTTCACTTGACTTTGATCCTAACTCACCTTGAATTGGATTATGGATTCAAGGGTAATGATCTCATGTTTACGACACTTCTCATTCTCTTACTCACTTGCTCGAGTCTTGAAACAAGTTACTAGAAATTGAAGACGACTCCTCAAAAAGACTCAAAGGGATTTCCTTAGAATATTCGGAAGAATCCTCAAAACATAACTCTCAACTCTACCTTGAATTTGAATTATGAATTCAAGATTTTGATCATGTTAGGAATGACTTTTAGGTGTTTAGAAGTAGCTTAGAGTAGTTGGAATCGAAAAGGAGTGAATGCGCACTTTAAATGAACTCAAACGGGGCAACCGACGACAACTAGATGGGGCAAGTGACTCTGGCGCCAGCCCCTAAACTTCAAAGGTGAGTTTGGGGCGCTCTGGTAGGCGCGTCGCGCCAGGCCTCCAACCCAGAAATTTCAGCAAATTTATTTTCTCGTTTTCTCACCTTATTTCGCCTAAAATCGAATGGTTTCTTCCCCAAATCACTTAGAATCATTAAAACCCTCAATATATCATAGATTCAACTCAAAAACCCCAACGGAAACATATACCAAACCCACAAGAAACTTCAACAACACAACCACAAACTTCAACCAACACAACCATAAACTTCAACAAGAACAATAACTAACAACTTCAACAACAAATCCAATATTCCCTCAATAATAAAAATGAGTTTTGTGTGTGGGGGAAAGGATCACCCAACATTAAAGACTCATATACCTTAATAGGGATCACCCCCGACGATACCACGACGATCTTCTTGCTTGATCTTCTCTTTCTCTTCTTTTTCTCTTCTTCTTCTTCTCTTCTTCACTCAAAACCCTCACTCTCACTCTTTTAGAATGGAACAAAAATGATCCACAAGTCAGCCTAACACAATAATATAACCAAAGGAATTGGTTAGTGAAAAGACCAAAATGCCCTTAAAATTTCCGGACGGCTTCCCTGCCAACTGCCCAACTTCCAAAGGCCATAACTCACTCCTACAAACTCGGAATCGAGCAAACTCGGTTGTGTTGGAAAGATCATTACACAAGCTTCGCAACCATAACTGGAACTAGTCCTAACTCATTCTGAGCTAGGAGTTACGACTGCTCAAAGTTGGCCAAAAATTCACTGATTTCCATACTTAGCCAAATTTTTCAAAACTTTAAAATTCTTTCCAAAAATGAAAATTTCAAATTCTAAGCCTCTTCAATTACTTCAAAATGTCGGATGTTATAACGGAGACCCGTGAGATTGTTGTTGTTTGACGCGCTGCTGAAGACGTTGCTTCTGGGTCTTTCTTTGTTGAACAAAAAAGCGGGCTGGGTCGGGGGTTGGAGGATGGGTTGGCTGTGTTGGATTGTTGTTGGAAATAATTTGGGAATGCCAAAAGAAATGGGTTGACTGAGGGAATGGGCTGGAAAGGTGGAAAGGGAGTTGTTAGTTTTGATTGCTGAATTGGATAAGGCCCAAAACTTTGGTTTTTTGGGATGGGTTGAATAGAATGCTACATTTTGGCCAAAATTAAAATAAGACGAATTAATATAATCACCCAACGAGCTTCTTAATTTCAACGAAATAAAATAATAAACTCGATTATAAAGTAATTGATTTAAAATAGAAACTAATTGTAGTCATAATGGAAATTAAACTAAATTAAAGAATATTCGACTTAAAACGTGAAATCATTTCGAGAAGATTTTCAAATATTGGTAAAATATACTAATTACATATATAATTTATGAAATATATTTATTATCCAAAATATTAGAAAAAAACCCGATAGGAATTACTTAAAATAACCTTGAAACTATTTGAATTTTATAAATCTAACTATTCTAACTCATTTGAAAATTAAGAAGCTCAAAAATTAATTATTATCGGGGAGGGTCAAAATTGAGTGTCAACACTCCTATGACTAGTTTAATCGTCATCATCCTATCCTATCACTGATCCTCCAAAAATAAGGTCCTTCTCTACTAAAATACCCACTCCATTTATATCCCTCAAGCCTCCTAAATACCACAACTTAAACTCATCCACATTCTGTGTCGACACTTACCCATTTGGTATCCAGGACACAAGCTAAATTTATCTTTCTCTTCTTGAGAATCTTCACTGGCGCTATATATGGACTTCCCCGTTAGCGATCCTATGTTCGAAGACCCTATTCTCAACTTAGGCGAATCGTAACCTACTTACCACTACTTCCCCTATATCTTGACCTCGACCAAAGACATGACCCTAGTTCACTATCATTGTAACACCCCGAAAATTCAAACTCAAAATTACTTGACCTTGAAAATTTCTACAGGCTGGTGCCATAGAAGCTTTTCTACGATCTGTAGAAGTATCTACGGACTGTAGATGGGTTCATGGAATCATGCTGTTGAAAGTTGGTTCTCAGGTCTAAGTTTCACGGACCGGACTACGGGTCGTAGAAGTTTCTACGGTCTGTAGAAGGCCCTGTGGAAACCAAGTCTTGGAGCACACTCCAGTAAGCTTCCTACGAGCGAGAAGGATGGTCCGTCAAAGTCCCTATGGCCCGTATAAAGGGTCCTTAATCCCCAACTTAAAAAATTCAAAAAACTAAGCATGTTCCGACGAGAGGGTCTACGACCAGGGGCGAATTTAAGCTTAAAAAATGGGTCACTTGAACCCGTGGTCATCCGACAAAACTCGATGTATTACTTGTAGAATTCTTAAAATATATCAAATAGCAATTGAATGAACCCATGAACACAAACAACTGGATGGTTCACTGGTTTGAGTGTCAGTTTTCCACTTTAAGGTTGAGGGATCGATTCCCAAATGCTGCATTTTCTCACAACCTTGCATTTTATTATATCCACAAAAGAGTTTCTGCATTCAGCCTCTTTTAAACTTCTTCTAATGACTTTTTCTTATAATAAAATTTATTTATTTTGCAAATGTATTTAATATTTTTCTTATGAAAAAACTATATTTATTATTGCTAAAATAAATAAGGCCCCTCAAATTTGAAAGCCTAAATTAGTTGCCCTTTTTCTTAAAGAGCAACTTTCACATATAGCAAACAAAAAAATCATATTTGTATATTATAGCAAAGTTTGCATAATTGCGCTCTATAGCAAACATATATATGTATAATTCACTATACATATACAATTGAAAGCTATGTCTATTTCGCTATACATATATACAAAAAGAAGCAATTGTATAATTCGTTAGCTCCTCTTCAGATTTGTATAATTTCGCTAGCAGCCCATTTGTATAAATTGTTGTTAGCCTCTCGTTTGTATAAATTGTTGATAAAAATATTTGTATATGAAAAATCGTTCTCTCTTTTGTTTTATACAAACATAAATTATACATTATACAAACATAAAACTGGGCAGGGGATATTTTTATTGTATAATTATAAGTGTATATGACGAATATATATGTATTTGCATTTGTATATACAATTTTCTCGCGCTTTATACAAACAGAAACGTAATTTATACAATTCTGTTGTATAAAGCGAGAAAGAGAAAAAGGTAAAAGAGAATTGGGCAGGGGAATATTTTTATTGTATAATTATAAGTGTATAGGACGAATATATATGTATTTGCATGTGTATATACAATTTTCTCTCACTTTATACAAACAGAAACACAATTTATACAATTCTGTTGTGTAAAGCGAGAGAGGCGAGCATAGAGGGAGCAAGCGAGAGAGGGAGAGTGGCAAGCGAGTGTTTGAGGGAGAGAGGCAACTGACAAACAGTTTGCTACAGGACACAATTAAATCAAAGTGTGGTTATACTATTTAATTTGAATTAATAATTTGTCATTATGTACAATTTTCCCTTTCTTAAAGGGACAGAGCCGCCCCTGACAATGGTGCACCCGTTTTCTTGAAATTCTAGATTCGCCTCTGTCTACGACCCATAGACTTTTGTACGAACCGTAGATGGCCTTTCATAGACGGCTTCTGCCAGTTTTAAGAGAGGATATTTTAGTCTTTTTCCACCCTTCAAAAATTTAAACGTTGATGTTTTTACACCTAATTAAAAGTGTTACTTTTAAAAGACTTCACTTCGAATGCTTTTAATCTATGTTTTCGCTCATGTTTAGATGTATGCCATGTCTAATGCTATATTGTAGGTATGCTCGGATCAACAATGACATTGAGTATCGATCTCGCATAGAGTCTAGGCTTGGGGCATGATAAATACACATGTATGTCGAGTCATGTTATTATTAATTTTATCTTAACCATGCATGGTATGTGACACAATATATAAATATTTATATAGAAAAATAGCATAATTCACAAAAAATTAATATTAATAGAAAGGCATACAATACAATAACTCATCACGCAAAGCTTGGCCAAAATAGTTGCACACATAAATCAGCCTTATTACATTGTTACACACATAAAATAGATAGCTTCTTAATTATTTGTTTACATAATCAAAACCAAGCCATGAGACACTGCAAGATTCTTAGTAGTGGCAAGGTGAGTAGCAGTAGCAAGCATATTTTGCCCAGTAATATTTGTGACCCCATGGTTTGTACTTCTTACAAATACCATATTTAGCTCCATAGTAGTACTTGCAATGATGACTACATTTGTAAGAGAATTGGCAAGGTCCATTCCACTTGTCACTTTTTTTCCAACAGTATTTGCCTTCTGCCATTTGTATTTCTGCAAAAATAAGAAAATTAAAAACTCATGGTATGTACTTGACACTAGAAAATTTCTAATAATTTCCTAATAATAACAATGACTCCGTTTCATTTTATTTCACATATTTGACTAGTCACAAAATTTAATAAAAAATAAATATTTTAAAAGTTCGTAATCTTAAACAAATAATTATATTTGATAGCTATAGAATCATGTCGACTCACCAGTTGCAGCAACAAGGAAGAGGCAAAAGAGGAGGGCGAGAAAAGTAGTGTACTTTGCCATAGCTTTTATTTTCTGTTGATTTTAACAAAACAAGCAATTGAAATGGTGGTATTTATAATGTTGGAAACTCAAGTTGTCAACTTAATTCCATTTGATTTGTTCAAAGATTACGTTGGATGTTTGATTAATTAATTAAAATGGCAGTACATCAAGTACAAAGAATTTGTCCAACACAATTAACATTTCTTTAATTGAAAAGAATTTGAATTGATCAAAGAGCCATTTGAGTGATAAAGTCTTCTACTAATTGATCAATTTTGTATCTCCACAGATTGCTTTTATGAGTTCACCACCTCTTTGTTTTAATACATGTTATTTAACAATTACCTAATGTATTTAAGAATTGAGTTTTTCAAATGTCAAACACGATAAATTTTATTATGAAAAACACTTAGTTTGAGAAGGTAAAAATCATGACATATCCCAAATGGATTTGCCTAAAAGACTTCACGAAGTCCTGCAGTTATAGGTTACAAGACAATAATGATTAGGTATTTAGGTTAACCTATAGTTATATTTTTAAGTAGACTTATTTATTAGTTAATTATATTTTAGTAGCTTTGTTTATTATTCTAGAGTAGGATTTTTGTTTCATAGATTTAAAATGATTAGGCTAACTATAGTTATTAGTTTGGAATAGGATTTAGGTTCCTACTTTCATAATAATTAGACTTCCTATTGATGTAATAAAACTTCTATTTAAAGGGTTCTTGAGGAATAAATCAATTAAGTCATATTTTAGCAAAAAACAAGAGATGAGAGTTCTCTCTTCCATTGAACTCTAAGGTTTTAGTCTCCCTTTAACGAGCTGAACTTATTTATCGCTATGTGAATTGATCATTCCCTAAAAATCCATAACAATTTGATATCATAGCCTAACACAAAGGGCGATGAGATCAGTTTCATTTCAAAAAGAACATTCCATTACAGAAACCCTAATGGACTCTGAAATTGTAGCAATGGAACAATGGCTCACTGAAAGAATTGTTCAAGTAATCTGAGAACATGAACTGTCTAGATTGGAAATTGGCTCCAAAAAGCCAACAACCCACAAACCTAAGTCAAAGAGCGCCAGACAACTAGTAGATCAACAACTCCTGCTACTAAAGACAATACACCACCTATTCCACTGGCCGGTGAGAATCATCCAACAAGTGATAATTCACATTCAATAGTACCAAGGTATGCAAATATAAATACTTATAACATCACCAAGTGTTGGGTTCAAAAGTAATTAAGACGTTATGCAGAAGCTTACAATTGCAAATCATAGATGTGATAAAGCAAATGCCAAAGAAAAGTATACTAAAAACATTTTATTAATATAGTTTTTTCAAGCGACATACATATGATAAAACTAATATGAATAAACATTAACATGTTGGGAGAAATCTCCCCATAAACAAAACTCTTAAACGACTACATTGTGGATTCTATTGTGTTGTTGATATGAGAAGAGGAGTCTTCAATTTATAGAGTTCCACACTTTTCCTCCAAGGAATGAATAACCCAAATATGGAAGAAAATTATAGTTTACTTTCAGGAAAAGTTAAAAGCATTTATGGTAATATTTTAATTTTTCTTAAAAAGAAAAATAAAACTCAAATAAGGTACGTAAGAAAATCAGAGGAAAACCCTAACACTAACAACCCAATAATTTGGGCACATCGTTGTGAACAAGTTTGTGAAAATCAACATACAATGGAAGAAAATAAATTTGGAGGTGACTGGATTTCATATGTTCGGAGAAGCACCATTATGATATTATCAACTTAAACGGGAAAAAGGCTCAATGAGTTGGGAATAATTTCAACGACTTGGATCTCTTGAAAGTAGCAACCTGATGGGTGAATTAGTCATTCTCTGGTAAATTGGTGGAGTTGAAATTTATCAATGTCAACATCGATCAAGCTAGGGCTGGAATGGATAATTATTGATACTATTCAAGATTTTTTGGATGATTACCCTGAAATTTGAGCTTGAGGACAAGCTCTTTCAACATGAGGGGAGTAATGTTGTGGATGAGGGAAAGTCAATTAATTAACTATTTAATTATATTTTAAAGTAGATTTATTTATTAGTTAATTATATTTTAGTAGATTTTAATTATTTTAGAATAGGATTTATGTTTCATAGCTTTATAAGGATTAGGTTAATCTATAGTTCTTAATTTGGAATAGGAGTTAGGTTTCCTACTTTCATAAGAATTAGACTACCTATTGATGTAATAAGTCTTCTATTTGGTAAGTCATGGATCACCTCACTCCTCATATTCTAAGAGATATGGTCATTTATAGTTTATCCTTGTGTGATCTCATGCGAAAAACTTAGCTGGTAGAAAGGTTTTGGACTCGATTTAGTGCCAGAAGTCCCTTATGACCCTCAACCACATACGATATACTTCCCACACTTAAGAATGTGCCTCGGCATACATATACAACTTATAAATCATTGGGTTCGACCTATATGCATACAGAAAATGATTTGAATCTTTGCTTAAAAGTTGCAGGGTGTTTTACTTTAAAATATCCCCAAAAGAAGTGGTTTCCTTTTATTCTTGTGCTTACTAGCAGGAATCTCTCATTCAAATGGAAAATATTTTGAAAGTTGATATTTTCAAAATTTTCAAATACATCCGACATTTGCTATTGCCCCAATGTTTTGTCTAAAAATGTCTCTACACATTATGTCGAGTCATATAGTTATTATTCATTTTAACTTAGCCCTGCATGATACTATACACAATAAGTATTGATAGAAAAAAAATACCATAATTCACATCAATTAATACTCGTAGAAAAGCATACAATACAATTGCTCATCACGCAAAAATCTTGGCCAAAATAGTTGCACACATAAAACGACCTTATTACATTGTTACACACATAAAATAGGTAGCATCTTATTTGTTTACATAGTCAAAGCCATGCCATGAGACACTGGAAGTGTCTTAGTAATGGCAAGGTGAGTAGCAGTAGCAAGCATATTTTGCCCAGTAATATTTGTGACCCCATGGTTTGTACTTCTTACAGATACCATATTTAGCTCCGTAGTAGTACTTGCAATGATGACTACATTTGTAAGAGTACTGACAAGGCCCATTCCACTTGTCACTTTTTTTCAAACAATATTTCCCTTCTGCCATTTGTATTTCTGCAATAATGAGAAAATTGAACTCATGTTATGTACAAAGTTCAATAAAAAATAAACATTTTAAAAATTCTTAATCTTAAACAAATCATTATATTTGGTAGCTATAGAATCATGTCGACTCACCAGTTGCAACAACAAGGAAGAGGCAAAAGAGGAGGGCGAGAAAAGTAGTGTACTTTGCCATAACTCTTATTTTCTGTTGATTTCTTGTGGTGGAAACAAACAATTGAAATTGTGGTATTTATAGTGTTGGAAACTCATGTTGTCAACTTAATTCCATTTGATTTGTTCAAGGGTTACGTTGGATGTTTGATTAATTGATTATAAGATGGATAATTAAAATGACACATCAAGTACCAAGAATTTATCAAACACAATTAACATTTCTTTAATTGGAAAGAATCTGAATTGATCAAATAGTCATTTGACTAATAAAGTCTTCTACTAATTGATCAATTCTGTATCTAAACAAATTGCTTTCATGAGGTCAACATTCCTTAGTGATAATACATGTTATTTAACTAAAAGTTTTCTACTTTTATGTTCAAAACAATAAACCTGATTTACAAATTAAACTAGAAAACAGAACGAAAGTAAAAACATTATACATAAAATATTTGATATTAAAGAATTCATTGTGTGTTCATAAAGAATTTAATCCTTTTAATCATGTGAGTTGACCTAGCTACTTGGAGTTATTTATGGTAAAACACGATTTGAGAATCCTTATTGGTAATGAATTGGGATTTGATTTGGTTTTCTTATTATAAAATATATCTGAAAGAAGTGGTTTGCTTTTTCTTCAGCTTAGTAACATAATTAGTATATATTGTGTACCAATTTGCAGGAATATCTCATTCACAAGTCAAATATTTTCAAATAGATTCAATTTTGGCTATCATCCCTAATACCGCAAATCGAGAAGATATTCAATGACGGTGATTTCAATGGTCACATTGGAGTAACGTCTGTGGTGATGTGTGTGGAGGTTGTGCTTTTTTTGGGATATAAACGGAGGTGGAGGCTTGCTCTTAGATTTTGCTAAAGCTTTTGAGTTAGTGATAGCTAAAACTCATTCCTTCTAAAGAAGGAGAACCACCTAGTTACCTTTTATAGCATGGTGGCTAAAATTCAAATAGATTATTAAATCCTAAGGAAGGGTGATAGAAGCCTTTGTAAGGACTACGAGGTTATCCCGAGTAAGAATCTTACTACCCAACATAAACTTTTTGTGATGGACCTGGAAATTAAGCGAGAGAGGGAGAAAAATAGTCTATATGAACAACCGAGGATTAGATGGGGTGGCTTGACCCCTGTACTCTCTTAGGAGATGGGAGAGAAGTTGATGACGATCAATGATGTCTTGGATGAGTAGTGGGGATGTGAACTACATGCAGAATAACACAACTAGTTGCATTAGGGAAGCAACTAGAGAGGTGATAGGAATGTCGAGGGGAAACTTCGGTTGTCGTGAGGGGATTGGTGATGGAATGGAGAAATCCAATTTAAAGTGAAAGCAAAGAAGGTTGTGTATGTATAATTGGTGAAGTCTAAGGAGAAGGAAGAGAAGCGTATGAATAAGAAAATATATAAAGCTGCAAAGACGAAGGCTAAGTTAGCGGTTACGGTGGCAAAAATGTAGGCTTTTGAATATATGTATGTTGAACTAGGAGATAAAGGCAAACATAAGAAATTGTACATGCTCACAAAGGTGAGAGAGAGGAAGGCTCAAGATTTTGATTAAGTGAAGTGCATCAAGGATAAGGAAGGAAGGATGTTGATGGAAGAGAACCTTATGAAAAGATGGTAAACATACTTCCACAAACATTTGAAGGAAGAAAAAGACATAGACATTGTGTTGGGGGATTTGGAGTACTCTGAGAAGCACCGAGATTTTGGATACTGTAGGTGTCTTAAGGTTGAAGAGGTTAAGTGTGCTATTAATAGGATGATTAAGGGAAGAGCAACTGAACCAAACAAGATTCTGGTGGAATTTTAGAAGAGCACAAACATGAGATGCATTGAGTGGTTGACAGGTTGTTTAATGTCAGTTTTAAGACGAAAAACATGTCTAAAGAATGGAGGTTGAGTACAATGGTCCAGTTGTACAAGAACAAGGGTGATATTCAAAACTGTAACAATTACATAGGCATTATTAAGTCGCACTATGAAAATTTAGGAGAGGGTGATGAAGATGAAGGTGAGGAGAGGTGTGTCCATTTCTGAGAACCAATTTGGTTTCATGCCGGGGTGATCAACTACATAAGTCACTCATTTAGTGAGAAGACTAATGGAAAAATAAAGAATAAGGAAGAAGGATTTGCATATGGTGTTAATTGACCTAAAAAATACTTACGGCAAAGTCCCGAAGGAAGTACTGGAGATGCCTGAAGGCTAAAGGTGTGACGGTGGCTTACATTAGGGTGATAAAGGACATGTATGATGAAACCAAGACTCAATTAGAACGAAGGGAAGAGACTCTCATCAACACTTCCCTGATGAGATGGGGTTTGCATCAATGATCAATTCTTAGCCCATTTATATTTGCGTTAGTACTGGATAATTGATGCGGTGTATCCATGACGAGGTTCCATGTTGTATGCTATTTGTGGATGACATAGTACTGATTGATGAGACACACGGTGAAGTTAATTTTAAATTGGAAGTGTCGAGATAAACTCTAAAGTCTAAAGGGTTCAGATTGAGCATTACCAAAATAGAATATTTAAAGTGTAAATTCAGCAATATAGTGGATGAGGCTAGCATGGAAGTCAGGCATGACACTCAGGATATTCCTAAAAGAGATAGTTTCAAGTATCTTGGATCGATAATCTAAGGAATTGGGGACATCGATGATGATGTCACTCATCATATTGGTGCGATGTGGATGAAATAGAGGCTTGCCTTAACGGACTTGTGTGATAATAAGGTACCATCTAAAATTAAAGGTAAATTCTACAAAGTATTGGTTAGACCAGTGTTTTTGTACGGGTCAGCCTAAGCGTTGGCCAGTCAAGAAATTCCATGTGCATAAAATGCAAATTGTGGAAATGAGGTTGTTGATATGAATGTGTGGGCACACTATGAGTGATAGGATTATGAATGTAAATAATTGTGACTAGGTGGGAGTGGCCTCCACACTAGTGGAGAAGATGATGGAAGCAAGACTAAGATGATTTGGACATGTGAAGAGAAGATGCACAGATGTCCGGTGAGGAGGTGCGAGAGGATAGATATAGCGGGTACGAGGAGAGGTAAATGTAGGCCGAAAAAGTATTCGAGAGGTGATTAGACAGCGCAACTCCAAATTACCAAGGACATGACATTAGATAGGAGGGTGTGGAGGTCACATATTAGGGTAGAAGGTTAATAAGTTTGGAGTTATTGTCTTGATCTTTGATGGATTAGGCATTTGGTTGTTGGTCGCTATACTAGCCATATTATTATATTTCTTTCTTCGAATATCTATCACCATATGTTGTTTATAATGTTTCGACTATCTCACTATATATTTTGTTACTGTTGTTTCATTCTTGTAGGCTTTGCACTATTTAGTTGCTATGATTTCTGCATTGTTTTCTTCTTCTTCGTACCTGAATTTGCAGGTAGTGATAAAATATGTGTACACCCAATCCTCCCTAGACCCCAATTGTGGGTCCTCACTCGCATGTTATTTTTGTTTCTATAGGCCCAATGTTTTGTCAACGAATTTCTCTGCACGATGTTACACATGTATGTCGAGTCATGCAGTAATTATTAGTTTTGTCTTACCCCTTGCATGGTACTTTACACAATAAAAAATTATATAGAAAAATATCATAGTACACATCAATTAATATTCATAGAAAAGCATACAATACAATTGATCATCACCCAAAGCTTGGCCAAAATGGTTATACACATAAATCAGCCTTATTACATTGTTACACACATAAAATAGGTAGTTTCTTATTTGTTTAGACAGTCAATCCCAAGCCATGAGACACTGAAAGATCCTCAGTAGTGGCAAGGAGAGTAGCAGTAGCAAGCATATTTTGCCCAGTAATATTTGTGATCCCATGGTTTGTACTTCTTACAGATACCATATTTAGCTCCATAGTAGTACTTGCAATGATGACTACATTTGTAAGAGTATTGGCAAGGTCCATTCCACTTGTCACTCTTTTTCCAACAGTATTTGCCTTCTGCCATTTGTATTTCTGCAACAATGAGAAAATTGGAAACCCATGATATGTACTTGAGATAGCAAATTTTTCAGAATTTCCTAATAACACTGCCACTGTTTCATTTTATTTGACATATAGTCACAAAGTTTAATAAAAATAAAAATTTTAAAAATTTGTAATCTGAAACAAATCAATATATTTGATAGCTATAGAATCATGTCGACTCACCAGTTGCAGCAACAAGGAAGAGGCAAAAGAGGAGGGCGAGAAAAGTAGTGTACTTTGCCATAGCTCTTATTTTCTGTTGTTTTCTTGTTAACAAAACAAACAATTGAAATGGTGGTATGTATAGTTTTGGAAATTCATATTGTCAACTTAATTCCATTTGATTTCTTCAAGGATTACGTTGGATGTTTGATTAATTAGTCATAAGATGGATAATTAAATTATGACACATCAAGTACAATGAATTAGTCGGCCATCACAATCATATTGCATTTCTTTCATTGTAAATAATTTGAATTGATCAAAGAGCCATTTGAGTGATAAAGTCATCTACTAATTGATCAATTTTGCATCTCCACAAATTCCTTGTATGAGGTCACCACCCCTTTGTGTTAATACATGTTATTTTAACAATTACCTAATGTACTTAAGAATGGAGTTTTTCAAATGTCAAACACAATAAATTTTGTTATAAAAAACACTTTGTTTGAGAGAGTAAAAATCATGACATATCCCAAAAAAACTTCTCGAAGTTAGAGGTACCTATTTCAAGACTGCAACCCTATTATTCTGGAAAGTCAAAACAAAAATATGATCAGAATTAATTTGTATCCTACAACATTAGAATTACGTTGGATGTTTGCTTAATTAATTATAAGATGGGCAAATTAAAATGACAGTACATCAAATACAAAGAAATAGTCCAACACAATTAACATTAGTATTATTTTAATTGAAAAGAATATTTTGATTTGATCAAAAGAGATATTTGCGTGATCAAGTCCACAAGGATTTACCTCAAAAACATCATTAAATCAAGAGATAATAATACTCGGGTTTTTCAACCTTGGGTTTTTTTGGGTTGTTTCGGGTTTTTCCGGTAAAGTATTCATACAAACATATAATTTACTTGTACTTCAAATATTTCTTTAATCCTACCAAAATACAACTATCTAAGATGTTTCTTAAAAATATAACACAATATGATATGATTAATGACACTAAAATATCCAACAAAATTAATAATAATGAAATCACGTAAAACAAATATTGCAAATTAACAAGTCATAATGAAAATGATCATAATTTAAAAGTACTAAATCATGCTAAAATTAAGTTTAATAAGTATTAGTTACATGACTAAATATTACAGAAAATTAAAATTAGATTATGTATTTTAATTGTCTAAACCAATGTAAAACTAAAGAACAAATATTCAATATTATTGTCATTCTTAGTGTTGAATTGATTTTCTTTTTGCATTAGTATTAATTTGATTTGATTTAAGTTTTATTATAATTACCAACATCTGTTGGCCCATTCATAATTCTAAGTTTCAAACTTGGAATAATATCTTAAAAGATAAAAACTATGGAAAAGTATAAGAAATATTTAAAAATTATATCAAAGTAAATATTTTTATGTAAAATAAAATTTTAAAATTATATATATAAATTCGGGTTGGTTTGGTCTCGGGTTGGTTTTTTTTAGTTAAAACCAAACCAACCCAAATATAGTCGGGTTTTTTTTTTTGTCAAAACCAAACCACTAGTCGGGTTTTTTTTTTTCGGATTGACTCGATTTGCGGTTTTGTTCGGTTCGATTTTGTACACCCCTAGCTCGGACAGTAAAAGCCCCATTCTAATGAATTTGGAGTATGCATGTTCAACTTCGAGGTAAGCTACAACTTACTGACCTTACACTCAGTGGCGTAGGCACATGTATGGAAGGTCATCGAAAAAAAATACAGCATATACAAGTAAAATGACACACAAAGTGATTAAAGAACATATTTTGGACACCCTTGACATAATAGGTTGTTATAGCCTAGTGGTTTAAGATGTCTTGAATGTGTGTTTAGACATCTTTAATGAGTCAATGCTCGTATGTTCAAATCTCACTTGGAACAATTTTTTTCCCTTTTAAAAAAGAGCTTTTGTTGTTTAATTTTTGGACCCTCTTCGTGAAATTTCTGGCTCCGCCACTGCTTACACTTAGCTTGTTCAATATATACTTCATTATTCTAGTATGATGACTTGAATATGATGACTTGAAAAACATGCTTTAAGAGGATTTTTTATGGCAAATGCACCGTCCCACTAGTATGTATTTTATTTAATGATTAAAATGTAAATAGTAAAATTTATATTGTTAGCATTTCCTGTTTTTTGAACTCAATGTTATAAAGATATAAAAGCTTTATAATAATTAGAGAAAATGCATAAGTACCCCCAGCCTATGTCCGAAATTCCAGAGACACATCTAACCTTTATTAAGGTCCTATTACTCCCCCGAACTTTTTTATATGTAATATTCTACCCTTTTTTGGCCTACGTGGCACTATCTTGTGGGCCTAGCGCATGTTGACAATTTTTTCAAGGATAGTGCCACGTAGGTCGAAAAGGGGTAGAATATTATAGATAAATTAAGTTCGGGGGTAATAGGACCTTAGTAAAGGTTAGGTGTGTCTCTGGGATTTCGGGCATAGGTTGAGGGGTACTTATGCATTTTCCCTAATAATTATTATAAGGTACAAACGTTCAACACTAATAGAAAAACATGCTTTAAGAGGAACAGAAAGCTTTAATCTTGCTAAAGAAATTGCAATGCCAAAAGAAACAATTGTATTCTGTTATTTAGCTAGTTTTATACATAATTGCATTCATGTAAACAAAAAGCAGTGATCTTTACCAAGACCCAAAAACAAAAATGAAAGAAAGAGGACTTACTAGTCATCCCTTGAGCAAAAATGAGTGTTTTGGGGAAAACATTTTACTCTGTTTCTGAAGAAAGAATCAAATATTCTCCCCTTCCCCAACCCTTGTTTAAGAAAATAGATAGATAGTACTATCAAATACTAGTATATATAACTTTGGCCCTAAAATAAAAGGTAAAATGGACAAAATGGTTTAGCATGTTTGGGAGTATGCAAAAATTATTTTTCAAAATTTTAAAAAGTTTTTCTTTTCTCAAAAGTACAATGAGAAAATATACTCGGAAGGAACTATAAAAAGAAAGGGTCAAATATTAATTGTTGCTCAAAAGTACTTTTAAAATTGATTAGTCAAACACAAACTGATTCTCACCTAAAGGCATTTCATTTTTCTTAAAAGGACTTTTGAAAAAAAATGATTCTAAAAGTTTGGCAACAGACTAATCAATTTTAGAATTACGTTAGTGATTGAGTTTTTTTTTTTAACTAAACAATCATGAAAATTACTAGTACTGCAGTTTGATTTTTTAATCATTAGTAATTTTTAACATGCGTATGACCGAGTTTACCATACCTCCATCCCCTTATTTTAGACAATCGTAATATTTGGTTACGTTCTACCATTATATGCATACCATATGTATTATAGTTATTTCTGAATTAGCAACTACAGCTAATGCATTGAAACCACTACTGGTTGAGTGGACTATATGACGGAAGCGCAACACACCAAATTTACTATCACTAAAGATCCAAAATGTGTACAAGAAGACTAGAATTTTTGGTTTGACTGTTCTAGTTTTTTGGATGTATTTTTTAGTTAAAATTTAACAAAATTACCAACTCCTCTAGTTCTAGTTATGGCGAGATGGATGAGATTCCTTCACCATTATCTTGAGTTCAAGCTCTGCGTGAAGAAATTCTTGTTTCGGAATAATCGAGCCAGCAGATACCACTTATAGGACTGACAAATGTAACTATGCCATAAGCACTCCAAGATAGTCTTAAGAAAGTTGGGCATAAAATAATAGCCAATACATTTACTCATCACGCAAAGCTTGGGCAAAACATAATTCAGCCTTATTACATTGTTACACACATAAAATAGGTAGCTTCTTAATTATTTTTTTACATAGTCAAAGCCAAGCCATGAGACACTGAAATATTCTTAGTAGTGACAAGGTGAGTAACAGTAGCAAGCATATTTTGCCCAGTAATATTTGTGACCCCATGGTTTGTACTTCTTACAAATACCATATTTAGCTCCATAGTAGTGCTTGCAATGATAACTACATTTGTAAGAGTATTGACAAGGTCCATTCCACTTGTCACTTTTTTTCCAACAGTATTTGCCTTCTGCCATTTGTATTTCTGCAATAATGAGAAAATTGGAAACTCATGGTATGTACTTGAGATAGCAAATTTATCATATTTCCTAATAAATTTTATTTCCTAAAAAAGTAAGTATGCTAAAAGTTCGTAATTTTAAACAAATCATTATATTTAGTAGCTATATAATCATGTTTGACTAGTCACAAAAATTAACAAGATTTTAAAAAATAATAATTCATAATGTTAATAAAATCATTATATTTGGTAGCCATAGATTCATGTCGTTAATTCTTGACTCACCAGTTGCAGCAACAAGGAAGAGGCAAAGGAGGAGGGCGAGAAAAGTACTGTACTTTGCCATATCTCTTATATTTTTGTTGATTTCTTGGTGATGAAACAAACAATTGAAATGATGGAATTTATAGTGTTGGAATCTCATGTTGTCAACTTAATTCCATTTGATTTGTTCAAGGATTACGTTGGATGTTTGCTTTATTAATTATAAGATGGATAATTAAAGTGACAGTACATCAGGTACAAAGAATTTGTCCAACACAACTAACATTTCTTTAATTGAAAAAATTTGAATTGATCAAAGAGCCATTTGAGTTACATAATCTTCTACTAATTGATCAATTCTATATCGCCACAAATTCCTTTTATGAGGTCACCATCCCTTTGTGCTAATACATGTTATTTTAACAATTACCTAATATATTGAAGAACCGAGTTTTTCAAATATCAAACAAGAAGTAAATTGCAGAATATAAGAACACGAGAAATTTTATTGGGAAAAACGCTTTGTTTGAGAGAGTAAAAATCATGACCTATCTTAGATGGGTTTACCTAAAAAAATTCACGAAGTCAACCAGAATACTACAAGCCAAGACTACAAGTCTACTCCCCTATATTATTCAGGACAGTCAAAACAAAAACATCAGAATTGATAACCTACAATGTTTCTTCTTGAAAGCATATAGGCTACGGTATAAGGTCGGGGTAAGATCTCGAGTCGGGGTTGGGGATCAAGTTGGGATCAGGTCGTGGTCGAGTCTTGGGTCAAGATCAGATCTCGGGTCGGGATTGGGTCTTGGGTAGGGGTCTTGGGTCGAGGTCAGAATCTTGGGTTGGTGGGGTCTCGATTCAGTTGTCCTTGTCGAATCAGGGTTTAGAAATCGACAATCAAGTGTCGATGTCAAGGTTGGATCAAGGTTCGGGGTCAGAGTCTAGGGTCGGGGTCTCAGGTTGAGATTGTGGTCGGGGTAAGGTCTCATGTCGAGGTTGGGGTCGAGTCGGGTCTTGGATTGGAGTCAAAGTCGGGTCTCCGATCGAGGTCAAGCTCGGGTCTCTGGTCGAGGTCGGGTCTCACGTCAAGGTTAGCATCAAGGTTAGATCTTGATTCAGGGTCGAGGTCGGGGTCGTAGTCAGGTCTAGAGTCAGGATCGAGGTCGGGTCCGGTCGGGATTGTGTTTGGGGTCGGGGTCGGGTGTCTTGGTCGGATGTGGGATTCATTATCGAGGTTGGTTTCCAAGAGAGAAACTATTTTCCTAAAACTTATTTTCTATACTCTAGTTAAAAACAAAAGATATTTTCTAATAAAAATGTTTTTTCATTCACCAATCACACACTAGAAAATATTTTCCACTTACCAACCAAACATAAGAAAATAAGTTAAAACCAACTTATTTTCCAAGAAAACTGTTGGGCTTATTTGCCCTGATTTCTTACCATAAATAAGTTTTCCTTTTAGGAAAAAGTTTTAATATTTTACTTGTCCTTTTCTTGTAGGAAAGGTTTAGGACTCTATAAATATAAGCTTGTTCCTTCTAACTTAATTAGCATTCACAATGTAGTCCTAGGGTTTTGAGAGTTGCGGTTATGGGGGAGAGTTTTGTGTACCTCCTTGTATTCAGAGTTAATTGTTTGAGGTTGTTTCTCTCTATATTTTGTACTCTCATATTTATAATGAATTGCTCATCTCCTTTGTGGACGTAGGTCGATTGACCGAACCACGTTAAATCTGTCTCTTTTGGTGTGTTTCTCGTTTGTCTTCTTACTTGTGGTCTTTCGAGGTTTGCTTTGCTAGCTTCCGCATTACACCTGCTTATTTCGGTCCTAACAAAAACATTTTCTTTCATACCAAACACCCCCCAAATTCTAAAACCTTAAAATGACATCTATGATCTTCAAAATTGTCTTAGTGATTTCAGTATTATGTCTTTTATTAATTAAAAGTGGTTCTTTTAATGTTGTGTTGATCATATTATTGTTGTTTTCGAGTAATGAATGTTATTTACTAATGCATGTCTTTATTATTTTACGAGATTCAAATTCGAGGACAAATTGTTTCAAAGAGAAAGGAATCATAGCATCCACGGTGGCATACCTCCATTAAAGTTCATGATGAGGCAATGATAGTCATTAAATCATTACTCAATTATATTTAGAGGTTTCATAGGTAGATAGATAGTTATGCTTCAGTTTGACGTCCTTTGTCAATGATTTCAGTATTATGACTTACGTTAATGAAATTTGTTTCTTTTAAAAGAATTCCCTTCAAATGCTTTTAAACTATATTTTCGATCATGTCTATGTATGCCATGTCTAATGCTATATTATAGGTATGCTCAGACCATCAATGGCATTGAGTATCGATCTCTCATAGAGTCTAGGCTTGGGGCGTGATAAATACACATGTATGTCTATGTTGGTCTACTTCCATTTAGGCTGAACTGGCTCTGGCTTAGAAGATGGAATTTCATGAGATGTAACAAAAGTCGTAGAGATAAAAGTAGGACTAAGACTAGATGCTGATATTCTGGCATTCTCTTCCAACTCCGTATCCTAACTCAGGGAAAACTATCTCTAGATGGCAAAGTGAAAAGTCGAATTGATCTAGAAGCGAGGAAGACCCATTCATGTTCTATTCTATGTCATGCCACAAATTCAGTATACCAATGTTAACGAGTCATGTAGTTATTATTCATTTTAGCTTAGACTTTCATGGTACTTTACACAATAAGTATTCATATAGAAAAAAAACCATAGTTCACATCAATTAATACTCATAGAACGCATACAATACAGTTGCTCATCACCCAAAGCCTGGCCAAAATGGTTGCACACATAAATCAGCCTTATTACATTATATTACACACATAAAATAAGTAGCTTCTTAATTATTTGTTTACATAGTCAAAGCCATGCCATGAGACACTGGAAGATTCTTAGTAGTGGCAAGGTGAGTAGCAGTAGCAAGCATATTTTGCCCAGTAATATTTGTGATCCCATGGTTTGTACTTCTTACAGATACCATATTTAGCTCCATAATAATACTTGCAATGATGACTACATTTGTAAGAGTATTGACATGGTCCATTCCACTTGTCACTTTTTTTCCAACAGTATTTTCCTTCTGCCATTTGTATTTCTGAAAAAATAAATGAGAAAATTGGAAACTCATGATATGTACTTGAGATAGCAAATTTATCATAATTTGCCTCCTTTTAATTTTATTGGACATGTTTGACTAGTCACAGAGTTTAATAAAAATTAAATATTTTCAAAGTTCGTAATCTGAAACAAATCATTATATTTGATATCTATAGAATCATGTCATTAATTCTTGACTCACCAGTAGCAGCAACAAGGAAGAGGCAAAAGAGGAGGGCAAGAAAAGCAGTGTACTTTGCCATAGCTATTATTTTCTGTTGATTTCTTGGTGATGAGACAAACAATTGAAATGGTGGTATTTATAGTATTGGAAACTCATGTTGTCAACTTAATTCCATTTGATTTGTTCAAGGATTATGTTGGATGTTTTCTTAATTAATTACAAGATGGATAATTAAATTGACATCAAGTACAAAGAATTAGTCTAGCACAATTTGCATTTCTTTAATTGGAAAGAATTTGAATTGATCAAAGACCCATTTAAGTAATAAATTAGTCTTGTAATAATTGATCAATTCTGCATCTCCAGTACAAATTGCTTTTATGAGGTCATCATCCCTTTATGTTATTTTAGCTATCAAACAAGAAATAAATTGCAGAATATAAGAACACAATAAATTTTACTACAGTAAAGAATCACGACTAGCTCAAAACTTCCCTAAATCAAGCAGTTATAGTAATCTTGTTAGCTTCTAAGATGATGAATTGCTAGTTTTGGGCTGAGTTAGCTAGTATAATTCTTGTTGACATCCCTATTAATTCGTTAACCTTATTTTGAGTTTATTCGAGTATAGTATATATTCCTTATTCTTGTTGTTATGATTATTATTGCTCCCATGATCTAGTTATGAGTTGGAATTACCTTGTTATTTGCATAGTTAGAGCCTTAGCCTAGGGTTGGCTAACGTATGCCTTAGACTTTAGCCTTGATTGTTCGTCTAGATCAGATTTAGGTTAAATGTGACCTTTTAGGTTGGACTTTGACCTTCGAAAACAATTTTTGGTTTTGGTTCTGGCTTCTTTGGGTTTGTTTAATTTCATGTTTAGTCTTGCCTTAGATGATTAGTTCTATTCTTTGTGTGATTGGATCCTCCGATGTAAGATTCTGGGAAAGATAGTCTCTTGTGTGGTAGTCTTTAGGTGTAAGATTCTAGAAGGGACTAGCTTATTTCGATGTAAAATTTGGGGAGAATGTAGGTTCTCAATGTTTATTCTGATATGTAAGATTTCAGAATTGACTAGTTGTTCCAAGGTAAGATTCTGAGATGCTTAGTTTGGTTGTGGCTTTTTTTTTTTATGTAAGATTCTGAAAAAGACTAGCCATATTTTTTATGTAAAATTCTTGAAGGAGCTAGGTTCATGTGGATATTCCGATGTCAGATTCTGGGAATGACCGACCCTTCCGATGTAAGATTCCGGAATATGCTAGTCTTTATTGTAGCCATTCTGATGTAAGATTGTAAGATTACAGGATGAGTTTTGCCTCCTTCGCGACTATACCAATGTCAAATTTCAATATAAACTCTTGTGTGTATTCGTCAGGCTTATGGGGGTATGGTCATATTATTAATTTCCTCTATCCTGTCTCTTGTATGCACCTTCTAGGCTTATGGGGGTCTAGTTAGGTTTCAGCTAGCCTAGATTACTTAGATTCAATATTAGATTTTCCTTATGCGACTTGAGGCTTATCTTACGATTACTGTTCCCTTATAGCTAACTTACTTACTGTTTTACTTACTCGCATTTTATTATGTTTTTACAATATCGAGCTCGATCGGTCTATGATGCCTACTGTAGGTACCCGTTATTTTAGTACCCATATATACCACACTTTGCAACTCTTTTTCGTGATGTAGATCTGAGCTCTAGTCGATCGCGATCCTCATGCAGTGCAGTTGATAATCGTAGATTGAGGGTGAGCTTACTAGTGTCTAGAGTTGACTCATCTCTTCTGTATATTTGACTAGTCTTTTTTATTCCGAAAGTTTGTATATTTGTATATGTCTAGTTCTATTCACAGTCTTTTGTAGTAGTTCTATATTGATGCACCAACAAGGGTTGTGGTGGAGTGGTAAGTACTCCTTCATCCTTAATCAAGAGGTCTCGGGTTCGATTTCCCTTGGGTACGGAGTCGCCTTTGTTAGGGAGTGCTTTACCCCCCAATGTGGGACTTTCCGGCGCGAATCCAAATTTAATCGGGATCCAATATGGGTATCGAACACCGGATGGGAAACCAAAAAAAAAGTTCTATATTGATGCCTATCAGGCTTTGGGATGGATCTTTTATAGCTTTTGTCGTCTTTCACTATATGTATATATGTAAGCCTTCTTTTTGCATGGTACTTTACACAATAAATATTTATATAGAAAAATATCATAGTTCACATCAATTAAAACTCATAGAAAAGCACACAATACAATTGTCATCACACAAATCTTGGCCAAAATGATTAAACACATAAATCATCCTTATTACATTGTTACACGCATAAAATAGGTAGCTTCATAATTATTTGTTTACATAGTCAAAGCCAAGCCATGAGGCTCTGAAAGTTTGTTAGTAGTGGCAAGGTGAGTAACAATAGCAAGCATATTTTGCCCAATAATATTTGTGACCCCATGGTTTGTACTTCTTACAGATACCATATTTAGCTCCATAGTAGTGTTTGCAATGATAACTACATTTGTAAGAGTATTGACAAGGCCCATTCCACTTGTCACTTTTTTTCCAACAATATTTCCCTTCTGCCATTTGTATTTCTGCAAAAAATGAGAAAATAGGAAACCTCATGGTATGTACTTGAGATAGCAAATTTATCATAATTTCTAAATAAATTTTATTTCCTAAAAAAATAAATATTTTAAAAATTCATAATTTTAAACAAATCATTACATTTGGTAGCTATATAATCATGTTTGACTAGTCACAAAATTTAATAAGAAAAAAATATTTTTAAAATTGCTATAGAATCATGTCATTAGAATTCGACTCACCAGTTGCAGCAACAAGGAAGAGGCAAAAGAGGAGGGCGAGAAAAGTAGTGTATTTTGCCATAGCTCTTATTTTCTGTTGATTTCTTGTGGTGAAATCAAACAATTGAAATGGTGGTATTTATAGTGTTGGAAACTCATGTTGTCAACTTAATTCCATTTGATTTGTTCAAGGATTACGTTGGATATTTGATAAATTAGTCATAAGAGATGGATAATTAAATTATGACATATCAGGTACAAAGAATTAGTCCAACAAAATTAGGATTACTTTACTTGTAAAGAATTTGAATTGATCAAAGAGCTTGAGAAATAAAGTCTTCTACTAATTGATCAATTCTATATCTCCACACATTCCTTTCATGAGTTCACCACCCCTTTGTGTTAATACATGTTATTTTCACAATTGTACCCAAGGTTATGGACTACTTTGTCGAACTCAAGGTTAGTAAGGAATTACACAACGACTCCATGTTTTTGTTTGTAAGGAAATATGCAGAAGATGTTCAGGAAAATTAGAGAAATTTCATTTACTAGTATTAACAAGTGTTATTATTTCTTATTAGAAAAGTGAGCGTTAGCAACCTCTTATTAATAATAAAATAAAATCCTCAACGTGAATAAGTACAAACAAGGGTATCAGGTCTCAGGTCAGGGCCATAGCTCGGGTCGGAGTCAAGGATTGGGTTGGTGTCGGGTCAGGGTCGTGGCACAAGTCAGGGTCTCGGGTCGGGGTCGAGTCTTGGGTCGAGGTTGGATCTTAGGTCGGAGGCGGGTTGTGTCTCGAGTCGAGGTCGGGTCTCAAGTTGGAGTCTTAATTTCGGGTCTCGATTCGGGTGTCAATGTCAAATCAGGGTTCAAAAATTGAAAATTAACTGTCAATGTCAAGGTTGGATCAAGGTTTGGGGTCGAGGTCAAGTTTAGGTATTAGGTCGAGGTCGAGGTTGGGTCTCAGATCGGAGTCAGGATCGGGCAGGGGTCAAGGTCTCGGGTCTTGGATCTGTGTCAAGTCTCGAGTGGGGGTCGAATCTTGAGTCAGGGTCATGGTTGGGCCTCGAGTCAGGGTCGGGGTCTCAAGTTGAGGTTAAGGTTGGGTTTAGGTCTCGGTTAAGGATTGGTTTAGGTCTCGGGTGGGGGTCGGGGTCGAGGTCTGTCACGACCCGAGTCTACACCCTAGACGTGGCCGACACTTAAGAACCATTGCTGGTCCTTAAGCGAACCCTCATCCTGGCTGACTACAAGCAGAAGACTAACTTAAGTATGCAAAAGCTTAAAACTGAATAAAATTCAATAAACTCAACTTTTTAAAAACTTTAACTCAAATGAATAACTTAGAATAAAAATAATATATTCAACTCGCCATAAAATAGGCACTTAAGTCTTTAAAATATTTAATAAAATAATACAGACTTCTCAAATATACTGACTATCTATGAAGCCTCTAATTGATAAAGATGGAAGTCGGGACAAGACCCACGACATCCTGACTAAACTGAAAAGTAAATGAAATCCTCCAGAAAATAAGGAGGCTCACCATAGCTAACTCGAACTTCCAGATATATCAACGAAGCTCCTATTGATGATCCTGAATACATGTGTCTACATCATGAAAAGATGCAGGCCAAATGGCTCAGTACGTGGAATGTACGAGTATGTAAGAGGAATTCTAAAGCATAAACATAAGCTTGAAACTTGATAAAAAGGAAACATACTTACCTCTTCTCAAACTTACTCAACTCAAGGAATACTCAAAGATACCCCAAACTACTCAAACTTACTCAACTCAGAAGTACTCAAGGGTAAGATACTCAACTCAGAGATTAGATACTCAATTCAAAGATATGATATTTGACTCTGGGTACTCAACTCAATATGACTGAACTCATTTCAATATAAAGCAATTTAAAACTAATGCAATATAACGAAACAAACTGTTTAAAAACATGTTGTCAACTCTGTGTGTATGCAAGGATACAACATAACTCTGAAATATATGTAAAAATACAATTAACTATGTATATAAGAATACAATAACTTATGTGGGAGATTCTCTAACCGATAACCATCACTATGAGCCTAAGTGATGGTATAACGGTTTACCTCACGTTACCAAGGACCGTCCTATACGTTGCCATCGGTATAGAACCTGAACTACTATGTGGATCCACTAGTCTATGCTAAAAGCATCTTAAGGAGTCATCTAAAAAGTATGATCCTTTACTACCCATGATGGCTACATGTAAGGGTGTTCACGGTTTGGATAAAAACCGATCCAAACCGAAAAACCAAACCAAACCGATAAAATAAAACCGATTTTATTTGGGTTTGGTTTGGTTTGGTTTTAGATTTTTGAAAATCGGTAGTATTTGGTTTGGTTATGATTTTATTCGAAAAAATCGAAGAAATAACCGAACCGATGAATTATATACATATATTTTATTAATATACATACTTAATATATTATTTTTATAAATAATTTTAAAGATCTTATATATGTTTTCATTAAAATTTCTTTATACTTTACTTATTGAAAGCAAGAATGCCTAAAGCGAAAACATTTATCTTATTGATTTCATGTAATATGAGTGTTTATGACATTTTTTTGTGGGACTAAAATGTTATTGTCTCTTCCTTCTAGGCCAATATAGTGAATTTTAAAGTTTTATTGATAGTAAATTCAGTGATCGAAAGTTCGGTAATTTAAGTCATTCTAACTATTTTTTGTTTTGAATGGATTGTTGTCACTTTTTTCACATTTTTGAATGAATTGTTTCTTTTATTTTTGTGTATGGTTAATAATCGAATAACCGAACCAAACCAAACCGAAACCGATAACCACCAAACCGGTAAATGTATATTATATTTGGATTGGTTTGGTTTTGATAATTTTAAAACCGATTAAGTTGATTTGGCTTTGGTTTTGACCAATAACCGATCCAAACCAACCCGTGAACACCCCTAGCTACATGGTTTATAGAGACTTGAGTTATCTAAACTCGCATCCCCATATCGGTGCTCAATAGTACTCCCAAAATATACTTTGCTCATATATTTGTAAAAACAAAACTCTTTCTGTGATTTGAGATAGTTGCTCAAAAACTTAGCTCAAAGGCTATCTTGGAAATCAAGGTTTCCTCTCTTGCTTTATTGTGAAAGCATTTACTCTTTAACTGAAAACTAGCCCAAAGGCTCTTTACTGAAAAACTAGCTCAAAGGCTCTTTACTGAAACACTAGCTCAAAGGCTCTTTTGAAAATCTCAGTTTTCCGTTCTTATTTAAATGTGAAAACATTTTAAACTTTTTTGGGAATACATAGTCCCCATATACTTTTGAAGAAATGAACTTCAACTTTACTCTTTACTGAACTCAAAACTAAAGTCTTAAAACAAAGTTTAAACATTTGTAAAAGACTTCTTAAAATATGGTTCATGCCGAATGATGGGCATGAATGACTCAGTGCAAGGTTTTCAATAACCATAGATAGAACTCAATACTTGGAACTCAAGAACTTCAATGATACTACTCATCTCAAGACTATTCAACTAATAGTGTTCATGCGGGATTATGGGCATGAAATGTTCAAATCAAGGACTCAAAGATACTTCGCAAAAGGGATTAGGAACTCAACACTTAAAAGGCATAGAACTTGAAGATACCACTTCTCTGAAGGATGCTCAACTGACGAAGTTCATGCGGAATTATGGGCATGAAACAACTCGACTCGATGGTCTACATAACAATATGGAACTCATGTATGTAAATCTTCTTATTCTCTGACTTACTTCCTCAAAACTTAGTTCAAATCGATAGTTGATCTCAAAGCAAAGGATTCACAATTGAACTCAAAGGCTTTCTTGAACTCTACTCTTAACTCTCTCTTGAATGTGAATTATGAATTTAAGACTTATGCTTCATGGTATGAAGGATCTTGTAATGATAAAGTAGACTCATGAATACATTCTCCTCACTTGTACTCACTTGCTCGAGTCTTGAAACAAGTTATTAGAAATCGTAGAAGACTCCTCAAAAGGACTTAAATGGATTTTCTGAAAAATATTTGAAAGAACTCTCAAGACTTGACTCTCAACTCTACCTTGAATGTGATTTGAATTCAAGGTTGTGATTTGTGATAGAAAAGGTCTCATGATGTTTATGAATGATTTTAGATAGCTAAACATGAGAAAAGACTGAAAGTCAATATCTGAAAGTGGGTCCGTGACGCGGAGAAGCATTTAAATTTTGGTTTCGAAAATGGCTTTTGAGGCAGAACACTCTGTGTCAGCTCCGCGACGCGAAACAGAAATTCCCAAATCTGAGAAGTGGCTGCGCGACACAGAGGGGGTTCCAAATTTCGACCGACGAAATTTCTTCTTTGTTTCCTAACCCCAATTCGCCTAACTTCGATTCTTTTTCTCAATCTCTCTTTAGATTTAAATACCTAGCACAAGAACACAAGAATCTAACTCTAACAACTCTTTAAATTGACACAATAACCTCAAGAACTCCTCAATCTCAGCCCAATTCAAGAACAAAAGCAATTTCATGAATACATAACAAGAACATCAAAGCTTCAACTTTCTAGAACAAATTTAACACTGAAATTAACATGATTGGCGTGTGGGTGAACAAACCCAACACTATGGAAGCTTACATACCTGAAAGAATTATCCTCTTGAAGCAACTTGAAGGAAAACCTTTGAAGAAGAACCCTAGCCTTAGTTTTTTCTTGAATTTCTTGAGCGTGGAATCTTTGGAGTGAATGAGAGGATTTAGATTTAAGAAAACTAATTTTCTATACGTCTAGGGCAATTTAGATGACCTCTTAAGGGTTTTTAGGACCAAAATACCCCTAAAGAAATAATTAAAACGAACTGGGAGTCGGAAAGATCTTTCACCAGGCAGTGAGGTCCGTGTTGGCTCCGCGTCGCGGAGCTGCTGCCAGGTTTGCGCGACGTTAGTAAATCCGTCATAACTTTTTACTCAGAGCTCGGAATTGAGCAGACTCGGTGGCGGTGGAAAGATAATTCGAAGACCTTTCCTAGGTATCTGGTAGCACACCTAAATCTTCCTGATCTAGGAGTTATGGTCGTTTGAATTTGACCCAAAACTCATACTTAGCTTAACTTGCAAAATTTCAGATTTTGCTATTTCCAATTCGATTCTTTTTGGAACTCAAGGTGCTACGTCTAGTGACCTTAACACTCAAGAAATTTTAAATTCCTTGCAAAAATCTCACTCGCTACAAATAAGGGTTCGAGTCTTAGTTCAAAAATTTTCTGGGGTGTTACAGGGTCAGAGTCAGAGCTGGGTCTTCAATCGAGGTCAGGCTCAGGTCGTGGTTGGGGTCAAATCTTGGGTTAGGATTAGGGTCGAGTCTCAGATAAGGGCTAGCATTGTGGACAGATCTTGAGTTGGGTCGGGTCTCGGGGTTGAGGTCTAGAGTCAAGGTCGGGTCTCAAGTCGGAGTAGGAGTCGGGTCTCGAGCCAAGATCGAGGTCAAGTCTTGAGGCGGGGGTCGGGGTTGAATGTCAGATTGATTATCGAGGTTGGTTTCTAAGTAAGAAACTATTTTTTAAAAAAGTATGTTTCTACTCTGTAGCTAAAAATAAAAGTTGTTTTCTAAAAAAATATGTTTTATTCACCAATTATACACTAGAAAATATTTTTCACTCACCAACCAAGAACAAGATTTTCTAAGAAACATTTACTAGAAAAACATTTTCCTATGCTGAACACACCCCAAATTCTAAAACCTTAATACAAGCACAATATATTTTTAATACATATTGCAGACATCATGTTTGCGGGCCTACATTGGTTAGGAATGAGGAAATATATTTGTATTTATATCTGTGGTATCATATTGGCAGAAGTGAAATTTGAGTTTCACATTATCAGCATTTGAAAACATTATCTTTTACTCCCTCTATTTTATTAATTTGTTCGTCTTACTTTTTTTTTGATCCATTACAAAGAGAAGTCTCGTTCTTTTTTTTGGACAACTTTTTAATTTTCATTTTCTACATGACATGTTTAAAACACAAATTCTTCGATACATTTCACATATCTTTAATTCAAAATTACAAATTTAAAAGTCTTTATTACTTCATAAACTGCATGTATGATACCTTGGAATTTCACAAGTTTTGTATCTCTATAGTTTAGCAGCGGGGAATAGTTAAACTGGTAAAGCTTTTTGTGTCCAGTTTGTTCATAAACAACATACACTAATCAGCTTATGAATGGTTTATCTGTTTCGGTTCAAACACATAATTATTTATATTAATTTCAAATATAATTGATATTAAATTTTATTTAGATACTTCAATTATAAAGTATTTAAACACATGATAAAATATTTTTAATGAAAACTTTCAGCTCAAATTTCAAAAATATGTTTGTGTTTGTTCTCTGTTATGACCCAACCCACCGAATCACGCGGGCACCTATTCTAACACCTATATAGGAGAACCCTCAACCCCAAACTTAATCTGAGCCATACGGAAAATAAATACAACATCATCTACCACCTTATATAAATTGGAAGACATCTTTAATTGCTATAAAATCTCCAAGCTACTTTACAAGGAAACAAACTAATAACCCCAAGGAGCTAGCTAGTCTAAACAAGCACAAGAGCTACTAAAAGTACATTATATAAAAGAAATAAGACACAACTTCCACCATAGGAAAAAAAGAGTAGAAGTATGCGTGATCATCATCGCTTTCACCTATAAAACATCAACTCAATTTCTGCAACCAAATTGTGTCAAGTGACATAGCAAGAGTAGTATCAGTACAAACAACACGCATCGGCATGCATCATTGATCGATCTGAACCTACCACATAATATAAAGTAGCCATTCAAGAGGAAACATGCAATATGAAAATTACACCACCCCAAGTCTATATCCACGAGATTTCACCATCCTAAGTTTAAAACCAAAAACTAGTCAACTTTGGTCCCAACCTCATACCTCATTCAACTGCAAACTTTGATTATTTTTAAGCGTGTCTTTTATGTCACCCTAAGGCTTCCCAAGTCTGCCTGTGATGTCATTCTAATATCATATCATAACCTAACTCTTCTATCACATAAGAATTCCCGAATACAAGGCCACCACTAATGTCATATCATAGTCTAACCCTTCTAACCTTAAGATTCCTAAATACAAGACCACTCTTAATTTGATTAACCTACTATCCTAGCCCTTTTTGAAACAATACATGAAACTGACGCCTTAGACCAATTCATCCATCTTGACTTCTCCATTATCATATAAGTCCTAAAAACACTGGACAATCATAGCTAGTCCCAATACATAACCATACATCAGAACTCTGGTCATTTGTCTAACTTAACAACTATCATTTCAATAAATTAATAACATCATGATACATAGAAGACATACTAGAAACAACTAAAACATTGAGTCCTCACAAATTCAAGACAATAGTTAAAACAATTATACAGAATAAATCCTAAGGATTCTATTGCTGATAAACTTAATATACCATAACCATCACAAGTAACACATAACTCGGATTTCCAGACATCACCTTAGATTTATATGCACAACCCACAATATCATAACCATATGTCAACACATGTAACAACAATCAAGGACACATAGACTTCAACACAATATCATGAAACAATAACACTTGGGTCAAACAATGCATAACTACATATCTAACATGATCACAATGAAAATACTGGGTCCTCTTAATGGAATCACAATTAAATACATGATCCTCTCACGTAACCCAAACCCAAGTTGTTAGCGCATTTATTAGTGCGATACCCGAGCCAATTGTTAATGTTTGTACCAAATGTGGTATTCGAGCCAACCATTAGTATTCTCGTACCGACGTGGTACCCGAGTCAACCAACAATCACAAACAATCATGTACAATCACAAATACAATGAACAATACCACTTGAATACCACAAGTCACAAACACAAGTTCATCGCATGAAATTACCTACATGATATTATTTCATATGTTTCTCTACCATGCATTGCACAAATGATACTACAAAGCAGTACACATGCATACATAAATCAAAAACATACAACCATCACGTACATATATACACATATATATCAATAGCCCAAAATCCTGGACTTCATTATGATCACACATTCATTCACTGATAAATATCTCCATAGTCCCATGAATCAATATTCTTCCATTTTATCTTGTTCCCCTTATTTACCACAAGTTTTAGAAATGACTATAACTCAACAATTTCATAAACATATAACCTTATAATTATATGCAAATCACCTCAATAAGGAAACTCAAGATTAACAATCAACAACTAGAGAACTAGCCCTAGTCATTATTATTTTCCCTCCCTAATAGCAACAAACAACAAGCTTTAACCATTTAGGCTTCGTGCCCGAAGGCCTTGGCCTGAAACCTCCCTTCAATCTATAATATATGCAATAGAAAACATGTCTAACTACTCAATTAAGAAAACCTAGCCTACCTGGGTGCCAAGCAACTGTTGCAGAAGTCTGATTGTGAACCTTAACTCATTTTGTGAACTTTAACTTGTTCTTGGTCTAAAATAATAATATAATACAAAATCAATTCCAAATAGCCTAAATATTTCAAGATTATATGAAAATCTCAAATCCTAGGCCAACCCCATGATTTTTCACTCATTTTAGGGCTTCCCCACCAATAATTCACCTAGAACTATAAATTTCATGGTTCTACTAGTGAATTACGATAAATAAATCAAGAATACACCTTAAGATTAGCCAAAGGTCTTGCACCCTAAAATTCTCATAAATTCAAATTTCCCCACCTTAGAATAAATTCAAGCCATCCCTTAGGGCCACACATATATTTTCTAAGGATTAAAGCATCAAACAAGTGTTAGTTTGATGGAAGGACGACCTTGAAGGAGAAAATCAATGGAAAACTGAAGAAATCGCCCCTCTCTTGCCCTAACATGACCTTGAATGAGTGTCGGGAGTAAAATAGCATTTTAGGTCTGAAAATAGTTTTTAATTTGTGCAACCCTCTACAACGGCTCACTATAGTGCCCTGATTCTCGCTATAGCGGCATCAACTTTTCAGCACAGGCAGTCTCTGATAAAATGATCATAAATTTTTATTCTGAACTCGCAATGAAGCAAATTCGATGACGTTGGAAAGAGACTCATAGAAATTTAATTTGACAGGTCATGAGCCACTTAGTTCATTATAGAATGAGAGATATGGTTGTTTGAAGTTGACCTTAGTTTAAACTAAAACTCTAAATTAAATCGGTAAGAGCACTTTCAACTAACTTTGTGATAGGCGCATTGTACGACCTCAATTCATAACTAATGCACTCACATACCAAGAAACTGATCCTAACCCTATGGCAAATAAGATTTGTATACCTTTATGGCAAATATTTTCAATAACAAAGAAATAAATTGTTACAGTTCTCATCGACTTTTTTCCTATATTATAAAACAAATTGCTCCTATCTATGTAGAATAAAAAAAAGATAAAAACTGTCACATGTCGGTAGCACAAAAAATATTTATCATTAAAATCAAAAATTAAAAGGAGAGGAAAACCCCTTTTCTTAAAAAATAGTGGCAATAAGTACAAGTAATCAAGTGAAATTATACAAAACAAAATTACTTTTTAAACTAATAAAAATTCAAAATTTTAAATTGATATTTTTTTAATTTCAAATAAGAACTTCTTAAAATAAAAGGGAGAAGGCACAAGTACCTCCTAGACTATGACCGAAATTCCAGAGACACATCTTAACTAAACTAAAGTCCTATATTTTTAGAAGTTCTAATTTGAAATTCAAAAAATATCAATTTAAAATTTTGAATTTTTATTAGTTTAAAAAGTAATTTCATACTTAAATCTTAATCAACTCAAAACTTTAATTTAAAAATATATTTGTATTTGAATTTGGGTTTAACAATAAAAAAAAAATTGTCTTAAAATGATTATAAAAAGTTGATTGAAAGATTAAGGTTTATAATTTTAATTTAATACTAAGAACTTTTTGAAATGGTTACAACTTCCCCACTTTATTTGATTTATAGGAGCTTTGTTATTTAATTTAGGGAAAATGCATAAGTACCCCCAACCTATGCCTAAAATCTTAGAGACATACTTATACTATATTAAGGTCCTATTACCCTTCCTAACTTATTTTATAAATAATTTTCTACTCCTTTTTTGCCTACGTGACACTATCTTCTGAGCCCAGCGTGTGTTGACAATTTTTTTAAGCTATCTGGTTGATAGTACCACGTATCCGAAAAGGGATAGAAAATTATTTATAACATAAGTTCGGAGGGGGGTGGGGGTGGTATTAGGACCTTAGTATAGTATAAGTGTGTCTCTGGAATNGTATGTCTCTGAAATTTCGGCATAGGTTGGGGGTACTTGTGCATTTTCCCTTTAATTTACTCAACATAGAAACTATGTTTTAAATATTTTTAAATCTTAATCAGCTCAAAAATCTAACTTCCAAATATATTTGCATTTAAATTTTGGGTTTAACAACAAAAAACTTATCTTTAAATGATTAAAAAAAAGTTAATCAAAATATTAGGATTTAGAATTTGAATTTAATTCTAAATAATTTTGAGATGGTTATGATTTGTAGAACTTTTAAAATTTAAATATGCCTTTTTAAAAAAGATGTTTTTAAAAATCAAACTCCAAGATAAAAATAATATTGAAAGAGAAAGATTTTAAATTTTGAATTTAATACTTATAATTTTAAAGATGGTTACAACTTCTCCAATTTATCGTAATTGTAAAAGCTTTAAACTTCAGAGATATACTTTTTTAAGAAAAAAGTTATTCTAATTAAATACCAATAAAGATAAAATTAATTTTAGTACACTTAACATTTTTTAGAAATCAAACAAATTATATGGAAAAGATTAGAGCAACTTTCACATATAGGAAACAAAAAAATCATATTTGTATGATATAACAAAGTTTGTATAATTGTGCTCCATAGCAAACATATATATGTATAATTCGCTATACATATACAATTGAAAGCTATGTCTATTTCGCTATACATATTTACAAAAAGAAGCAATTGTATAATTCGTTGGCTCCTTCAGATTTGTATAATTTCGCTGGCAGACCATTTGTATAAATTGTTATTAGCCTCTCGTTTGTATAAATCGTTGACAAAAATATTTGTATATAAAAAATCGCTCTCTCTTTCACTTTATACAAACATAAATTATACATTATATTTGTATAATCTGTGTTTGTATAAAACGAGAAAGAGAGAAAGGCAAAAGAGAACTGGGCAGGGGAATATTTGTATTGTATAATTATAAATGTATAAGACGAATATATATGTATTTGCAAGTGTATATACAATTTTCTTTCGCTTTATACAAACATAAATTATACATTATATTGTATAATCTGTGTTTGTATAAAACGAGAAAGAGAGAAAGGCAAAAGAGAACTGGGCAGGGGAATACTTTTATTGTATAATTATAA
>NC_064290.1:46789360-46809863 GCF_019186545.1 Solanum stenotomum
CCTTAATCAGGAGGTCTCGGATTCGATTTCCCTTGGGTACGGAGTCGCCTTTGTTAGAGAGTGCTTTACCCCCCAATATGGGACTTTCCAGCGCGAATCTAGATTTAATCGGGATCCAATATGGGTATCGAACACCGGATGGGAAACCAAACAAAAAGTTCTATATTGATGCCTATCAGTCTTTGGGATGGATCTTTTATAGCTTTTGTCGTCTTTCACTATATGTATATATGTAAGCCTTCTTTTTGCATGGTACTTTACACAATAAATATTTATATAGAAAAATATCATAGTTCACATCAATTAAAACTCATAGAAAAGCACACAATACAATTGTCATCACACAAATCTTGGCCAAAATGATTAAACACATAAATCATCCTTATTACATTGTTACACGCATAAAATAGGTAGCTTCATAATTATTTGTTTACATAGTCAAAGCCAAGCCATGAGGCTCTGAAAGTTTGTTAGTAGTGGCAAGGTGAGTAACAATAGCAAGCATATTTTGCCCAATAATATTTGTGACCCCATGGTTTGTACTTCTTACAGATACCATATTTAGCTCCATAGTAGTGTTTGCAATGATAACTACATTTGTAAGAGTATTGACAAGGCCCATTCCACTTGTCACTTTTTTTCCAACAATATTTCCCTTCTGCCATTTGTATTTCTGCAAAAAATGAGAAAATAGGAAACCTCATGGTATGTACTTGAGATAGCAAATTTATCATAATTTCTAAATAAATTTTATTTCCTAAAAAAATAAATATTTTAAAAATTCATAATTTTAAACAAATCATTACATTTGGTAGCTATATAATCATGTTTGACTAGTCACAAAATTTAATAAGAAAAAAATATTTTTAAAATTGCTATAGAATCATGTCATTAGAATTCGACTCACCAGTTGCAGCAACAAGGAAGAGGCAAAAGAGGAGGGCGAGAAAAGTAGTGTATTTTGCCATAGCTCTTATTTTCTGTTGATTTCTTGTGGTGAAATCAAACAATTGAAATGGTGGTATTTATAGTGTTGGAAACTCATGTTGTCAACTTAATTCCATTTGATTTGTTCAAGGATTACGTTGGATATTTGATAAATTAGTCATAAGAGATGGATAATTAAATTATGACATATCAGGTACAAAGAATTAGTCCAACAAAATTAGGATTACTTTACTTGTAAAGAATTTGAATTGATCAAAGAGCTTGAGAGATAAAGTCTTCTACTAATTGATCAATTCTATATCTCCAAACATTCCTTTTATGAGTTCACCACCCCTTTGTGTTAATACATGTTATTTTCACAATTGTACCCAAGGTTATGGACTACTTCGTCGAACTCAAGGTTAGTAAGGAATCACACAAAGACTCCATGTTTTTGTTTGTAAGGAAATATGCAGAAGATGCTCAGAAAAATTAGAGAAATTTCATTTACTAGTATTAACAAGTGTTATTGTTTCTTATTAGAAAAGTGACAATCCATCAGAATGACTACTATTTTTCAAGAATAATTTTGAATGTGTGGCAATAGCTATAGTTAGTCTGCATAGCATCAATGTGGTGCTTTTGATGGTCAAATCTGCTAAATTTTGTTCTTCAAAGCCAAACCAAGTTACATAGCGATTCCAATCTACTTGGACATAATTTCCTCTTCTTTTTTTTTTTTTTTAAAAAAACAAATTTATACCACTAGACAAAGCGTTAGCAACCTCTTATTAATAATAAAATAAAATCCTCAACGTGAATAAGTACAAACAAGGGTATCGGGTCTCAGGTCAAGGCCATATCTCGGGTCGGAGTCAAGGATTGGGTTGGTGTCGGGTTAGGGTCGTGTCACAAGTCAGGGTCTCGGGTCGGGGTCGAGTCTTGGGTCGAGGTTGGATCTTAGGTCGGAGGCGGGTTGTGTCTCGAGTCGAGGTCGGGTCTCAAGTTGGAGTCTTAATTTCGGGTCTCGATTCGGGTGTCAATGTCAAATCAGGGTTCAAAAATTGAAAATTAAGTGTCAATGTCAAGGTTGGATCAAGGTTTAGGGTCGAGGTCAAGTTTAGGTATTAGGTCGAGGTCTCGGTTGGGTCTCAGATCGGAGTTAGGATCGGGCAGGGTTCAAGGTCTCGGGTCTTGGATCTGTGTCAAGTCTCGGGTGGGGGTTGGATCTTGAGTGAGGGTCAGGGTTGGGCCTCGAGGTCTCAAGTTGAGGTTAAGGTTGGGTTCAAGTCTCGGTTAAGGATTGGTTTAGGTCTCGGGTGGGGTTCGGGGTCGAGGTCTATCACGACCCGAGTCTATACCCTGGACGTGGCCGGCACTTAAGAACCATTGCTGGTCCCCAAGTGAACCTTCATCCTGGCTGACTACAAGCAGAAGACTAACTTAAGTATGCAAAAGCTTAAAACTGAATAAAATTCAATAAACTCAACTTTTTAAAAACTTTAACTCAAATGAATAACTTAGAATAAAAATAATATATTCAACTCACCATAAAATAGGCACTTAAGTCTTTAAAATATTTAATAAAATAATACAGACTTCTCAACTATACTGACTATCTATGAAGCCTCTAATTGATAAAGATGGAAGTCGGGACAAGACCCATGACATCCTGACTAAACTGAAAAGTAAATGAAATCCTCCGGAAAATAAGGAGGCTCACCATAGCTAACTCGAACTTTCGAATGTATCAACGAAGCTCCTATTAATGATCCTGAATACATGTGCCTGCATCATGAGAAGATGCAGGCCAAATGGCTCAGTACGTGGAATGTACAAGTATGCAAGAGGAATTCTAAAGCATAAACATAAGCTTGAAACTTGATAAAAAGGAAACATACTTACCTCTTCTCAAACTTATTCAACTTAAGGAATACTCAAGGATACCCCAAACTACTCAAACTTACTCAACTCAGAAGTACTCAAGGGTAAGATACTCAACTCAGAGATTAGATACTCAACTCAAAGATATGATATTCGACTCTGGGTACTCAACTCAATATGACTGAACTCATTTCAATATAAAGCAATTTAAAACTAGTGCAATATAAAGAAACAAACTGTTTAAAAACATGTTGTCAACTCTGTGTGTATGCAAGGATACAACATAACTTTGAAATGTATGTAAAAATACAATTAACTATGTATATAAGAATACAATAACTTATGTGGGAGATTCTCTAACCGATAACCATCACTATGAGCCTAAGTGATGGTATAACGTTTTATCTCACGTTGCCAAGGACCGTCCTATACCTTGCTATCGGTATAGAACCTGAACTACTAAGTGGATCCACTAGTCTATGCTAAAAGAATCTTAAGGAGTCATCTAAAAAGTATGATCATTTACTACCCATGATGGCTACATGATTTATAGACTTGAGTTATCTGAACTCGCATCCCCATATCGGTGCTCAATACTACTCCCAAAATATACTTAGCTCATATGTTTGTAAAAATAAAACTCTTTCTGTGATTTGAGATAGTTGCTCAAAAACTTAGCTCAAAGGCTATCTTGGAAATCAAGGTTTCCTCTCTTGCTTTATTGTGAAAACATTTACTCTTTAACTGAAAACTAGCCCAAAGGCTCTTTACTGAAAAACTAGCTCAAAAGCTCTTTACTGAAACACTAGCTCAAAGGCTCTTTTGAAAATCTCAGTTTTCCATTCTTATTTAAATGTGAAAACATTTTAAACTTTTTTGGGAATACATAGTCCCCATATACTTTTGAAGAAATGAACTTCAACTTTACTCTTTACTGAACTCAAAACTTAAGTCTTAAAATAAAGTTTAAACATTTGTAAAAGACTTCTTAAAATATGGTTCATGTCGAATGATGGGCATGAATGACTCAATGCAAGGTTTTCACTAACCATAGATATAACTCAATACTTGGAACTCAAGAACTTCAATGATACTACTCATCTCAAGACTATTCGACTTATAATGTTAATGTGGGATTATGGGCATGAAATGTTCAAATCAAGGACTCAAAGATACTTCGCAAAAGGGATTAGGAACTCAACACTTAAAAGGCATAGAACTTGAAGATACCACTTCTCTGAAGGATGCTCAACTGACGAAGTTCATGCGGAATTATGGGCATGAAACAACTCGACTCGATGTTCTACATAACAATATGGAACTCATGTATGTGAATCTTCTTATTCTCTGACTTACTTCCTCAAAACTTAGTTCAAAACGATAGTTGATCTCAAAGGATTCACAATTGAACTCATTGAACTCTACTCTTAACTCTCTCTTGAATGTGAATTATGAATTTAAGAGTTATGCTTCATGGTATGAAGGATCTTGTAATGATAAAGTAGACTTATGAATACATTCTCCTCACTTGTACTCACTTGCTCGAGTCTTGAAACAAGTTATTAGAAATTGTAGAAGACTCCTCAAAAAGGGATTTTTTGAAAAATGTTCGAAAGAACTCTCAAGACTTGACTCTCAACTCTACCTTGAATGTGATTTGAATTCAAGGTTGTGATTTGTGATAGGAAAAGTCTCATGATGTTTATGAATGATTTTAGATAGCTAAACATGAGAAAAAACTGAAAGTCAATATTTGAAAGTGGGTTCGCGACGTGGAGAAACATTTAAATTTTGGTTTTGAAAATGGATTTTGAGGCAGAACACTCCGTGTCAGCTCCGCGACGCGAAACAGAAATTCCCAAATCTGAGAAGTGGCTACGCGACACGGAGGGGGTTCCAAATTTCGACCGACGAAATTTCTTCTTCGTTTCCTAACCCCAATTCGCCTAACTTCGATTCTTTTTCTCAATCTCTTTTTAGATTTAAATACCTAGCACAAGAACACAAGAATTTAACTCTAACAACTCTTTAAATTGACACAATAACCTCAAGAACTCCTCAATCTCAGCCCAATTCAAGAACAAAAGCAATTTCATGAATACATAACAAGAACATTAAAGCTTCAACTTTCTAGAACAAATTTAACGCTGAAATTAACATAATTGGCGTGTGGGTGAACAAACCCAACACTATGGAAGCTTACATACCTGAAAGAATTATCCTCTTGAAGCAACTTGAAGGAAAACCTTTGAAGAAGAACCCTTGCCTTAGTTTTTTCTTGAATTTCTTGAGAGTGGAATCTTTGGAGTGAATGAGAGGATTTAGATTTAAGAAAACTGATTTTCTACACGTTTAGGGCAATTTAGATGACCTCCTAAGGGTTTTTAGGACTAAAATACCCCTAAAGAAATAATTAAAGCAAACTAGGAGTCGAAAAGATCTTTCACCAGGCAATGAGGTCCGTATTGGCTCCGCGTCGCGGAGCTGCTGCTAGGTTTGCGCGACGTTAGTAAATTCGTCATAACTTTTTGCTCAGAGCTCGGAATTGAGCAGACTCGGTGGCGTTGGAAATATAATTCGAAGACCTTTCCTAAGGTATCTGGTAGCACACCTAAATCATCCTGATCTAGGAGTTATGGTCGTTTGAATTTGACCCAAAATCATACTTAGCTTAACTTGCAAAATTTCAAATTTTGCTATTTTCAATTTGATTCTTTTTGGAACTCAAGGTGCTACGTCTAGTGACCTTAACACTCAAGAAATTTTAAATTCCTTGCAAAAATCTCACTCACTACAAATAAAGGTTCGAGTCTTAGTTCAAAAATTTTCTGGGGTGTTACAAGGTCAGAGTCAGAGCTGGGTCTTCAATCGAGGTCAGGCTCAGGTCATGGTTGGGGTCGAATCTTGGGTTAGGATTAGGGTCGAGTCTCAGTTAAGGGCTAGCATTGTGGACAGATCTTGAGTTGGGTCGAGGTCTTGATTCCAGGTCGGGTCTCAAGTCGGTGTAGGAGTTGGGTCTCGAGCCAAGATCGAGGTCAAGTCTTGAGGCGGGGTTGGGTCTTGGGTCGGGGTCGGGGTTGAATGTCAGATTGATTATCGAGGTTGGTTTCTAAGTAAGAAACTATTTTTCTAAAAAGTATGTTTCTACTCTGTAGCTAAAAATAAAAGTTGTTTTCTAAAAAAATGTGTTTTATTCACCAATTATACACTAGAAAATATTTTATGGAAAATATTTTCCACTCACCAACCAAGAAACATTTACTAGAAAAACATTTTCCTATGTTGAATACACCCCAAATTCTAAAACCTTAATACAAGCACAATATATTTTTAATACATATTGCAGACATCATGTTTGCGGGCCTACATTGGTTAGAAATGAGGAAATATATTTGTATTTATATCTGTGGTATCATATTGGCAGAAGTGAAATTTGAGTTTCACATTATCAGCATTTGAAAACATTATCTTTTACTCCTTCTATTTTGTTAATTTGTTTGTCTTACTTTTTTTTTGATCCATTACAAAGAGAAGGGTCGTTCTTTTTTCTTGACAACTTTTTAATTTTCATTTTTTACATGGCATGTTTAAAACACAAATTCTTCGATACATTTCACATATCTTTAATTCAAAATTACAAATTTAAAAATCTTTATTACTTCATAAACTGCATGTATGATACCTTGGAATTTCACAAGTTTTGTATCTCTATTGTTTAGCAGCGGGGAATAGTTAAACTGGTAAAGCTTTTTGTGTCCAGTTTGTTCATAAACAACATACACTAATCAGCTTATGAATGGTTTATCTGTTTCGGTTCAAACACATAATTATTTATATTAATTTCAAATATAATTGATATTAAATTTTATTTAGATACTTCAATTATAAAGTATTTAAACACATGATAAAATATTTTTAATGAAAACTTTCAGCTCAAATTTCAAAAATATGTTTGTGTTTGTTCTCTGTTATGACCCAACCCACCGAATCACGCTGGCACCTATTCTAACACCTATATAGGAGAACCCTCAACCCCAAACTTAATCTGAACCATACGGAAAATGAATACAACATCATCTAACACCTTATATAAATAGGAAGACATCTTTAATTGCTATAAAATCTCCAAGCTACTTTACAAGGAAACAAACTAATAACCCCAAGGAGCTAGCTAGTCTAAACAAGCACAAGAGCTACTAAGAGTACATTATATAAAAGAAATAAGACACAACTTCCACCATAAGAAAAAAAGAGTAGAAGTATGGGTGATCATCATCGCTTTCACCTATAAAACATCAACTCGATTTCTGCAACCAAACTGTGTCAAGTGACATAGCAAGAGTAGTATCAGTACAAACAACACGCATCGACATGCATCATTGATCGATCCGAACCTACCACATAATATAAAGTAGCCATTCAGGAGGAAACATGCAATATGAAAATTACACCACCCCAAGTCTCTATCCACGAGATTTCACCATCCTAAGTTTAAAACCAAAAACTAGTCAACTTTGATCCCAACCTCGTACCTCATTCAGCTGCAAACTTTGATTATTTTTAAGTGTGTCTTTTATGTCACCCTAAGGCTTCCCAAGTCTGCCTGTGATGTCACTCTAATATCATAGCATAACCTAACCCTTCTATCACATAAGAATTCCCGAATACAAGGTCACCACTAATGCCATATCATAGCCTAACCCTTCTAACCTTAAGATTCCTAAATACAAGACCACTCTTAATTTGATTAACCTACTATCCTATCCCTTTTTGAAACAATACATGAAACTGACGCCTTAGACCAACTCATCCATCTTGACTTCTCCATTATCATATAAGTCCTAAAAACACTGGACAATCATAGCTAGTCCCAATATATAATCATACATCAGAACCCTGGTCATTTGTCTAACTTAACAACTATCATTTCAATAAATTAATAACATCATGATACATACAAGACATACTAGAAACAACTAAAACATTGAGTCCTCACAAATTCAACCCAATAGTTAAAACAATTATACAGAATAAATCCTAAGGATTCTGTTGCTGATAAACTTAATATACCATAACCATCACAAGTAACACATAACTCGGATTTCCAGACATCACCTTAGATTTATATGCACAACCCACAATATCATAACCATATGTCAACACATGTAACAACAATCAAGGACACATAGACTTCAATCACAATATCATGAAACAATAACACTTGGGTCAAACAATGCATAACTACATATCTAACATGATCACAATGAAAATACTGGGTCCTCTCAATGGAATCACAATTAAATACATGATCTTCTCATGTAACCCAAACCCAAGTTGTTAGTGCATTAATTAGTGCGATACCTGAGCCAATCGTTAATGTTTGTACCAAATGTGGTATTCGAGCCAACCATTAGTATTCTCGTACCGACGTGGTACCCGAGTCAACCAACAATCACAAGCAATCATGTACAATCACAAATACAATGAACAATACCACTTGAATACCACAAGTCACAAACACAAGTTCATTGCATGAAATTACCTACATGATATTATTTCATATGTTTCTCTACCATGCATTGCATAAATGATACTACAAAGCAGTACACATGCATACATAAATCAAAAACATACAACCATCACCTACATATATACACATATATATCAATAGCCCAAAATCCTGGACTTCATTAATCACACATTCATTCCCTGATAAATATCTCCATAGTCCCATGAATCAATATTCTTCCATTTTATCTTGTTCCCCTTATTTACCACAAGTTTCAGAAATGACTATAACTCAACAATTTCATAAACATATAACCTTATAATTAAACGCAAATCACCTCAATAAGGAAACTCAAGATTAACAATCAAGAACTAGAGAACTAGCCCTAGTCATTATTATTTTCCCGCCCTAATAGCAACAAACAACAAGCTTTAACCATTTAGGCTTCGTGCCCGAAGGCCTTGGCCTGAAACCTCCCTTCAATCTATAATATATGCAATAGAAAACATGTCTAACTACTCAATTAAGAAAACCTAGCCTACCTGGGTGCCAAGCAACTGTTGTAGAAGTCTGATTGTGAACCTTAACTCATTTTGTGAACTTTAACTTGTTCTTGGTCTAAAATAATAATATAATACAAAATCAATTCCAAATAGCCTAAATATTTCAAGATTATATGAAAATCTCAAATCCTAGGCCAACCCCATGATTTTTCACTCATTTTAGGGCTTCCCCACCAATAATTCACCTAGAACTATAAATTTCATGGTTCTACTAGTGAATTACGATAAATAAATCAAGAATACACCTTAAGATTAGCCAAAGGTCTTGCACCCTAAAATTCTCATAAACTCAAATTTCCCCACCTTAGAATAAATTCAAACCATCCCTTAGGGCCACACATATATTTTCTAAGGATTAAAGTATCAAACAAGTGTTAGATTGATGGAAGGACGACCTTGAAGGAGAAAATCAATGGAAAACTGAAGAAATCGCCCCTCTCTTGCCCTAACATGACCTTGAATGAGTGTAGGGAGTAAAATAGCATTTTAGGTCTGAAAATAGTTTTTAATTTGTGCAACCCTCTACAACGGCTCTCTATAGTGCCCTGATTCTCGCTATAGCGGCATCAACTTTTCAGCACAGGCAGTCTCTGATAAAATGGTCATAAATTTTTATTCTGAACTCGCAATGAAGCAAACTCGATGACGTTGGAAAGAGACTCATAGAAATTTAATTTGACAGGTCATGAGCCACCTAGTTCATTATAGAATGAGAGATATGGTTGTTTGAAGTTGACCTTAGTTTAAACTAAAACTCTAAATTAAATCGATAAGGGCACTTTCAACTAACTTTGTGATAGGCGCATTGTACGACCTCAATTCATAACTAATGCACTCACATACCAAGAAATTGATCCTAACCATATGGCAAATAAGATTTGTATACCTTTATGTCAAATATTTTCAATAACAAAGAAATAAATTGTTATAATTCTCATCGACATTTTTCCTATATTATAAAACAAATTGCTCCTATCTATGTAGAATAAAAACAAGATAAAAACTGTCACATGTCGGCAACACAAAAAATATTTATCATTAAAATCAAAAATTAAAAGGAGAGGTAAACCCCTTTTCTTAAAAAATAGTGGCAATAAGTACAAGTAATCAAGTGAAATTATACAAAACAAAATTACTTTTTAAACTAATAAAAATTCAAAATTTTAAATTGATATTTTTTTAATTTCAAATAAGAACTTCTTAAAATAAAAGGGAGAAGGCACAAGTACCTCCTAGACTATGACCGAAATTCCAGAGACATACCTTAACTAAACTAAAGTCCTATATTTTTAGAAGTTCTTATTTGAAATTCAAAAAATACCAATTTAAAATTTTGAATTTTTATTAGTTTAAAAAGTAATTTCATACTTAAATCTTAATCAACTCAAAACTTTAATTTAAAAATATATTTGTATTTGAATTTGGGTTTAACAATAATTTTTTTTTTGTCTTAAAATGATTATAAAAAGTTGATTGAAAAATTAAGCTTTATAATTTTAATTTAATACTAAGAACTTTTTGAAATGGATACAACTTCCCCACTTTATTTGATTTATAGGAGCTTTGTTATTTAATTTAGGAAAAATGCATAAGTACCCCCCCAATTTATGCCCAAAATCTTAGAGACATACTTATACTATACTAAGGTCCTATTACCCTTCCTAACTTATTTTATAAATAATTTTCTACTCCTTTTCTGCCTACGTGGCACTATCTTCTGAGCCCAGCATGTGTTGACAATTTTTTTAAGTTATCTGGTTGATAGTACCACGTATCCGAAAAGGGATAGAAAATTATTTATAAAATAAGTTCGGAGGGGGGTGGGGGTGGTATTAGGACCTTAGTATAGTATAAGTATGTCTCTGAAATTTCGGCATAGGTTGGGGGTACTTGTGCATTTTCCCTTTAATTTACTCAACATAGAAACTATGTTTTAAATATTTTTAAATCTTAATCAGCTCAAAAATCTAACTTCCAAATATATTTGCATTTAAATTTTGGGTTTAACAACAAAAAACTTATCTTTAAATGATTAAAAAAAAGTTAATCAAAATATTAGGATTTAGAATTTGAATTTAATTCTAAATAATTTTGAGATGGTTATGATTTGTAGAACTTTTAAAATTTAAATATGCCTTTTTAAAAAAGATGTTTTTAAAAATCAAACTCCAAGATAAAAATAATATTGAAAGAGAAAGATTTTAAATTTTGAATTTAATACTTATAATTTTAAAGATGGTTACAACTTCTCCAATTTATCGTAATTGTAAAAGCTTTAAACTTCAGAGATATACTTTTTTAAGAAAAAAGTTATTCTAATTAAATACCAATAAAGATAAAATTAATTTTAGTACACTTAACATTTTTTAGAAATCAAACAAATTATATGGAAAAGATTAGAGCAACTTTCACATATAGGAAACAAAAAAATCATATTTGTATGATATAACAAAGTTTGTATAATTGTGCTCCATAGCAAACATATATATGTATAATTCGCTATACATATACAATTGAAAGCTATGTCTATTTCGCTATACATATTTACAAAAAGAAGCAATTGTATAATTCGTTGGCTCCTTCAGATTTGTATAATTTCGCTGGCAGACCATTTGTATAAATTGTTATTAGCCTCTCGTTTGTATAAATCGTTGACAAAAATATTTGTATATAAAAAATCGCTCTCTCTTTCACTTTATACAAACATAAATTATACATTATATTTGTATAATCTGTGTTTGTATAAAACGAGAAAGAGAGAAAGGCAAAAGAGAACTGGGCAGGGGAATATTTGTATTGTATAATTATAAATGTATAAGACGAATATATATGTATTTGCAAGTGTATATACAATTTTCTTTCGCTTTATACAAACATAAATTATACATTATATTGTATAATCTGTGTTTGTATAAAACGAGAAAGAGAGAAAGGCAAAAGAGAACTGGGCAGGGGAATACTTTTATTGTATAATTATAAGTGTATAGGACGAATATATATGTATTTGCATGTGTATATACAATTTTCTCTCACTTTATACAAACATAAACGCAATTTATACAATTTTGTTGTATAAAGCGAGAGAGGCTAGCACAGAGGGAGTGAGCGAGAAAGGGAGAGTGGCGAGCGAGAATTTGGAGGGAGAGAGGCGACTGGCAAACGTTTGCTACGGGGCGCAATTAAATCAAACAGTAGCTACTCCATTTATTTTAGATTATAAGTTTGTCATTCTGTACAATTATCCCAAAAGATTATTATGACCAAAGATTCATTCCAAAATAGAAAATCATATGAAGAACGGATGAGGTTCCTCTCCATTACTCATTCTCTCCATTTCTCCAAGTTCCTATTCGGATGGAAGCCATGTGTCATAATTAAAAAATTAAAGGTTGAGATTTAATAACCTAAATTAAAGTCCTAACCATGATTAAAATAACAAATAATTTCTTTATTTTCTTTTAAAAAACATCAAATCCATATTTCTAGCTAAAAATTATCTCAGAAGTCATTTCAAAAATCATTATTTTCCATTTGATGCGAGCACTTTTTTTAAAAAAAATATATATATTTTTCTTGTCCTCTTTTTTTGGTCAAGTAGGAGTTCTTTAATTTTTTTTCCTGTTCTTCTTTACATTTCCATCAAACATTAGAGAAATGGTCATCTAATGCTTAGGCCTTATGGGAAACCATTGGAAAACTAATCAACATATAATGTTAAAAATTTAAAAAGAATATTTACAATTTTATTTTATTTTTGGGAAAATGCATAAGTACCCTCCAGCCTATACCCAAAATCCCTGAGACACACCTAACCTTTACTAAGTCCTATTACCCCCCTCCCCCCCTCCGAACTTATTTTATATATAATTTTCTACCCCTTTTCGGCCTACGTGGCACTATCTTGTGGGCCCAGCGCGTGTTGGCAATTTTTTCAAGGATAGTGCTACGTAGGCCGAAAAGGGGTAGGAAATTAATTAAAAAATAAGTTCGGGGGGTAATATTACCTTAGTAAAGGTTAGGTGTGTCTCAGGGATTTTGGGCATAGGCTGGGGGGTACTTAAGCATTTTCCTTTTTTTTTAAAAAAAAGAATGGATGATGTTAGTTTTTTTTCTTTCAAAAACTCGAAAGTGCAAAAAAAAAAATTAGAACAAAATAGAAAAAGATTTTTTCGTAACAAAAAAAGAAAAAAATGTTTTTAAAAAAGAGAGAAATTTTAGATATTTATGAATTGAGATCATTTTTAGCTAGAATTATGAGATTGACATTAATTAGGAAATATTATAAAGAAATTATTTATTATTCTAATCATGGTTAGAATCTTGATTTAGATAATTAAATCTCAACCTTTAAATTTTAATTATGACACATGACTTTCATCCGAGTAGAAACTTGGGGAAATGGAGAGGAGCTAGGATCTTTTTCAAACATAAATCGGTTTTTTATTTAACAAATTGATACAATTTTCTAATTTGAACAAAAGGGAAGTTTGACCTCTTAGTTATTACTTATATATACCCTTTCAATAACACATAAATTATTATTAAGATTTTCTTCTCTTTTTTTTAATCATAACTCTATTCATCTATATCAACTTTTCATTTTAAGTTCTTACGAATATTCTAATATGCTCAAATAAATAAGTTAATGATTTGTATTATTGTTTTAAAATATATATTACTAAATGCATGATAAATTTTATTAATTATTTTTAATTAAAAATATTATTATATTTTAAAATATCTGCACAACGCACGAATGCGTATACTATTTTTATATAATAAATAGGTACCTAACTGCAACAATTTAACACTTAAAAGTCTACAATGATCCATCATTAGTTTATGTGGCTTTAATACTTGCACTACATTTTTTAATGATAAAATTGGTACATGGAAATAAAAAATAAAATATGTAAAGACCCCATATGATCATGTTTCTTTTTTGTAATTTCTCATATATATTTTTCTAAATTTGTATTGAAGTTCCAACTAAATTTGATTTCTGACATGGTTTCATTCATTTATATTATGCAATTTAATCAATTCTTAATAGCTTTAGAACCTACCGTGCATTTTTAAATGAAAAAATTGTTACACATTGAAATTCAAAATCAAATCTTTACCTACCCATATGGTTATGGATTGATCTATTTATATTTTGTAGTTTAATCGATTATTAATAAGCAATGCATTTTTAAATGCAAAAAATTGGTATGTGGCAATTCGAAATCAAATCTTTAATGATTTCTATGATCATGGTCGATGGATCGTTTCTCACGTGGTTTCATTAGTTTATATTCAGCAATTTAATTTGGTCTACATGGTTGGTGTACCTTATATCCAATGTATTTTAAATGATAAAATTAGGCTATATTTAAGGTACACCAACCATGGTAACTTATATACAATGTCTTCATGGTAGATATTAAACCTTGACATAGGCAATATTTATTTTTATTTGAATGATTAAGATGTGTTAGACTTGAACATTGAATGATTAAGATTGATTTTTTTAGTATTTGCATAATTTATTTATTTGTAATAAATATGCAATTCAAATTTAATAAACAGTTAAATATCATATTAAAAAAAATATTAGATAAAATATTAAATTGAAGAATAATTATAATATTTATGTGATAAATTAATATTTTTAAAGATATAAATAAATATATGTTAGATATAATTATTGAACTGTCTAAATTATTATAAAAAGATATATCGATTAAAAAGGGAAAATTACGCGTATAAGCAAACGTATACTAGTTAATTAGTTAACATAACGATAGTTCGCCTTAATTACAATTCGTGACCTACTTTTAGCTATAATTACGCGACTTAGTTTTTTAGTTTTGCATGATTCACACGTTTGTATGATTCGGAATTTGTATAATATAATATGTATAACTTTTGTATAATTCAGAATTTGTATAATATAATTTGTATAACAGTTTACACTTCTGATATTTGTAATTGTATAAATTCGTTATTTCGAGTTTATAAAAATAACTGAATTATACAAATGTACCCTCGAATTATACAAACCTGTAAATTAGACAAATTCGCAAATTATTCAAACCTGTAAATTATATAAATCCGCAAATTGTGCAAATGAGACAGCTTAAACTGGAGCTATAGCCCATAAATATGCAAACTATAGCTATAGAGCATAATTAAGTTTACTATAGTAGCTATTTGCTAAAGTTCCTTATTTTAAAAAGGAAGTCAAATAAAAACAACCAAAGTAATTGAAAAATCAATACAAAAAAAAAAAGCTACAAAGAACAATAATTGGAAACTAAGCTCCTTTCTTCCTTGGAGCTCCAAGCGATGGTACGGCATATCATTACAAATTTGGGTGTGGTTAACTCTTGAGGGTATTTATGATCTTTTGAGATTGATAAACTCAACAATGTGAGCTCCCAAACTCCATTAATGGAGAACTCATTGGTTAGAGAGAGAGCAATCGAGAGAGAAAATTCATGGAGAAAAATATCTTTTATTGAATGTGAATTGAAAAAGCAAGTATTACAATGTGGAGATATATATACAAAATCACTAATCAACAAACTTGATTCTAACTGAATTTCTAACTAACTTTACTGTTCACAACTAACTAACTAATTTTACTGTTCATCAACTAACTAACTAATTTCATACTTTATATTCTCAACAAAGATAACGGTAGAGATATTTTTGATCCCAAAATGTAACGAAGGATATAAATAGTCTATTTTGCATGGTTCAACAACAATTTTGATCATTTTCCATTTTTAAAATAGTGGACAAATAAAAATAAACAAACACGATATAATTTATGTGATTACCTAAATTGTTCCCTCACAGAATGCATTAAAAACGTTCATCTATGAAACTTATATTTGCTATATATATATATATGAAACACATCACATCCTCAATTGTACCCTTAGTTCATTTCTATAACTATCTTTGCTAATTATATCTTCTTCCATTAATTTGCAAACATGGAAATAGGGTTTGTCAACGAATGAAAACGATTACATAAAAGTTGAAATCTTATGCACAAAGCTCATAAGCCATCTTCACCTACTCTCTCTCACAATCAATGTTACAAGCTCTCTTTCTTTGATCAAATAGCTGAGAGTAAACACATTCCTATTGTTCTTTTCTATCCTTATAATAATTTCAATAGCCCCACTATCGATGAACGACTTGAGGAATCCCTTTCTAAGGTATTAACTCATGTTTATCCAGCAGTAGGAAGGTACAACAAAGATGAATGTTCGATTCTTTGCCTTGATCAAGGTGTTCCCTACACTAAGGCAAAGGTCAATTGTAAGCTGGATAATTTCTTAGAGAAAGCACACAAGGATCTTAATCTTGCAGCTTTATTTTGGCCACATGAAAACAAGAATGTGGATCAAAATAATTTTATGGTATCACCAATTGTCACCATTCAAGTAACAAAATTTGAATGTGGTGGCCTAGCTTTATCATTCAGTGTTTCACACCCTGCAACTGATGGTTTTAATTTTCTGTTTGGATGGGGAAAAGTGTTTAGATTGGGAGCTCCCATCGATAAGATTAATTTTCTAACCTTCAATTTAGGTAATATTTTTCCAACCAGAGAGATATATATCAGGTATTTTCAAGTCAACCCATGTAGCAAATAGAGAAGAAAATATTGTTGTTAAGAGATTTGTCGTCCATGAAGCTGCTCTATCAATGCTCAGAAAACAATGCATTGATGAATCAGGTGGAGCTTTGAATTTTCAACCTTCAAGGGTTGAAATTATTACAACAATCCTATGGAGGGCTTCAATCCGCATTTCAGCAGTTAGAAATGGATATTTCAGGTCTTCTCTAATGGACTTCCCACTGAATTTGCGCTCTAAATCATCTTTACCTCAAGTAAATAACTCTATGGAAAATTTTAGAATGGATATTCCGATAAAATTCATTCCAGGGGAGACCAAGATGGAATTACACAACTTCATAATATTAATTAGGAATACTGTGAATAAAATTGTTGCTTTATGTACCAAAGCTTCACCAGATGAAATAGTGTCAACATTGGTGAATATATATAATGAAAGTGTTAGATCACCAGAATGGGGAGGTAATGATGGAGTTGACAAAGTGACATGTTCAAGTTTGCGCAAGTTCCCTTTGCAAGATATTGATTTTGGTTTGGGAAAACCATCTTTATTATAAAATATTTTTTTTAATTCCCCTTTTGTTGTCTAAAGAAAATCTTATTTATTTCTTCTCCTTATTATCACTATTATTAATTTATTATTATTTAAATAAATCCTTTTCTTTACTTTTAAATTTTTCTCTCGATATATATATATATATCCTTTTTCTCCTTTTCTTGACTTTTAATTTTTTTTCTTATTTATATTTATGTTTAAAAACTCAAAAGAAGTTATAAATAGTATCTTAATTAGTAGTAATTTAAATAATAAATATTTTCTTTTAATTGAATCATAATTGTTTTGCTGAATTGTTGATGTACTTGAAAAAAATGGATCATACAGTATTAAATACATTATATGATGTGTTTGATTTTTTGAACAAAATGAAAAGAACACAAATGGTCATCGGGCTAAAGGTTTATTGGAGCAAAGTCGTAGAAGTAAATTTTGTATAAAAAATATAACTTTTAAATATTTATCATACATAATATTCATCGAAAATTCATCTATTCAATGTAGAAAATTGAATAAATTGCAACACAAGATAAAAGAAAATTTTTAAATTTGTATTGCAATTACGCACAAACATTGATTTTTTATAATCATTTTTAAGTACTATAATTGAAAATTGATATCTCAATTTAGGAAAATATAAAGGTGGAAGATAAAAGACTGATGTAGAATCTCACTTTGGTTAGGATTATCACTTATCTTCTTTTTTTAAAAAAAATTTTTTACTATCTTTTATTTATAAAATCTGCAAAAATAAATAAAAAATATTTTATTTATTTCTTTCCTCACCATTATTACAATTTATTAAATAGTAAATATTTTTCACCTCTCCTCATCATTAGTACTACAACAATTTACTTTTTTCCACCTTCTATTTTTATAGTTTTTTAAAATAAAAATTCTTGTTGATCTCTCCTCATTATTATCATAATTTATTATTCTTGTTCAAAAAATTCTCTTTTTCCTTAATTGTTTTCTTTCCTTTGATTTATAATTTCTTTTTAAAAAAATAGATCTTAAATATTTTATTTATATTTCTCTGCACTATTGGTACAATTTATTATAATTACTTTTTTGTTTTTTCTCGTTGCCATAAAACATTTTTTTTAATTCCCCTTTTGTAGTCTAAAGAAAACATTATTTATTTCTTCTCCTTATTATCACTATTATTAATTTATTATTATTTAAATAAATCCTTTTCTTTACTTTTAAATTTTTCTCTCGATATATATATATCCTTTTTCTCCTTTTCTTGACTTTTATTTTTTTTTTTCTTATTTATATTTATGTTTAAAAACTCAAAAGAAGTTATAAATAGTATCTTAATTAGTAGTAATTGTTAAACATATTTATAGTACACACCTTTATATTATGATTATGATAAATATATTTAACTTATTTATCTATCTTCTTACCATTAATACAGTTTATTGTTTTTCATCTCTCCTCATTATTACTATAATTTATTATTATTTTAAAATTCATTTTTTTACCTTCTATTTTTATCATTTTTTTTTAAATGAAAATTTTATTATCTCTCCTCGTTATCATCGTAATTTAGTCTTATTATTATTCACGAAAATTTTCTTCTTTACAATTATTTATCTTTTAATCTAAAAAATTAGTTAAAAATTAAAAACAATCAAATATTTTATTTATCTCTCTCCTCACATTATAACAATTTATTACTTTTTCTTTCTATCATTTATTTTTAAAGTTTCCCAAGAATTTTATTTTTATTCATCTCTCTTTCCTATTATCATAATTTAATATTGTTTATGAAATTTTTATTCTTTCTTAATTTTTTTATCTGTAAGATTTATATGAAACATATTTCTTTGATCAAGAATTATAATTAATTTTTTCTCTCCTATTCTTGATTTTTAAAATATTTTATTTATTTATGTGCTATGTTAATAAAAATCAAAGTATTCTTTGAAAGTTTAGTTTATATATTTTTATAATTTTTTTTCTATTTTAATGTTAAATAAATAATAGAAAGAGAATGATGTAATTAGTAAAACAAAATAAAACAAAGAGTAACGTATAACTTCCTTTCCTTTTTTGTGTTTTCTTTTATGGTAGTATTTTTAATTATTATTTTTTCCTTTTTTTTTCTTTTCCTTCCTTTTACTTTTTCTCAATTTCATTCCTTTCCTTCTCATTCTTTTTCAAACTATCATATTATTCTTTTTTATCTGAAAAGAGAATCAATTTTTTTTATAACTTTCCATATCATTTCAATAAATTATAGATAAATAAATTTAAAAACAAAAAAAAGTGAAAAAAAATGATTTAAGGAAATGATATAAATGAGAGTAATGATCAAATTAAGGTAAGGAATTAAAAAAATAAATAGAATGATTGATGATGAATGAAATTAGATATGGTCACTTTGATATTCAATAAAATTTGAAAGTGAATATTTCAGTCTTTTAGAATTTTAAAAAATAATATAATATTTAAAAACAAAAAACTACAAAAATATAAATAAAATTTCAGGCCTAAAAAAATGTCACGTCATATATATATATATATATATATATATAATTTTAAGAAATAAACTTTAATTTAAGATATATAAAAGAAAATAAAAAAACTTCAATTGAAAATATATAAAAGAAAATAAAGCAAACTTTAATTAAAGATAAATAAGGAAAAATTAAACAAAACAACGTTTTTAAGGGAGGGGAATAAAAAAACGTTTTTAAGGGAAGAAAAAGGAATTAGAATATACACTTCTCCTTATTTTTTCCTTATTCCTTCCTAATTTAATAGGAATTCCATAAATAATTTGATTCTCTCTCTAAATAATTCTTCTTGCGCTTGAACTACTTATCATTCTTTCTGTAAGTTTCTCAATCAAAATGATTCTTTTCTTCTCAATATATATTTTCTTGTAGAAGGAATTATAGTGCAAAATTCTTTCAAAAGTCTTTTATTTTAAAGAAAAATGATTATTACATGATTTTTCTTCTTAGATCAATATCTTTGAAAGAATCTTGAGATACTGCATCTTTCTCTTTTCATGAAGAGATAACATTCCATCATCATTAGAAAAAGAGACAAAGTGAAGGAGTCGTCGGCGAATTTTTTGTTCATTATGAGATCTCTACTCCTCATCTCTAAGTGGAACACCCCAAAAAAAATTTCGAACTAAGACTCGAACCGTTCTTCGTAGTGAGTGAGATTTTACCAAGGAATTTAAAATTTCTTAAGTGTTAAGGTCACTAGATGTAGCACCTTGAGTTTCAAAAAGAATTAAATTGGAAATAGCAAAATCTGAAATTTTGCAAGTTATGCTTAAGTATGAGTTTTGGGTCGACTTCAAACGACCATAATTCCTAGCTCAGGATGAATTAGGTGTGCTACCAGATACCGTAGCGAAGATCTTTAAATTATCTTTCCAACGCCGCTGAGTTTGCTAA
>NC_064290.1:46810185-46814214 GCF_019186545.1 Solanum stenotomum
AGTTCTTGATAAGTGTTCTTGAAGTTTCATTAAGTTTTGAAGTAAGATTCTGCTTAGGTCAACTTTAAACGACCATATCTCTTAGAATATTAAGAGTTACGTGAGCCATAACCTATCCAATTAAAGGTAATTGAATCTACTTTCCAACCCGACCAGTTTCACGTAAATCCAATATCTGATTAAAAAGTTATGACTATTTTAGTAACCTATACAGTGCTGTTACGAATTAGCCGACGGGAAAATATTAAAAAGAGTCATTTTTGTCTTTTTACCTCCAAGAAACCATAAATGAAATTATTGACTAATAAAAGGCTCAAAACAATCAGATTTTCATCTTCACTAATGAAAATCATAATTCTTGGCCATAGAGATTTCAAGAAACTAATTCAAAAATCTCAAGAGAGGTTTTCTTGATTGTTTACCTTCAAGCTAGGGTTTCAAGGCTTCTAATCAAGTTCTTCTTCAAGATTCTTCAAGAATCTTGTTCTTCTAGGTATGTAAGGCTATCATAGTGTTGGACTAGTTCGTCCTCACACCCTACATCTACTTTCAGATCAGTAAAAGAGTAATCTAGGAAACTTTCCCTAGATTTGAGTATTCTTGAGATAAGTTAATTTTGAATCCTTGAATTCACATTTCTTTTAAAATTTATATTCCTAATTATCGAATAGCTATATTGTTATTGAGATCCTTCATATCATGAATCATAACTCTTGAATTCATAATTCATAATTCATAATTCAAATTCAAGAGAGAGTTAATAGTAGAGTTCAAGGAAGCCTTTGAGTTCAATTGTGAATCATTTGAGATCAACTATCGATTTGAACTAAGTTTTGAGGAAGTAAGTCAGAGAATGAGAAGAGTCACATACATGAGTTTCACAATGCTATGTAGACCTACGAGTCAAGTCGTTCATGCCCATAAATTCCGCATGAACTCCAGAAGTTGAGTATCTTTGAGAGGAGTAGTATCTTCAAGTTCTAAGTCTTGAGTATTGAGTTCCTAATCCCCTTTGAGATTATATTTCTAAGCATGGGACTATTACATGTTACCCATAAAGTCTTTGAGTTGAATTGTTCATTCCCATAATTTCGCATGAATCCTATAAGTCGAGCAGTCTTGAGAAGAGAAGTATCTTTGAGTCCTTAAGTTGAGTCGTTCATGGTTATAATTCCGCATGAACCCTCTGAGTTGAGCATTCTTGAAATGAGTAGTATTATTGAAGTTCTTGAGTTCCAAGTAATTGAGTTCTATCTGTGGTTATTGAAAACCTTGCATTGAGTCGTTCATGTCTATCATTCGACACGAACCACATTTTAAGAAGTCTTTTACAAATGTTTTACCTTTGTTTTAAGACTTAAGTTTTGAGTTCAGTAAAGAGTGAAGAATAAAGTTTGAAGTCCTTTTCTTCAAAAGTATATGGGGACTAAGTATTCCCAAAAAGTTTATAAATGTTTTCACATTTAAATAAGAACGGAAACTGAGATTTCCAAAGGGCCTTCGGGCTAGTTTTCAGAAAAGAGTAATAGCTTTCTAAATGAAGCAAGCAGGGAAACTGAGATTTCCAAGATAGCCTTTGAGCAAAGTTTTTGAGCAATTATCTCAATTCAGCAGAAAGAAGTATGTTTTTAAAACATAAAAGCTAGTATATCTTTGGGAGTAGTATTGAGCACCGATATGGAGGAGAGTTCAGACAACTCACAGCCTCCATAAACCATGTAGCCACCATGGGTAGAAAAGGGTCATACTCTTTAGATGAACCTTTTTCGAAATAGAGTAGTGGATCCATTAGGCAGTTCAGGTCCTATACCTTTGGTCGGGTATAGGATGCGCTGGCAGCGTGAGGTAGATCACTGTATCATCACTATAGCTCTTATGTGATAGTTGTCGGTTAGAGAAACTCCCACAACAGTATTTTGTATTTTTATATACACCAGTTTATTGTATTTTTATATACATTTCAGAGTTATGTTGTATCCTTGCATACACACAGATTTGACAGCATGTTTTTAAATAGTTTGTTTCTTTATATTCCACTTGTTTTAAATTGTTTTATATTGAAATGAGTTCAGTCATATTTAGTTGAGTATCTAATCTCGGAGTTGAGTATCTTATCCTTCAGTACTTCTGAGTTGAGTAAGTTTGAGTAGTTTTGAGTACCCTTGAGTATTCCTTGAGTTGAGTAAGTTTGAGAAGAGGTGAGTATGTTTCATTTCTATTAAGTTTCAAGCTTATGTTTATGTTTTAGAATTCCTCTTACATGCTCGTACATTCCACGTACTGAGCCATTTGGCCTGCATCTTCTCATGATGCAGACACAGGTATTCAGGATCATCAACAGGAGCTTCGTTGATACATCCGAGAGTTCAAGTTAGCTATGGTGAGCCTCCTTGCTTTCGGAGGATTTCATTTACCTTTCAGTTATATCAGTTGTTAGGATGTCGTGGGTCTTGTCCCGACTTCTATCTTTATCAGTTAGAGGCTTCATAGATAGTCAGTACAGTTGAGAAGTCTGTATCATTTATTTTTTTAAATGTTTTAAAGACTAAAGTTGCCTTTTAATGGCGAGTTGTATATATTTTATTATACAGAGTTTTCTTTGGACTTAAAGTTTGTATTTAAGTTTTATGAACTTTTATTTCAGTTTTTAAGCTTTGTATGCTTGAATCAGTTTTCCGCTTGTAGTCAACCAGGATGAGGGTTCACTTGGGGACTAGCAATGGTCTTCGAGTGCCAACCACGTCCAGGGTTTAGGCTCGGGTCGTGACACTAAGCTTTCAGAGAGCTTTGTCGTTATTTGTAAATCAAAAAGAATTGAATGAGAGAATTAATATTTCATGGTGGCATCATTTCCATGGTTCACAAGTTGAATGTTAGAAGACATTTTGATGTTTTTCGATCTTCAAGTATATTGAAGTCTTAAATAGGATTTCATTCTTATTTTGCTAGATCCGCTTGTTGTAATTCTTGTTGGCATAAAATGGTCAAATCTACACAGGTATATTCCAACGAATTCATTCATACAAACAAATCAATTTTTTATTTATTTATTTGAGTTATTAAAATATCTCTTGCTATGAGTTCTTGACAGGTATATTCTAACGAATTCATTCATACAAACAAATCAATTTTTATTTATTTATTTGAGTTAGTAAAATATGTCTTGCTATGAGTTCTTGATTTCAACTTCTGCATAATGTTTATTTACATAAATAAAGCAAAAATTGAATTTACCTAAAGGAGTAAATCTGCTCTTGCAATAATTCTTCCATTTCGTCAATTTACCTTTAGAATATGTGCTCTCTAGCCTAGTTTTATTTGTACAAACAAAGCAAAAATTTGATCTATCTAAGGTAGTAAAACTTTTCAAAAAATTAATTTACCTGAAGTAGTAAATCTTCTCTTCCAATGATTCTTCCATTTTGTTAAGTTACTTACAGATTATGTGATCTCCTACATATTTTTTTATACTTTTTTAATTGATTGATTACAAAACCGTTACAACTGTTCATTTTCTATTGCAACAATAAATATATTCTTTATGTTAAAACTTTTAATTATCCTCTTTAATTGTAGGTTAATAGATGCATTAGAGGTATTTAGTAGATTATTATATCAAGAAATGAATTTAAAAAATCAAAAATTGAGGAAAAAGATAAAATGAAATAAATGAATTTTAAAAAATCAAAAAATTAAGGAAAAAGATAAAATGAAATGGTGGCCAGAGAGAGATGCCACATCAGTTTTTCTATATTCAGCTTTATATATATATGTATATATATAGATAGATAGATTTTTGTGCGTGCACCACATATTGACATTGAAAGGATCCAGAGAAGCACTTGAGTAATGATAAAGATCTCTATGATATCTATAAATTATGGATTCGAGTCACAAATCAATAACTTATTGTAATAATTTTACTCATCACACTCTAAGATTGGAAGTATGTCAAATCTTATTATTGTTATTATTATTATTATTATTATTATTATTATTATTATTATTATTATTATTATTATTATTATT
>NC_064290.1:46815008-46819069 GCF_019186545.1 Solanum stenotomum
TAATTTCAAGTTCAAGTTCTAAGTTCAAGTTCAAATTCTAAGTTCAAGTTCAAGTTCTAAGTTCAAATTCTAATTTCAAGTTCAAATTCTAAGTTTAACTTCAAATTCTAAGTTCAAGTTCAAGTTCAAGTTCGAAGTTCAAGTTCCAAGTTCAAGTTCAAGTTTTAAGTTCAAGTTCAAGTTCTAATTTCAAGTTCAAGTTCTAAGTTCAAGTTCAAATTCTAAGTTCTAGATTAATCTATATGCTTTTTACTGCAATTTGCAAAGCTTACGTTTTGAGAATAGCATTAGTTTACCGTGGAAAAGTATTGAAAAATGTTTTAATAAAAGCTTAGAGGGTAGTTTTGTCATTAGTTAATCTAATGCAAGTATTAAAATCCTTTGTATTACTAATACTTAGAGATTCATGATATTAGTAATACACTCCATAATATACAATAGAGTGTATAGCTAATGCTTGCATTAGTTATACATAGCATGACAAAGTGTACCAAACAATAACTAATACACAAAGTTAATACATGCATTATTTTTGCTAATACACTCTACCAAACGACCCCTAAAAGAGACATCTATGTTCTTCAAAATAGTCATAGCTAGTGATTTAGTACTATGACTTACATTAATTAAAAGTGATTCTTTTATGGTCGTTTTGGTCATATTATTGTTGTTTTCTAGTAGTGGATGTTGTTTACTAATGCATGTATTTTTTATTTTGCGAGATTCAAATTCGAGGACAATTTATTTTCAAAGAGAGAGGAATCAAAGAATCCATGGTGGCATACCTCCATTAAAGTTGATGAGTTCAATGAAGAGGTAATGATAGTTATTAAGTTAGTACTCAGTTATATTTAGAGGTTTCATAGGTATATAGCTAGTTATGCTTCAGTTTGACCTCTGTGTCCCTTATCAGTGATTTCAGTACTATGATTTACATTAGTGAAAAGTGTTTCATTTACAAGATTTCCCTTCGAATGCTTTTAAGCTATGTTTTCGTTCATGTCTAGATGGATGACATGTCTAATGCTATATCGTGGGTATGATCGGACCAACAATGGCATTCATGAGTATCGATCTTGCATAGAGTCTACGCTTGGGGCGTGATAAATACGCATGTATGTGGAGTCATGTAGTTATTATTCATTTTAGCTTAGCCTTGCATGATACTTTACACAATAAGTATTCATATAGAAAAACACCATAGTTCACATCAATTAATACTCATAGAAAAACATACAATACATTTATTCATCACGCAACGCTTGGCCAAAATAGTTGCATACATAAATCAGCCTTATTACATTGTTACACACATAAAATAGGTAGCTTCTTAATTATTTGTTTACATAGTCAAAGCCAAGCCATGAGACACTGAAAGATTTTTAGTAGTGGCAAGGTGAGTAGCAATAACAAGCATATTTTGCCCAGTAATATTTGTGACCCCATGGTTTATACTTCTTACAGATACCATATTTAGCTCCATAGTAGTGCTTGCAATGATAACTACATTTGTAAGAGTATTGGCAAGGTCCATTCCACTTGTCACTCTTTTTCCAACAGTATTTCCCTTCTGCCATTTGTATTTCTGCAAAAATGAGAAAATTGAAAAATCATGGTATGTACTTGAGATAGCAAATTTATCATAATTTCTAAACAAATTTTATTTCCTAAAAGCAATCAAATATTTTAAAATTTTGTAATTTTAAACAAATCATTATATAGCTATATAATCATGTTTGACTGGTCACAAAATTTAATAAGAAAAAAATATTTTAAAAATTTGTAACCTTAAACAAACCATTATATTTGGTATCTATAGTTTCATGTTGACTCACCAGTTGCAGCAACAAGGAAGAGGCAAAAGAGAAGGGCGAGAAAAGTAGTGTACTTTGCCATAGCTCTTATTTTCTGTGGATTTTTTTGGTGAGGAAACAAACAATTGAAATGGTTGTATTTATAGTGTGGAAAACTCATATTGTCAACTTAATTCTGTTTGATTTGTTCAAGGATTAGGTTGGATGTTTGCTTATTTAATTATAAGATGGATAATTAAAAGGACACATCAAGTACAAAGAATTAGTCCAGCACAATTAGCATTTATTTAATTGAAATGAATTTTGAATTGATCAAAGAGCCATTATTGAGTGATCGATAAAGTCTTCTACTAATTGATCAATTCTATATCTCCACAAATTGCTTTTATGAGGTCACCATTTATTTGTGTAAATGCATGGAGCTTTTCTGATATCAAACACTAAGTAAAGTTCATGAGTATATAAGAAGACAAATATTTACCTCAAAATCCAAACAAACTATCCTATAAGACGAAAAATTATCTTCCAGAGCTAACCGTGCTGACGAAATTCAAATTTGAGCAAGTTTTCCAAAAAAATTTGACCTAATTCAAATATTAGCCAAAAGTTAAAACGCTTAACGACACAAACTGAAAATAAGTCTCAAAACCCGAACCAACCATCCTATGAGACCAAAACTAAACTTATATGGCTAACCACGGTGACAAAATTTCAATTCGAGCATGATTACCAAAAATATTGACTAAAGTAAAATTTTGGTCAAAACATAAAAGTTAAAATGCCTAACGGCACAAACTAAAAATGGAAGCCTCAAAACCCGAACCCTCTATCTTATTACATCAAAAATGACCTTCCCTGCACACTTGCAAAATTCTCATCTGAGCACGTTTATCAAATATATTGACCAAAGTTAATATTTGGCCAAAATTTATAAGTTAAAACACCTAACGGCACACACTAAAAATGAAAGCCTCAAAATCCGAACCAACCATTCTTTTAGATAAAAAATGACCTTTGGAGTTAATTACGCTGACGAAATTCTCATCTGAGAACGTTCACAAAAATATTGACCAAAGTCAAATTTTGACAAAAACATAAGATTTAAAACACCTAACGGCACAAACAAAAAAGGGAAGCCTCAAAGCTTGAACTAACCTTCCTGTTAGATCAAAAATGACCTTTCAAAGCTAATGACACTTAAAGAGTTCTTATCTGAGCACGTTTACCAAAAATATTGACCAAAGTCAAGTTTTGGCTAAAATTTAAAAGTTAAAACACCTAACGATACAAACTGAATATGAAAACCTCAACACTAGATGTTGATTTACCAAAAAATTTAACTTCAATTGGTAAATTTACCAACTATTCAAATATAGGTTAGTAGTTAATAATTTACCAATAAATTTTAGCATAGTTGGTAATAGTTACTATTCAACTAAACATTCATATGTAATATTACCAACTAATAATTAATATGTTGGTAAATTTTACCAATGGATTAATGATCGGTTGGTATATTACCAACTATTTTAATGATGTTAGTAATTTGCTAACTACAATCTATATTCGTTGGCAAAATTTTCAACTAATTGGATATTGGGTGCAAGTTTACCAACAAATTACATTTCGTTACTAATTTACCAGCACATTTATATTTGGTTGGTAAATTTAGCAACACAATCTTGCCGTTGGTAAATGTTTGGTTAGTTATTCATTGGTAATATGTTAATAAATTATATAAACAATTTTTTGTCATATTTACTAACCGATATATACTTCGTTGGTAATATTAACAACAAAAGGTGTGTGTTAATAATATTTCCGTTGGTAATCCATTGATAGAATGTTGCTAAATTTGGCGCCATTTTTTCCCGCCGTATTTATCAACTAAAATACTTAGTTGGTAAGATTTTGGTTAGTAATCTGTTAGAATTTCGTTGTTAAGTTTTAAAATATAATTCTGTTAGAAATATGTTGGTAATTTGTTAGTAGAATACTAACCAACTTAAGTTGTTAGTAAAATATGTTGGTAATTTGGGATTTTTTTGTAGCTAGCTATTAATGAAGAGAATTCAAAAGGAAAAGGTTTGTTATTATATCTTGATTTTTCCCATATATATTGTAGGAAATTCATAATTCTTATTGGTATATAGGAGACCCTTTATTCTAATAGGTTTGAAAAAGAATATAGTGTCCCTCTAAGATTGGGAGGACCTTTTCTTTATAGGTTTGGGACTAGCTAGGATC
>NC_064290.1:46819864-46827167 GCF_019186545.1 Solanum stenotomum
ACCAGCCCCCCATTCCCACCCCCTATCCCAAAAAAATGTAAAAAAAAGTTTCATTTTTTTATAGATTTTTCTTTTAAAAAAAAAAAAGACTTTCTTACTATTCCACCCTTTATCACTTTTTATTGTTTGTGTGAATGCATATCTTTTACTCATTTTATCCATTTAACTACCCACTTTTAAATGGGTAATATGGGTATTATTCGTTTTTACCCATTTTTAAATGAGTTGAATACCCAACCCATTTAAAATGGATAAATATGAGCGAATACCTATATTAATTACCCATTCTGCCACCCCTAGTTATAACCAATAATGAGTAGCATCTCATATTAAGTGATTATACACATTATTTATATATAGTTTAAATAGAGTAAATAATATATTAGTTTAGTGAAATACATGTGATGTGCCTAGGGGTGGCAAAATGGGTAAATAATATGGGTGTGGGGGTGGTAGGGGGTGTGGGGGGTAGGGGTGTGGGGGGCTGGTAGGGGTGGGGTGGAAAAAAAATTTCTTTTATTTTTACATTTTTTTGGGATAAGGGGCTGCTAGGGGGTGGAGTAAAGTGATAATTTTTTTTTTGTTTGTTTTCAAAGCGTTTAACTAGATTTCTATTCTATTATATAATTTGTTACAAGAATTTGAAATGGACTCCGATGAAGAATCCTTGAATCCTCCTGCCCCACCGGATACAGGAGACACGAAAGAAATTCTGGGAAATCACTCTATGGAGGAAGATTTGCTTACAAAAACAAGAAAGGCAGTGTCGTTCAAGGACATCCTTACTACACCATACTCCAATATACGAGAAAAACAACAAACACAATATGAGGACCAAGCAGTCGATATGATCATGGAAGAACGTACAAGCTCAATTCAAAATATCGACGACGAAGAAGGGATCTATCTCACAGAAGCAGAACAACAGAGAATATACAAGCCATGGATATACTCTATTATAATAAAGATTATCGGACGGAAACTAAATCACCAATATCTGAAAAAGAAACTAAGTACTATGTGGAGAGTCTCTGAGGAAATCGTACTTATAGATCTGGGTTATGACTACTACATAGTAAAATTTTTCAAAGAAGAAAATCTACAAAAAACCTTACAGCAAGGACCGTGGTTTGTAAATGGATTTGTTCTATCAATTAAGAGATGGCATCCAAACTTCGTTGCATCGGAAGCTAAGGAAACAAAGTCGGCAATCTGGATTAGGCTACCAGAATTACCCACTGAATTCTATGACCACTCCATACTAGCACGAATAGGGAAGAAACTTGGGAAACTAGTTAAAACGGATGTATGCACCTCAGAAGCACTCCGAGGAAGATACGCAAGAATGTGTGGAAGTACTTATCGACGTTCCGGTACGAAAAAATATATGCATTGGGCACTATAAACAGCCTCTCCAATATGAAGGTTCGAACATATTATGCTCCAAATGTGGGGTTCTTGGCACACAAACCAAATATGCCCCAAAAACATACCAAATACAAGAAGTCCCACTAACGGGGAAGAGGATGAGACGGCAAGGAAAAAACCACAAGAACAAGGGAGAGATTTAACAACTAAGGAGGAGGCATGGCAACTGGTTTCCTTCGCAAAAAAGAGCAAGCAATACACAAAAATAAGACAGGACTTAAGATCGGAGCAAGCAGACGCAGAACGAAAATGGGACCATCAATATAGGGAGCGAAGGCACAACCAAATATCGGAAGACGCAGCGGATATAGTCCAAAAGCGCAATAACAACTCAGTCAACGCAGGTATTCATGTCAAACTAATTCATGCTGAATCAGGTAAGTACCTCGAATCAAAGATTCTACAATACAAAAAAACAACTAAATCAAACAATATTAGCACAAATGAATCCTTCCAAAGAGCCCCAGACCAACTAATACAGAGCACTCAAATCACTAGCCGAAATTTGTCAAGCCAAATTAATGCCAACGTCACCTCGAGCTCCGCCGTCACTTTGAGTGACGTCACTCACCACATCACTAAATCAGTATCACAGGAAGTTGAAAAGTCGGCCACTGTTCACAGTACCCCTAATATGACCCCTAACTTGACCCCTACAAAAGATATACAAGATACACCTCCATATCCCTTGGAAGTGGAGACAATAGACACATCAGCCATAAATTTAATACCCACATATCCCAAAATAGACCTTTTAGGGACTACGACATCAAATGAGGATCACTTATCCTCTAATAGTGCCTTGCTGGCACAATTAAATAACAATCACCAAGGAAATTACAATAAAAACTTTATTAAGAAAAACCTATCTACCTCGACTTTTCCAAAAAATAGCCCACATAACACCAATTTGGAAATTGCAGACTTTACACTAATACTCCCTCCGTCCCTATTTACTTGTCCATATTTCCTTTTTTGGTTGTCCCTATTTAGTTGTCCATTTTGACAAATCAAGAAAGGACAACAAATTTTTTCCTATTATACCCTTATTTACACTTCTTGAAAATTGTAAAAGTGTATGTTGTTTTCCTCCAATTTATTTCACTTTAATTCAAATAAGTGGTTGTAATTTTGAAGTGAAAAGTTGTCATAAGGGTAAAATTGTAACTTCACTGTGCTAATCATTGTTGCCTTAATCTGTGTGCCATTTCTAAAGTGGACAACTAAAAAGGGACGGAGGGAGTACACAACAATAACTCCCCATTATATATTCCTAGTACTAGCCCCCTTACCCAAAGTAGAAAACACACACAAATAATATCACTATCCCTATTAGCTCTATCTATATCAATATAACAGATTCCCTAGAAAATGCCAAGAATTCCACTATCCTCTCAAAGGAGAAGGACTATTCTGAGGAGATTACCACACTCCCAAAACTCCAGGAACACTCGAGCAAACTCCCCAATCATGAACCAACAAAATCCTACTGTAACACTTCCAACTTTTCCCATAACACTAGGAGAACAAACTTTCTATGCAACTCAAGCCCCACTCCCAAACCATACTCCACACTCATGGCTGGAAATGAGCTTGCAGGGACAAGCTCTGTCATTCAGTGCAGTGGTGGAGGGGAGGCAAGTATTAGTTCTAGTACAAAACCCGACTTTTCTAGCCCAAGTAGTCTCGGAGGGAATGAGAATTACCATGGAAACATACAACAACCACTTATGGCTGTCAACAGTTCTCCAACCACCACTAAGCTTCTCATTCCCCCAGATCCCCTTCTACCATTATCCATCATGGGAAATGCCCCTGTTCAACCCACTAAATGTGACTCAGACTGTGGAACCCCTAATCTTCCCACCATTCTTCTCCCCACACCAGATTCCAGAGATACCAAAATCACTAGTGAATCCATGGAACTTTCAGGAGACAGCACAGGCTTACCACAGGGGTCTGGACAATGCGAGGGAGAACTCTCCCCAAGTAATTCCAGACATTGGGGCCTCCAACCCTCAGGTACTACCTCATCACATCATCCCCCTCTTATCCCCATTAGCAATGACCAGAGGAGAACATGTAGACGTTCGAGAAGTAGAGGAAGCGATAGCACTAATAAGGGAAACACGAACGAAAATAGGATTCTTAAAAGAAATAAAAATTATAATATTCAAAGAGAGATTCGAAAAAAAACACATACTCATTTGTCCACCGCATCTATTAAAAAGCTCCATAGACATTCGTGCTCCGAGGAACCCAGGAGTAGGGAACTTTGTAGTTATATTGAACCCATACCTAGCAACATTGAACCCTCTAAGAATGGAGAGGGAGATGACAGAGAATGGAACGAATCAGACCAACAGAATCATGAATATAATAATTTGGAATTGTAGAGGGTGTAACGGAGATGACTTTAGGAGGAAGTTTAGATCATTAATAGACTGGCATAAGTCCCCCTTAGTTGCACTGGTAGAAACAAAAATGCAAGATCACCAACCACTACTAGATAATTTTCCTTATACAAATATGATACAAGTTCCATCAATTGGAAGCTCGGGAGGGCTGGCAATTCTTTGGGACGACACTGTTTTTGAGCTAGAAGAAATATCTACGTCAGGTCAGGAAATTCATGCAATGGTGAAGGTACGTTTGACAAACAACTCTTGGCTTTTTAGTGTTATTTATGCAAGTACATTTAGAAATTCAAGAAGAATACTATGGCAAAATCTAAACACAATAAAGGATAACTTCTATGGTAGCTGGCTTTTAGGAGGGGACTTTAACGAACTTCTAAGTGTAGCAGACAAGTGTAGGGGTAGACCAATACATAATAATCGTACAAAAGATCTGTGGGAAACTATAAATCACTGTGAACTAATTGACATGGGATTTAAAGGAAGCCGATACACGTGGTTAAATAAACGATTTAAAAACAAATCACAACTCATTTTTGAAAGACTGGATCGTTTCTTTGCAAACGACAACTGGCTTCATAAATATCCTAATGCCCAGGTACAACACCTACCCCGGACCCATTCTGACCATTACCCCCTCTTCTTATCCTTGGTCCCACCTTCAAATCACAATCGAAAAAGAATTTTTAGATTTGAAACTATGTGGACATCACACCCTGATCTCATAAAAATCATCACTGATTCTTGGACAAGTCAAAGTAACATCTTAGATGCGATTCCCATTTTCCAAAAAAATGTCTCAGAATGGAATCAAGTCACCTTTTGGGAATATATTCCACAAAAAAAGAAAACTTATTAAAAGAATTAAAGGAATCCAAAATTCCCCAAAGTATGCTTATAACTCTTTTTTAAGAAATTTAGAAAACGAACTCATTTAAGAATACAACTACATCCTCCGTGTAGAGGAAGAATTTTGGAAACTTAAATCTAGAGTAAACTGGTTGAATAAAGGGGATGCAAACACTAGATTTTTCCATACCACAACACTAAACAGAAGATGTAGGAACAAAATCTTAGGTCTACAAACTACAGAAGGAGAATGGATCTATAATCAAGGGCAAATAGAAATTATAACTCAAGATTTCTTCAAAGAACTATTCAGCTCCAATAAACTATCCTCAAAATTGACAAATCCAGAACTTGAAGCCTCAGATAACCACGTTGACCTCACCTATCTAGACGTAATCCCTACCAAGGAGGAAGTAAAGAAGACTGTAGATTCCTTCCAACCTTTTAAAGCTCCAGGTCCAAATGGATTACACCCCATTTTTTACCAAAAATACTAGGAAGTTGTAGGGAATTCTGTCACCGCTCTATGCCAAGAAGCTTTCACTCAAGGGAAGATACCGGTAGACATAAATAAAACTCATGTCTGCCTAATCCCAAAAAACAAAAATGCAAACAACCTAAGAGACTTTAGGCCAATCAGCTTATGTAATACTACTTATAAAATTATAACAAAAATAATAACCCAACGCCTCAGACTAGTAATGCATAAGTTAATTGGCCCCTATCAAGCTAGCTTCTTAAAGAATAGGCAAGCATCAGATAATGCAATAATCATCCAAGAAATAATAACACACTTCAGAAAAATGAAGGGGAAAAAAGCAAACCTCATTCTCAAAGTAGATCTCGAAAAAGCTTTTGACAAAATGGAGTGGGCGTTTATTAGGGAAACCTTATTCTACTTTAATTTCCCAATAAATACAATAAACCTAATAATGGCATGTATCTCCACAAGTGAAGTATCTATTCTTCCTAATGGTTCAAATACTGAATATTTCGAACCATCTAGAGGAATAAGACATGGAGACCCTATGTCACCTTACCTGTTTATTCTATGCTTGGAAGTCCTATCAAGAAAAATCGAGCAGGAGGTCCAATTGAAACATTGGACTCCTATCAAAATTTCAGTCAAAGGACCAAAAATATCACACCTCTTTTTTGCCGACGACCTGGTCCTGATGAGCAAAGCAGACAAAGGAACCTGCGAAACCATCAAACGTGTTATGGACACCTTCTGTGATTCCTCAAGCCAGATGATAAATACAAAAAAATCAAAACTTATTTTTTCAAAGAACACTCCAGTAAATCTAAACAAATGGATCACCAAAACATTAAAAATCAAGAACGAAAATATATTTGGGAAATACCTGGGGTTCCCAATCACACATAAGAGAATCACAAGTCATGACTACCAGTTTATAATAGATAACATGCAATCAAAACTGGCAGGATGGAAACCAAAATTTCTCAACATGGTAGGAAGAACAACTCTAGCAAAAGTTTGCCTAAGCAATATATAAACCCACATAATGAAAACCACAAAACTCCCAAGTAACATCATTAAAAAAATAGACCAACTCCAGCGAAACTTTATCTGGGGTACAACAAGTGAAAAAAAGAAACTCCATATGGTGAAATGGGATATCATCACATCAATAATAGCAAAAGGGGGGCTGGGAATGCAAAGAGCAAAAACAAGGAACTTAGCTCTTCTAACTAAGCTAGCCTGGAGAGCTTTCAAGAGCCCCGAAACTCTATGGGCCCAAATACTTACCAAAAAATATAACAGAAAAGGCACACTCAATATTGAAAGCCATGCCAGGCCCTCTCATAGCATAACATGGAAAAATCTAATGATAGGGTGGGATATATGCATTAAAGGCATGGAGATAGTATTAGGAAATGGCAAGACAACATCATTCTGGTTCGACAAGTGGCTACCAAATGGAAAATCTATGAGGGAACAAATACATGGACCACTAATGAAAGAAGAATACGGACTTCGAGTAGGAGACATATACCATACATTAGGAGAAGGCACTCAACCACTAATATCAGTCGAATTACCAAAACAAATATCGTTACTAGTACAGAGTACCTACATAAATCCTACATCAAATTTATCGGATACGACTATTTGGAAACCAAACTCAAAAGGAATTCTGACTACATCCTCTGTTTATAGGTTCTTACAGGTAAATAAACAAGAAGATCAATAAAACATTAGCAATCCTAGTTGGATATGGTCACTCAAATGTCCAAATAAGATTAAATTTTTCCTTTGACTTTGTCACCATAACAGATTACCAACTAAAAGCTACCTCAAATCTATAGGAATTGATGTCAGCGACCTATGCAATCTATGCAAAAAACCAGAAATAATCAAACATATTTTCGTGGAATGCACGAATGTAAGGCAGTTGTGGAGGGAACTGGGGGTAATTTACACCATAAATCAGTTCACAAATGACCAAGGTTCTGACTGGTTAACACTACTAAGAAGCCTCAACATTAACATAAAAAGTCATACAACTTGGAAGGAAGTTTTTCCCTTCTATATATGGAACATATGGTTAACAAGAAACAAAAACTACCATAATAATGAGAAAAAA
>NC_064290.1:46828006-46874527 GCF_019186545.1 Solanum stenotomum
ATATGATCTGGGTCTATCTGCTTACTTTTGATCTAAATTTGACCCTTTGTAACTTTTGAATATCAAAAACACGTTCTCGTATTTTAGTCCACCAAATTTGCTAGCAACATTGCTCATTACGCCGCTCTCAATGATTGCTTCATTACTTTGTAGAAAGAAAATTTCGAAATAGAACTGAAGTAAACCTCAACAAAAATAGCAAAATCAATAATGGAGAGTCGTGGAACAAAAATTCCACACGAAATATAACTGCAATACACACGATTAACTTGATAAGAACTATACGGAATGAGAAATTAAAAAAAAAAAAGATATGAAGATGAATATCCGATTTTTGGGAGAAAATTATATGGAGAGAGTGAAGAATTTCTTTTCCTTTTTAAGAATTGAAAGACATGTTGATTATGGTTACTAAAATGTAGTAAGAAGCTAATTAATAGCCATAATTCTAGAAAACGTATACTAAATTAAATTGGTTCCTCTACAAGATAAAATAAATAAATTTAATTTAATATTAATTAGTTCGAATCTGTTATCACTTTGTTATATTACAAATTATTAATAAGTAGATGTATATGATGTACTATAGATTCTTATATATATATGGATTAATTATTTCAAATATTTGTGTAATTTTTGAACACCCTTCGTGAAATTTTTGACTTTGTCACTGACCTAAACTTGAAACATAATATAATAACAAGAATATTGAATAAATCCTAACAGGATTGTTTATCTTTCAAGTCCTACCATTAGAAATTAGAATCCTAATATTATGTAACATTTTTAATGTTCAAGAAATTTAAAAAAAAAACATGGAAAAAATAATAACAGATAATTTAATGATTTATAGTTGTCATAAGTTTAGGAGTCTATAATTGACATGATATTTGTATTTCTTATTTCACTTCCAATTAGTTTGAATCCGTTATTTCTTTTCCAATTAATATGAGATTTTTTTCTTCAATATTCGTATATTCCCTAATTTAATTAAATATGATTCATGCAACAATATGACATTAAAGACCAATAATTAATGTATTCCAATATCATACACTACTTTATACATCATTGAACTTCATTTATATATGATTGGTTAAATTTTTTGGGCCAAAAGTGATTGACCTTGTCTTATACCTATTTCATACCTTATAAGAGAAAAAACAATATTATCAAAATTGATACCAAATTCATTCAGAAGATCAACCACGAGCTAGTGTATATATTTGTTATGTAACTGAAGTTTAATGGCACACTAACGAAATCTAAAGGAACTCATCTTTTGTATGCAACAAGTATATAACTAGAATTCCAATGTATAACTAATGTGGATATAAAAATGCAAATTGTATATCATATTTATATCAATATATTGTGTGCACATAATCTGTATTCAATTAGTATATAAATAAAATTTCAATGTATAACTGATATGAATATAAAATTACAAATTTATATCAATATTTTTTGTATATACAATTGGTATGTAAATTGATTTAAATGGTATAAGTTGATTTACTTAGATTATGTGCAGAGACTATACTCAAAAATTCATAATCTAGCTGATTTGCCTAGATTATTTTTTTGGTCCAGAAGAAATATATCATGTTATATTAAGAGAAGTTACCAATATATATCATCCGGCCATTTAGTTTGCCAAACATGGTCAAAGTATACACTATATATACACTTGACTGTATGTGGTGTGTATATATATATATATATATATATACACATATATACATACATTAATATAAAGAATTCACTATTTATACACGATGTATATATTTTTTAATTAGATGGCCTAAAGGTATTGCGTTCTAATTTTATCTTGGCGGAATCCATCGGCTGCTTCTAAAGTTGGCACAATTTTTCACTTAGACGCCTCAAGTAAGCCTTGTACATTTCAAACACTCATAGTAGGGTCTCGCTATATCATTTTGACAATTTTTACTGACATGTCATAGGTAAGTGGATCAAAAATGTCAGCTATCACTGTTGGGAACCCAATAATTGTTCGGTTATGTACTCGTCCTCTACCTTTCTCACACTCCAAAAGAAAATTTTGATTTCTTCTTTCATTTTCTTTTCATGTATGTTTCTTTCTATGGATAGGCCGGCTTCTCGTGGATAGGTCTTTGTAGAGGGAAATTGGTGTCAGGAGATGACCTGTGTCTAGGAATGAAAAGCCAATCAAGATCTGATATAGTTGATTTTAGTAAAGTATATGATGTCAATGGCCCGAAGTAGTAGACCACTCAAAAGGGATATAATTTAGGTATCTTTCTCTTTTTGTTGTTCGGCTCCACAAAACTGTTCAAAATTCTTTCCCAATAATATATAATTGACGGGCTGGGGTCCCATTTCTACCCTTCTATTTTATTTGAGGAAAAATTAGCAAACTAGTCACAATTCCTAACATAATTAGCTAAAACATCTACATTTTAAAATAATTATTAAAAATGTCATTATTTTAGCAAATATAATGTATCCTAATATTATTAATTTACTATCCTTTTATTTCTAAGATCAGTTACCTAGTTTGACTCTACTACCGATTAAAAGTAAAAAAAGAATCCTTATCACGATGCTCCATGACACATAGGTATTTACAGAAAGGGAATATAATTGAATTGATGCCTCTTATCTGAACTTATTCTATACATGTTATGCCTTTGAACCCTTATCACGAGAGTGGATTTTACATTCTGAAATTATTCTACTTTGTTAGGTTAACTAATGAGTATCAAGTATATTTCAAGATTGTCTAGTAGTGATTGAAACGTACTGTCTAAATTGCTTATTGTTGCTCAAGGATCAAATATTGTCTAAAAGTGGATGGATTTTGTATTGCAAAAGGCACACAAGTCCAATGCTGAAATGAACTCTCTTTCTCTCAAGATTCCTATATACACACAAAACTTCCACTACAAACACAAATTTACAAAAGATGTATCATTCGGCAAACCAAAATAGTGTCCAACATGGGTAAAGAAACCACAGTAGCTATCTTTGTGATCTTCCTTTGTGTTGTTACAGCCACAGCCTATGATAACAGTGGCATTAATCAAGAGGCTTCCAAATCGATTCGGTAATATTATTGTAAAGACTCCTACCACAAGTCATGAACATCCTATGCATGATGCAGATCCTATTATCCCTGAAAATAGTGGTGGATCAAGTACCCTCCGAAACTCGGATATATTTGTGTAACAGTTGATGACGACTACTATGATTTATGAAGGAACTTCCATTTGGTTTCATATAATACTTTGATGATGTTTTTTTCATAATTCTCATTTGGATCCCCACATGTATATGCTTTTCAATAAATGGGCATCACAGGATGTATTTGCTTTTCAATAAACGTGAGACCTCACACTTGTCAACAAACTTTATTAACCACTAGGCCACACTTTGGTCAGTAATTTGATGGGTCAGGATGTTTATTAAAATCAATAGCAACATCACTTCATTAATAACTCCTACAGATTAATTAGGCCCGACATTGACTTTCATAACTCAAATTCAACACAACTGATTGACAGGCACTATCCCAATTTATGGCCAGAGAGCATCATCAATATACATATACGAACAAGATACGGCACAAATCTGCAACCATATATACATTACAAATCTATGGTTAAGCTACAAACATTGGATTTTCCAGAATAAGTGTAAGAGGGTAGACTAGATACATCACTGCAGAAGTACATTTAAAGCCTATAACAACCATACCTTAGGAGAATAGACACAACTAACGTTATTTTTATCCTGCAAATGGAAAGGTCTCAACCATAGCAACGGATAGGATCATTGCAGCCTTTACCAGCAGACTGCTTTGAGCCAAACCGACCCCCCTTTGCAAGGTACTGCTGGTGATCTTCCTCAGCTCGATAAAATTTCTTGGCAGGCAAAATCTCAGTAATAATCTTCCTGTTCAAAATCTTTTGCTGTCTGTCCTGGGATTCAAGTGCTGCCTTCTCTTGCTCAGGTGTGTAGAAGTAAATTCCAGACCTGTACTGAGTGCCCACATCATTCCCCTACAAATAACAGAAGCATCCTGTTAATGCATTATAAGAAGAATAAAAACACTGACCTGTCAAACAACTAGCTCTACTGAAGAATGTAAAGCTAATCATTATAAGCAAAATTTCATATAACGAAACTTGAGAGTAAAGAGAGGCTGCAATAGCTACTGAATCGTAGTGAGAGAACCACGAGAGATAGTGAGAGAGGAATTATTCGTGGTGTTTGGATGCATAAAAGTTCATTATCCTTGGATGCAATTATGTGAAAGGTCTCTTTGCACAAGAAAAGGACTTCCCTACCCTAATTGGACCGGGCAACTGAGAGCAGAAAGTATGTCTACATCTGCCTTGAACAACTGTGAAGATTTTCTTTGCCTGTCTATTAGGAGCAGAAGCATGCAAAAATAGGAGGTTAAAATGAATACATATGCACGGGAATTCGAATAATACGTAAACTAAAACTGAAGGAATACTAGTACCTGAAAGAAAATAGGGGTGATGGGAACATTAAATAGAGAAATGTTGCATGTTTTAGCAACAAGATAAAAGATGCTAGAAGGAAGGTTCCAACAATGTTGTTTTCTTTTTGATGAAGTAAGAAAAATTCTCAACAATATTGCTAGTATTGATCTCTATTAGAGGAGGGTGAGTCCATAAACTAAATACTTGAGACACATAATTTCTTATAATAAATAATTAAGTAATAAGAGCTAGCCAATGATAATCAATAAAATCTTAAGCTTAATCAGAGTTTTACCAAGTATTTTAACTGTTTTGAGGATGAGGAGTTGCAAACTTTTAAGATTCACACCATGAGGATGCGGAGTTGCAAAACTATTTAAAACTGAGCAAAAGCTTCTCCATATAGCTATGAAGGAAGGTGATAAAGTCTATCATACTTGGACAAAAAAAAGACAAATGATATCGATAAGCATATTCTAGTGGCCTGTTTTTGACAATTCTCTCCATAGCACCCAACTAATAGATAGAGGAATAGATTCCCAAGTTTCTTCTGGGTTATATTCCCTTTCCAGCTCCAAATACCTGCTCCAAGTTTTTCAGGTAATCCCTGCTTGGNAAAACATCTTTGAGAGAAGTGATCTCAGAACTGGAGAGAATCTGTGATTTAGCAGTCTCAAACTCAGAAGGGAGTCCGGCTAAAAAGCTCATTATCGCCATTTGTTCCCTCTGAGCTTGCTGCACCTTGATATCAGTACTGAATGGTAGAAGTACATTCAGTTCCTCGTAGGTTTTCTTGAACTCCATGAAGTATGTAGTGAGTGACTTAGCTTCCTTCTCAGAACGATAGAAAGCCTTAGAAACTTCATAAATCCGAGATAAATTACCTTTTCCAGAGTACAAATACTCCAAATAATCCATTAATTCTTTCACAAACTCACAGTGATTAACCAAACCAACCACTTCGTTATCAATAGAGTTTATGATTTGCAAGATTAGTCTAGCATCATCTCTAAGCCAAGCCTTTTTAGCATCATCGGTTGGAGGATCTTGTATAAGATGATCATCTTTTTCAACACTACGCAAATAGATCCTGATTTTTCTACTCCAATCTAAATAATTAGACCCATTTAATTTAAAATCTGTAATTTTGGATAATGCTGGAACAATTTCAGTCACGGCAGATTTATCCTCAGCCATTTTAACTAATGTTTAGCCAATAAATTGATCAAGAAGAACAAAGGATCAAAAAATCTGCCACCAAACTGGTTGATAAGAGCAATAGATCGACACTAGAACTGACCAAAGCAGTCACAGAAGCAAAGGAAAAAATACAAACCTGGAAGTCGATGCTGGGACAGCAAGCGCAGATGTAATCCGCCAAACCCAGGAAGTCGAAACCTTTTCCCAAGATGCTAGGAAAAGTTCCAATTTTTTTTTCTGAATCAAGATCTTGAACCCTAGTGGCTTTGATACCATGCAATTGAACAGAACTCCTTATTTCATATATAAAAACATTACATGTATATATACACTAGCAAGAAGCTATACTAAAGGTAAGAAAATATCCTACAGATCTCTCCTATGATTCTTACAGATTTCTCCTATGATACTGCTGACTATATTAGGTAATAGAATATTTACAACATTCTGTCACAGTAAGTAAGTGATAACTTCTTGGGATTTGCTGTATGTTATTCTGGCGAATATGATATTGATTGCATCACAGCTCATTTGATTCCCTTATCATGTGATGATGGGATGTCGTCTATGACCCAGGAATTTGCCTTATCCAACAATTCATAATATTCTTATGGATCGTATATTAAATTTTTGTTGGTACCTCTTGGTGGCTTATGGGATGCATCTAATGCAAATGGAAAAACACCAAATGACTATGGCATTATCAGTTTAGTTTTTCGAAAAGAGAAGAAAATTGGAGTTCGTTTGTTGTATAAAGATGAATCTGAGCTTTGCACTGGGATAAGGAAGAGCAGATATGAAAAAGAGGTCACTTGCTTCTCTTCTAAGAAACTCTTGCAGCTCTTTCCCACAAGCTCGGGATTATAGCTTAAATATAGGTAGATACCTAGTGAAATTGTGTTCTCTGTTTATATATAAATTATTTCTTCTCATTCTTTCTATTGGCAATAGGTGATGTACGTATCAGTAATCAGCAACAAGTTTGGGGACACTGCCTATGAAGGGAACATGTACATACAATTTGGGTTGGCAAAAATTCATTCTTTTTATATTTCATTTCGAAATATAATCACATTTTCCATTTCCTGACAAATAGATAAATTGCAGATGGATGAAAGAAGCTTTCGAATCCAATAATTTCTCCCCAACCATCAAGTTCTACTGAAGTTGCCTAGTCTCCATTGATATCTACTGTAAAATGTTACATTCTTATTATATTTTAATAAGTGCAAGAAACACATTTGATTAATCATCTCTGAAATTGGAGTAACCTCCAAACGTGAGGGTTCTGTCTAAGCTATAGCCGTTGTATGTAGGAATCTGACGAGGGCAGTAATTCTTGAGATCAATGCTACAATTCTCACATTTTTTACATGATCCTACCATACATCCAACACCTACTTTGTCTCCAACCTTAAATTTCTTCACCTTGCTTCCCACTTCAGTTACAACACCAACAACCTCATGCCTGCAATTATATTTACAATTAGTTACACTCACGAGCAGATAGAATCGACACAAATTCTGCTAATTTTTACTCCCTCTGTCCCAATTTATATGACTTACTTTCCTTTTAGGTCCATCACAAGTAGAATGACACATTTAACTTTAAAATGTTCATTTTACCCTTAATGAAATGATTTATAGTCATACAAATTTTTATCATTCATTTTAGACCACTAGTTTTAGAAGTCTTTTTTTCTTTCTTAAACTCCGTGTCGAGTCAAACTAACTGTTATAAAATGGGACAGCGGGAGTAACATGTCCCAACAACTCAGGATTTACTGAGGTATCAAGAGCTCAAAATGGCCAATTATAGAGTAAGAACCAAATCAGGATTGCTTTCAAATCCAAAATATAATGTGAAAAACTGAAAAGATACAATGAACAGGAAAACTAGCTAGTAAATGTTGTAACAACTAGAAATAGACATTTGATAGAGAAGGATGATCCAATATATGAAGTGTCTACACTACCTGATGAAGAAGCTGTTCAATTATTCAATCAACATGCTTTCAGAAAAGAAATTCCAGATGAACGTTTTATGAAGTTCTCATTGGAGCTAGTAAATCATGCTAAAGACCTTCCTTTAGCTCTCACAGTGTGGGGTTCTTTGTTGCATAAGAAAGACCTAACTCGGTGGAGAAGAACTATAGACCAAATAAAGAAAAACACTAATTCAGAAATTGTTGAAAAACTCAAAATAAGTTATGATGGGTTGGAACGTGAAGAAAAAGAGATATTTCTAGATATCGCATGTTTCTTCCGTGGATTTGAAAGAAAAGAAGTCATGCAAATCCTTGAGTGCTGTGATTTTGGAGCTGAATGCGGATTGGATGTCCTAATTGACAAATCTCTTGTGTTCATCTCCAAATATGATGTGATTGAAATGCATGACTTGATTCAAGATATGGGTAGATATGTGGTAAAAATGCAAAAAGATTCGGGAGAACAAAGCAGACTCTGGGACATTGAAGATTTCGAAGAAATGATGGTCAACAATACAGTAAGTAGGATAAACCATGCAATAATGTTCAATTTTTAGTCTTCATCTTATACTTTTTATTTAAAAGACGAAATTGGGCATTGCAAAATATTAGAAAGTAGTCGTATTGACATGCAAATTTTATACAGACATTTGAAGTTATACTTTGTAGACTAATGAACCTTTTAACAGGGAACCAAGACAATGGAAGCAATCTGGACACATGGTGTTCAAAAATTATGCTTTAGTAAAGAAGCCATGGAAAACATGAAAAGGCTTAGATATGCATCATGAGTTTTCGTACACATGATGACTCCATTGAGTACCTGCCCAACAACTTGCGTTGGTTTGTCTGTCATCGTTATCCTTGGGAGTCATTATTAGAAAATTTTGAACTTATTGAGTTACTAATAGAAACCAACTAAGAATCTTCTAGTATCAGTTAGTTTGTTATAAAGTTGGTTAGAGGCTATTGATGCAGTGAAGCATATAACACGTGATTAATGTGAAGTTAGTTAGAGTCTGAGTACAAGTGTCATCTATATAAATAGATAAAAGTGTATTAGATAGAGTATAAGAAAAGGCTGATATTTGAGAGCTATGTTGTAATGGAGATCCTACAATTTCAATGAATGAAGTTTTATGATTTTACTGCTTTGTAGAGTTTAGAAAGTTTACATGGTATCAGAGCTCTGATCAAGGGCAAAACTAAGAAGAAGAAGTCAGATCCTTAAAGTTTTGAGGGTTAACAATGGTGGAAACACAAACAGAAGAAGCAGAGGTTGATCCGCAGACAAATCACAATCATCCTCTTCATCTACAAGCTTCAGATACTCCTGGAGTTGTATTGATTCCTATGAAGCTCACCAGGCCAGAGAATTATGGTGTATGGAGCAGATCGATGCGTCTGGTACTTCTAGTCAAAAACAAGCTTGGATTTGTTGATGGCACATGTGCTAAGAGTTCATACAAAGGAGATCTAGCAATTAGATGGGAGAGATGTGATGTTGTTATGCTATCATGGATCAGTGCAGCAGTAGCTCCAAAGTTGATGACAAGCATTGTTTATGCATCTAGTTCGAAGAAGATCTGGAACGATTTCAAGGAAAGGTTTGATAAATCGAATTTGACTAGAATTTTTCATCTGTGGAAGGAGATCAACATGATTCATCAAGGTACTAATTCTGTAGCTTCTTATTACTCGAAAATGTGAGATCTGTGGGATGAAATGGATGTAATGGTACCATCTCCTTCTTGTGATTGTGGAGTCAAGTTCTCATGTTGAACATGTTAAACAACAAAGACTTCTACAATTCTTAGTAGGGCTGAATGAAAGTTATGCACAAGTTAGAAGTTCTATTCTACTTAGTGCAATTGTTCCTAGTGTTAATCAAGCTTATGCAATGGCAATTCAAGAGGAGAGTCAAAGGAGACTAGGACAGGCTGAAGGTGGTAAGGATCCTTTAACAATGATGGCAGGTAGAACTACACAATCACACAATTTGCAAACACAAAATCACACTTTCCAAGCTAGGAAACCTCAAGGTCAGAACTCACATGGAAAGAGGCCGGGACTGATCTGTGAGCACTGTGGATTTAAAGGTCACACAAAAGACACTTGCTATAGGATTGTAGGTTTTCCAACTGATTTTAAAAGCAAGAGGAAGTCATCAACAAATGAGGATACTATGCCTCATGCCAATGTCTCAACAGTCACTTCATTAGATTCAGTGAAGAATGAAGGATCTGGCTCTAAGTTCTATTTTCCAGGAGGGTACTTCACTAGAGACCATTATGATCAACTCCTTAGCCTGGTGGATCCACCAATAGGAACTTGCAGGGCTAATGCTCTAGCAGGTAAGCATGCTCTATCTGGCAATGTTAATGCTGATGTTAGATGGATAATTGATTCAGGGGCTACACATCATATAACATATTGTAAGAGTCTGCTAGGTGAATGTAGAAAATTATCAGACTCACATCACAACAAGGTGCAGGTACCAACAGGAAATATAATACATGTTGATCATGTTGGAGATACAGTGATTTTGGGAGTGTCACGACCCGATTTCTCAAGTCATGATGGCACCTACTATAACCCACCAGCAGGTAAGCCAACCTGTAACCCGGAACAACAAGTAATGGGTCTGAGGGTAGAAACTAAACAAGAGTAGGCAAATAACAATATACACAGGCGAAAGCAAACCAAAACATAAATACAAATAAAGATCCCTCCCAGAACCTGGAAGTCACNATTGGGCCATCTTTCAATAAAAGTAATGAAGCATCTCTCAATGTTGAAGAATACAATTGATGAAAATGTGCTGACTGATTGTATGATTTGTCATCTTTTGGGGGATAAGTAATCTCCTTTTTACTTTGTAAAAGGAAGGAATGCGGAACACAGTCTTTGATGTCCCAACCATTTTGCAAGTCTTCCTAGTGTGTGTCGAATTACAAGCTCTGCAGACATACATTCTAGAAACTACTTTTGAAAGAACAATTATCGTTGAAAATAATTTATCCCATGGTCAGAATGTAGCCCAAACTTTTATTAATATGCACCCCTTGATAACAGGGAATGCCACAATCTAACTTATTTGCTATAATATTACTACATCATTATGCCCAAAAAAAGGTGGAAGGAAAGTGGTTGAAAATGGGGTTACAAGAGAACAAAAATAGACAATACAACTAGTCAACCCAATTATGAACATGAGCCAGCAACTTTGCAAAGAAACCAAATTTAGCAACAAATGCAAAAAGCATTTCCATAACGTATTGACCTTGGAGGTTGATAGGAGGGCATACCTAGTTCATCTGTAACACCCCCGAAAACTAGTAAGCTAAACTAGAGAGTTCTAGAGCCTTACATTAGAGTTTGAGTTTAATGTGTGGGTTAATGTTGTAAAATGGCGTCCAGTACTTAGAATGAGGGTTATAGGGGTTAAACATCAAGGTACGACTCCCCAAGGACCAACCAAGGGTCCTTGAGGAGGACCCTAACAGTTCACCCCAAAACTGCCCAAAAAGGGCCACCTATGGCCAGTAGGTGGACCCACTCCCCGTGGATGGGTGTCGTGGGTCAAGCCATTAAAATCAAGCTGCAGGCCATGACCATGGACCTGCAGGACGGCCAGTAGGTCCATTCACAGACCGTAGGTCCCAGGCGTAGGTCATGCCTGCAACCTGCCCAAATCTCGACCAAGGTAAGGGGTAGTTTAGGTAATTCCTAATTAAGTTAGTTAAGTGTGAAGTAGTTTTATATTGTTTTATTACACCTATTTAAGTGTTTTTAAGTCAATAACCACCTCATAAACCCCAAGACCCTAACTCATAACTAACCTTCCCCCAAATAATTCTCTCTCTAAAACTCCATAGAAGAAGAAGAAGGTGAAGTCTAGGGTTCAAGGGGCTATCTTGTCTCCTCAATTTCGTGGTGAATCTTCATAAGTATGTTAGCTTATTCATCTATGGGTTCTTCCATCCATAGAGCCCCCTAGATTTTCTCCAATTTGTGAAAAAGAACCCCAATCTAAGCTAGGGTTTCTTCTAATGTGTAGGTTTAGTTGGGTATAATTCTAATTGGTTGGATAATACTTATTTATGGTTGATTTAGTATTGATTCATGATATTATGATGATTTTACATGATTTCCATGGTTAACCCTAGTCTAATTGATGAAATCAAGTAATGTGGGTTTATGCCTTGTGAAGTGAAATTGAAGATTCATAGGTGATCTTCTAGAATTGATGTTATGAGTAGTAATTGTTAAAGAATATAATCATATAGATGTGAATTGAACTAGACTATAATATATATGATGGGTCTTGACTAGTAATGAATGAGATTGAGCCTTTATGGTGAACTAAGACTAGAATTGCTTAAAGATGAAGCTTGTGACTATAATATCTTGAAACCTAGCTATGAATGATGATAGTAAGAAGTAGAGCTTTAAGATTAAGCCTTGTAGTCATGAATGTTGATCACTAGGGTTTGAAGGTAAATTCAATATGATGAACTATGAATGGTAAGGCTATGAGAGTAAAGTCTATATGTGAGATTAGAAGATTAAAGTATAGAATTGTGGTAGAAGACTTATACCTACCTATTCTACATTATGAGTGCTTAAGTGCACAAAGTGTTAGAATCACTTGAGTTATGCTAGTATTCATGTCTATTGTAGAATTATTGATATGGTATCATGCATAAGTATGATAAGATATAAAAGGTTCTCTCACATAGAATGATTCTAGGTTGAAAGTCTGTTCTCACCTAAAATGAATCAAAGTCCTAGGGACTATGAAATGTGATGAGGTTGTGGTGATTCCCCTAAAAGACCTTTACTTGGTAAAAATGTGAGGTGACTTCCCTTATTCTTAATTAGTTAAACATGAGGTGATTACTCATGTAATGGTAGGGGGAGTGTGAGGTGATTACCCTTATGTATGTATGACCCCAAGGCAAGCGGTGATTACCCATTAGCCTTTATGTTGATCAAGGAGGCGATTACCTATGATCCTTATGTGATGATGTGGAGGCGAATACCTAAATTACACATTAAAATAAATATGGAGGTGAATACCTATACTCTATTAAAATGAACATGGAGGCGAATACCTATGATTCATTAATATGTATGACTAGAGGAGATTACCTTTGTCTTTATGATTCATTAATATGTATGAATAGAAGAGATTACCCTTGTCTTTATGATTCCATAATATGTATGCCTTGGGGTGATTCCCTTTGCATCTATGAGCATGAGCATGACTAGTTTGGATTGTAGTTGATATGCCCCTTCAATACGTGCATGACTTGAGGTGATTACCCTTGTCCTTTATGATGAGCTATACATGTATGACTTGAGGTGATTTCCCTTGTTTCTTGTGATGACCTTAATATGATAATATGAGATGATACATATGAATGAAGAACTTAAAGTGTCTAGCTTAGCATGGGTAGGAGTGTGGGATCTTATTTATGCATTGCACAAGCTTACCTTAAGGTGACTCATGAAGTGTTTCTCTCACATGATGTATGCTTAGATTGGATGTTGTTATAGTTGTCGTGCTTGATATCTTGACTAAAGGTGATATTTCCCTTGTCTATATGAAGTAAGCTAAGAATGAGACCAAATGAATGGTAAGTATAAATAAGGTGACTTCAAGGTTATGCTTAGTGTGAATGGTATTATGGGATGCCCTTTATGCATTGCACAAGCATGCTTTGAGGTTACTTAGGAGTGTAGTGCTCTTATGAATTGAAAGCCTAAGACTTGACTATGCATATAGACTATCATTAAGATAACCAAAAAGGGATACTTAGCTTGGATGGTATTATGGGATGTTATTCATGCACTGCACAAGTATGCTTTGAGGTTACTTGAGAGTGGTCTTATTATGATGTAAATGACTAGGAGTTGAATAATGCTTATATGATGCTTATGATTGGAGACTTCACTTATGATTATGATATTGTCTCTTATGCTTATAGTTGATGTTTCATGAAATATTTCTTATGTTTATGGATTATGTCTCATGTTGACTCACCCTTATGATATGCTCTTATGATGTTATGCTAGCTAACATATTTAGTACGTTTTGTACTAATGCATATTTTACCTACATTCTAATCAAATGTAGGGTTTGGAGATTGAGTCTCTATCTTGAGGATAAGTTTCTAAGGAGCAAAGGAGTTGAAGACTTGGTGAGTCCTCATAACATCGAGGATTGATCACCCATTTCCTATATGTCATCTTTCTTTATGTTAGACTCTTATATGGGTTGCGTCTCAAAGGTTTTTATTTAGTTTGAGTTTAGATGGTTTGAGACAAAAGTGTAGTAAAGACTTCCGCTTGCATTTTATAAAGACTTCAATTGTATGGATAAAGTTTTTAAAATTTCCGTACTTTTCTATTATCTTATGTTATGATGTGCTAAGGGCTTGTATGAGACCCCTTCGGGGTCAAGTACGCCATGTTACATCTAGGGTGTACCCTTGGGTCGTGACACCATCTGAAGATGAAAATTGCTGGAACTGATTATAATAGGTTAGTCAACAATTGAGAATTATACGATGGAGCAGTTTCTCAAGTAGTAAATAAGTTCATAGTTGAGAGGCATTTCTACAGAGTGGAATCGGATATTGTGGTCTTCTTTCAGTAACTTCCTATATGAATTTATTTGAACTTTCTCAATCAAACCCTATAGCATATATGTTAACCATTTGAAAGGAGAAACAAGTGAAAATTTGAACATAGAGTTGTCATATTTGATGTGAGTCTAGAGGTGTCTAAAATGAGCTAACTATAAGTAACCCGCCCAATCCATTAACATTTTTAAGGGTTGGACTCAAGATAATTTGAATTGGGTTCAATCTCAACCCATTTAAACCTTAACCCATTTTAAGAGAATCCTCAATTAAACCCAATTTAATCTCCAATTTCAACCCATTTTAAGACTATTTATTTGCATTGATGTAATGTATGTTCCTATATTGAATGTATCTTTTAAGATTTATTTATCCATTTGTAACTTCTTTTCTTAAATTCTCTTGATTTGAAATTCAAATTGTGGTATAAAACTTAAATAACAATATATTAAAAAAAATTAGATTAAGCGAGTCCAATTCGGCGGGTCAAGACCCAACCCGCTTTTAAGACCATTTATACCTAACTCATTTGAGCCTAAAGCAAATTTAGGAGAATCAAAACCAACCCAATTTCTATTTCAACCCATTTTAATATCTTCTATTTCAACCCAACCTGCCCATTTGACACCCCTATGTGAGTCAGCAAATGCATCTTTCTCTTTCATTTTGTTTCCACTTTCTGTGTGTGCAAGGTTGTCGTCCAAGTGCATAGTGTATTGGTGAAATATGGTCATGACATCTGGACAACTCAGAGGACGAGAAATATGGTCGCGACGTATGAACTACTCGGAGGACGACGCATGACATCACAAGTCTAGTCAGCTCCAAGTCATCAAAAGTATCTTCGACAAGAGGTTAAGGAATAACGTAACTTGGGAAGTTTGCTCCAGGTCTATAACGATCTTACCCTAGAACCATCATACCATGGTAAGATAATGTTGTATCGGAGACGAGTGTCTAGTCGGTTGGCAAATGTGAGGATTGGACAGACATCCCAGACCTACTGAATCCAAAATATTCGGATCTTGTATGGCGGTTACAAATAAGTATGCGTTACGTACAAGACGTAAAAATATTGATCAAAATGAGGACTGATATACTAGGAATATGTTAGTCTAGGATTGTACTATAAATATATACCCCTTTGCCCTCATATATACCATTGGATTTTCATGACTATTATTTCTTAAGCTCCCAAGTTACAACAACCTATTATATTCTTATTCTGCCAGAAACATTGATAAGGGAAGAATCAGACTTTCATTAGGATGATATTTCTTTCATCCGAATGGCAAGGCGTGCTAGTTTCCTTAAGTACACCTGCATCTGTCTGGTCACTACCCAAATTAGGAGTTCTCAGTAATAACTCTCACTCTTTTGCTTAGACATTATTTTCATACTCTTTACCATTTGTCTTATATCTTTTAAACTAGATTCACATTATTGTGAGGTTAATCGTGGTTGTAATAAGTCAAGTAACTGACTTATCTGTGACCCTTTTTCAAACAAATTACCATGTATCACATTTTAGCCCACTATAAGTTTAAAATTAATTGAACTAATTTCAGACAACAGAAGCATGTAAATTATTATATGAAGAAGATGATAGAAGATATGATGTCCCTCGGGATCTTTGCTAATATGCACATCCATCAGTGAACAAATCTTGGAAGCAAAATAGAAGCATGTAAATAATCATTATATGTGATCATTTTCCATCACAGTCTCAAGCTCTTGCCTGCTATCCGGTTCAGACTAATTGTTATCATCGTCCTTCATAACCTACAAATAGATAAAAAAAAAAATCAATTTATTTACTCCTTTGAACTCTATAATAATAATAAAAAAAGGAATGAAACCTAAAATGCGGAAGAGAAGGAAAAATGTTTTCAAAAATGGTAAATACCTCGCTATCGACAACAATATGACGATATTCTTTGAGAACATCAGAGGTAAGGAAAATCTCTTTACGAATCATGGTATCACTTTTTAGTTAGAGTTGTTGGCATAACAGAGCTTTCCATTGGGACAAAACTCGAATTCTAAGAACTCGTGGCTGAACTTTCCTTTGTGACCTACATAGTACCTCAGGTAGAATTCGACATTGTCTTCTGATTCCTTCATTTCTCCGATAACTGCACTCCCATTCTAAGAATTTGAATGTTTGCCTCTCCTAGCCATTTTGGATCAAAGTAAACTACAATTTCCAAACAAAAGCCCACAACTTTCCATCTAAAACAACATAAACGCCCGCTTCAAACAGGAAAAATATACACAATTATTTCAATTTATGTGACACGTGAAATTTCGAGATTCAAATTTTTAAATTTAACTGTGAATTTAAATATATGAGTCTTAATTCTTTTGAAATTAAATTTTTATATATTTCAAACTTATAGATCACAATATGTTGACATAAATTGATATAGAGATAGTACAAAATAATCTTTTCAGCCTATATAATTGAAAAATAATCGTTATTACAGATCAGATATGAGTTATCTTGGGAGAAAAATGGCTATGTATGAACAAACTAATCTAACTTATGAGAATTAGCAAAAAGGGATACAAGCACCAGCAAAACATAAGAGCCAAGGAACCAGATTTGCAATATTAACGAGCATCAATCTAAGAGACCAAGAGAATGAAACGCGGAAGCATGTCACCTCCTTTTCTTCTTCAACTAAGGAAAAGTGGGGAATTAGAAATCAATCACCACCACAAGGTAGGAGGAAAGAAGAGTACTCACAAAGATCCTCACAGTTGGAGTACTAAGTTCGGTATCTTCCTGAACTCATACATCCATATCGGGTAGTACACCTTCAAAGAAAATGGAAAATTCAGCTGGAAATTGAAAAACATGAAGGATCAGAGAAGAGTGGTACAAACCTTTACAAGTTGCTTGATAATGTGATTGGAGAAGCTCACCTATGGAGAATGTTAATCATACAAAGAAGGAAAAGGAGAAGAATATTGTTAGGGGTCACAAAGAGAAGCATCTTCCAAGGGGTGTTAGTCTTAAGACAATGTAGAGTTGGAAGTATCAAATTAGGAAATCAATACTTAGGGAATTGTTGTTTTATATCTGAATGGTCACTTTTGGGCTATTTAGATTGGATTGTCTTGATTCACTAATGGACTTTCCTGGATCCATTAGTTGATTTTAATAAAGGACTACGAGTCCAAATTTGCTTTAAAAAAAATTGAAAATTTCAAAAATATTATCCTGAAATTCATTTATAAAGTATGAAATTCCATAATAATAACTTTTTTCAAGACGAATCGAAAAATTGTTCCTACATCTTAAACATGTTAGAATCCTAAATTGTTCCTATCTATTTCCCAAATTGTTCATACATCTTAAGTTGTTCCTATCTATTTCCCAAAAGAGTAGTTGTTGTTCCATTTAAAATCACCTTTATTATTCTTTCCTCTTTGATATTTTTTCACTGGGGTTGAATATTGGAATGTTAGCCATCATAAGTTGGTTTTTAAGCATGGAGATAGCGGGAAATGTAATGCTTTAAATAAGTTGCTCCACATTTCATATTTTCATTTTCTAAAAATATAAAGTTGATATTTTTAACCATAGGACAATCTTAATAAAAATCCAGTCATTTGATTTGCAATCGAGAGGAGGACACCAAAATGTGTCAATCAAGTGAAGAATGAAATAATCGAAATTTTTATCACAAAAGTTGTGTTTTTTATAAAGTAAATGAGAGTATAAAACTTCAATAACAAGGAAAAAGAAGGGCATCGAGTTAGGTATTTGTTGCAATTCTTCTAATTGAACTTTTGGTTATTATAGAACCTTAATTGTCAATTATTCTTATGGCTATCTTTTATATCTTTACTCATTTTTCGCATTAGATATTGCATCAAGTATTTCCATACTATTTTTTTCTTTCAATTTCTGTCATTACATGTTTGGCCATTAATTTACTTTGTTTATTTTTGTATTTTTTTAGTCATTGTTTTCTTTTCTATCCTAATGTAATTACACTTCTTTGGAGCTTAGTGTCATGAACTTAGATTTTCATTAATGCTCTGTGCAGCACTTGACAATTCAAAAGGTTCTTAGTACATTCAAAGATATTTTAGTAATAGACGCAATAAATTAGTGCGCTAAAATATTTTCTACTCGCCTCAGCTGCTAATGTCTATTTCTTGTTTAGTTGCAATCTGTGGATATTTCTAGACCCAAAAATGCCAATTCGGAGCTTGTGGACTTGCTGAAGGTAATTAGAGTTTTCCCAAATTTGGAAATCATTTCCCTAATTCAAATATTTTGGGCTTGGTTCTTGATGTGCTGCAAAAGTTCATCGAAAATAGTTATGGTGATGTGGTGAAGCCAGAAATCTGATTAAGAATATTCAAAATTAAATAAAATATATTAATAAAAAGTGATATTTGATTTTCAGTTAATTTTTTTTGTAATTCTGTTTCAATCAACTATACATCTTTATATAAAATCACATGGAGAGAGAATACGCTATATTTCATAAAAGTTCACTTATATGTGTGTTTGTTATGAAAAGAATTAAGGGGTTTTCATGGCAATGAAATGAGCAGAAATCATAGGAGATAAGAGTTGAATTTCACTAAAAATAGAAAATATCACATAAGTTTTTCTAAGTACACGTGTTTGTGATCTTGTAACCTTAAGTAACTAAGAGAATGAAGAAAGATACTGTAGCCTTAAGTAACTAAGAGAATGAAGAAAGATACTGTAGCCTTAAGTAACTAAGAGAATGAAGAAAGACATTTTTCTAAGTACACGTGTTTGTGATCTTGTAACCTTAAGTAACTAAGAGAATGAAGAAAGATACTGTAGCCTTAAGTAACTAAGAGAATGAAGAAAGACATTGTAACCTTAACTAAGAGAATGAAGAAAGACAAAGAGAGCTTTTAAAGAAGGCTTTTTTGTAATGCTTGAAAAATGTTTTTCTGCAAATGAGAGTTCTTCTATTTATACTACTCTCCTAGGGGCTAAAGTATAAATAAAAATTACTATGCAAGCCCCTAGTTATTTACAAGATAGTCTCTCTTCTAGAATTCTCTATAAGTCTACAGAATTCTAAAGTCTTCCAAGACATTTTCTAGGATATTCTAGAGTTTTCCACAAACATCTTCAAGACTCAAGATTTTCCCTCCTTAGGCTAGCTCACTTATGCTTTAGTTTTAGTATAAGTTTTATGCCTACGTGAGATGAAAAAGTGGCGGGTTCCCATAAACATAGCTCTATTTCTTTCTAGACTCCAGTTATAAAATTACACTATCTATGTTGATGTTGTTCGTAAATATTTATTATAGAAAATACTTTTTAAAACTCATGTCTATCCTATTTTTCCACTTAAAAGGTGGGGGGGGATCATGAATTTTACTTTATATCCTCACTATTTGGCAAAAGATTTAATTTCTTATTTGAATTTTATCAATTAATTCAAGTTAAATTATAACTTATTTAAAGATACGATTATTTATTTTTCTAAAAAAAATATTTATCTTTTGAAAATTAACTTTTACTATAATATATTGACAATCCCTTTAATTTACCAGTAAATTTCTTTTAGACATTTGAACTATGACTTGATTCAATTGACAAAAATATTTTTATTAGACGTTCTCGATTTGAATTTTGGGGAAAAGATTTCTGTGTGTTTTCAAATTATATATATCTATAAATATAACTACACTCGTGCCGTTAAACATAACACTACGAATTATAATTATATAATGACAAACAAATAAATTTTTGTAATTATTAGTTTGAATTTATTTAGGTTATGTATGTACCATCCTAATAATTACCTAACATAGGATGATCGATACTTTTATGGATGACGCTATGCCTTCTAATTTTATATCCATTAATCATGTTCCGATCCCAATTTATTAAGGAATAATCTTAACCTTATTTAATACAAACATGGTTAAAAAAAGAAACTAAAAATTAGTAGTTTGCCATCAAGAATATTTAAACAATATAAGGTAAGTAGTAATTTCTTTCTTCATACGCAAGTAACACTTAAAAATGTATTAATAATTCTTTATTTCAACAGAGTCCACGATTATCCATATATAAATATATTTAGCGTAGATTTTTTTCCTTTTATTTCCCTAACCTAAATTACAAATTTTCCTTACATGCATGTTTCTTCTTGATTGTGTTAACACAATTATTACTATATTTTCTAAATATATCTTAAACCAAGATTCAAAAAACTTTAAACTAGATTATAAAACTTGGATTACGGACTAAAACTAAAAGTCGGCAATTTTTTTTAACTAACTATGATAAATAAGGAGTTTTACTTCAGCAGTATCCTATAGGATTTGGTTACATGTATATATCCGATAGAATGATAATTATGAAACTCCTAAAGAAGTTTAAATAATAAAAGAACCAAAAATCTATTTATGCTAAATAGAATACTACTTATATATGTAAAGCAAATAAAAAGGTAAGGGTACAAATTATTTTTTGGTGAAAAGTCAAAGTTAATAACTTACACGGCAAAATCAGTGGTGTAACCTATAAATATGCACTTTCTCTAGTTTTATATCCTCTTGTATTGCCAAGAATTCGAGAAAACCTCGTCTACTATGCTATTTTTGTAAATGAAAAAAAAACATAAGACGTAGAAAAATAAATGGTGAGTATGGCGAAAGATGCAAGGAAGTGTTCACATTGTGGACACAATGGACATAATTCGAGAACATGTAATTCGAAAGGAATTAAATTGTTTGGGGTTCGAATCGACGATAATATTACTAGTAATAATAAAAATCGTCATAGCTTTGTTGATACAAAGATGAAGATGGGAGATTATGAATCTATAAGGAGGAGCAAAAGTCTGGGAAATCTAGAACATGCCGCCGTGAATTATGATCATAACGGCGGTGTTGAGTCGGGATATCTTTCCGATGGGCCAATTCTTTCCATCAGACATAGAAAAAAGGGTTAGTCAATCTTCACAATTGAGTTAGGTTACTTCTTGTTATTTTTTTTCACAATTATGTTACTTGTTGTTATTAACTTCCGATGGGCAAATTGATCATTCACACACACAAAAAAAGGGTTGGGTTAGTCAATCTTCACAATCTTATGTCGTATAGTCTAATTCAGTACTATCTCTAAAGTTTGGCTTTAAACTTTCTTTTCTTTTGATTGATATATATAAATTGAATAGTTATAAGTCTAGGGCTGTTCAAAATTGAATCGAAATCGATAATCGGAATCGAAAAAAATTTATTGATTTATCAGTATTGGGTTATTGGTTTAGCGGTTTTGATAACGGTTTTTATTTTTTTGTTATTGGGTTATGTGTTAACCGATAACCCGATAGTAAATTAAATAATTATTTTTATACCATTTTATATATAAAATCCTTGACTTAGAGTTTGGTTTCCTTCTTTTATTTTTGGTTGTCTCAGACACTTGGTTATTTTACAATGTAAAAGTGTTTGCTTTTGAGCAAGATGTAACTTGTGAACTCATGTGCATGGTTTATTTGGTTTGTCACCTTATTTTAAAGTGATTTTCAATGTTTGTTTTTGTGTTAAATCTTAACGGTTAAACCGATAACCGAACCGATAACTATCAAAAACCAATAAACCGATAAGTCAATATCTTAATAGTTCTATAACGGTTTAGTATCTCTACAAACCAATAATCAATAAGCTAAACTGATAAACCTCAAAATCGAACTGAACTGACCGATACACATATACAATGTGGGAGAGGTAGGATATATGCGGATACAATGTGGGAGAGGTAGGATAAATGAGGATACAATGAGGGAGAGATAGGATATATGCTAACATATGAATTTAAACAATATAAATTTTCAATGAAAAAATTATAATAATAAAGTTAAAATAATAAAACTTAAGTTTATATAATGATATCGAAATAGTGATATTTGATATTTTAATATAACTATATTAAAATAGTCTTTATAGTCACATAAAAATTTTATACCTAAAAATAATGCTACAATTAACTCAATACTATTTCAATTCTATTATTAGCAGGATCTCATATAAAAATTAATATATCTTATATCCAAGAATAATATTAATATATACATAGTAATGATCTTATGCTTGTGCATATAACTAAGTATACTTCGAGTCTTCAGGTAGCGCTTTACCTGACTTTTCGGCGCGAATTTGAATTTAATCAGACTTCAATATTGATATCGATATTGATACCGGCGCGAATCTAAATTTAATTGGACTCCAATATTAATATCACACGATAAAACCAAAAATAGATAATCTTATGCTAGTACATAACTAACTAACTATACATGTTAGGTGTTAAGTGTAATTGAAGTTCTTATTGTTCTATTTTCTCGTATATTTTGTTCATGTTTTGGTTATTTTGATTTTTGTTTTTGATTATTCATGTCAAATAAGATCAATTATTCTATTTTGTGTGAATCAGTATTCTATATAAATTTTTTCAGGAACATGTTGGACTGAAGAAGAACATCGTTATTTCTTAATTGGATTAGAAAAGCTTGGAAAAGGCGATTGGAGAGGAATATCCAAACATTATGTACCTTCCAGAACTCCAACACAAGTAGCTAGCCATGCTCAAAAATATTTCATTAGAATGGCATCAATTGAGAAGAAGAAACGTCGCCCTAGTGTGTTTGATGTGCACTTAAAAGAACCGGTAATAGTTTTTTCTTTCTTTTTGCATTAACTGTAATTTAAAATGTGTATTAATATGAAATTTGATTAATTTAATTTAAAATTCTAAAATATTTCTACATATACTTAGTTTCTTCTTTTATATAATATAAAGATGTTGTACTCAGTTTTACAAATATCAATATTTTTAAAACAAAAATAAAATTATAATATCCATTATGAAAATTGTTGCCCCCTTGAGCCACCCTTACTTTCCTGTTCCTATTTTGATAGTATTTGTAAATTTGCAGAATTCACAGATTCCCTCCAAATCTTCATCCTATATTCCTGAAATCTTTAAGGAGGTAAGTTTTTATTATCTTAAGTAACAAATATTACCTATGATTAGCTTATTAATTTGAAAAATTATAAATATTAATGCACAGACAAGTTCCCCGTTGGAGCAACTATTTGACACATGCCAAATTAAAGGACAGGTATATATATATATATATTATTATATGCTGTTGGAGTAGTTGATTTCCACATTAATTATCGAATTTGAATTATATACACTATAATTTTATATGTATATAAGTTAAACTCATAGTTATAACGATACTATTTGCAGGCTAGCAAAGGCATTCCTAGTGCAACCCGAGAAAGGCCCCCACTTTCACCGTCACCAATTAGTAGACCTTTTGGAGTCCCAAATTTACCCCACATGCCTTACGTGGTAACATATCATTTCCTTACATTATTCTTAGTCTATATCACTATCATCTGACATCGCTTCATCAAAATGTCGTTCTACATATTTGTATGTATAAAGCTAATATGTAGTCCTAAATTGAGTTTTGTTTACAAGTCAAATTGTCACAATATGATACTGATAAAGTATGTATGTAGGTGGGAGTTCCTCGGAATATTCAAGGCGTTACATCTTCCAAAATAGGACCAACAATCTCATGGATTCCGGTAGTGAATTTTCAGAATCAAAGTCGTGTACATCTTAGAAATTATTCACAAGGTCCTCCTCCTTTTGCACCTTTTGTGGCAGGGCCACCTATTGGTGTATTACCTTCACGGCCACCACCTCAAGTTCAATCTCAAGCAGGCCATTCTACTCCAATGACAACAAATAAAGATGGTGTTAACATAAGTATTGGAGCTCTTTGATTTTGAAATCATATTTTTTGATACAAGAAAATAAATATATTATTGTTTATATTACAATAAATATTAGTTAGGCAATTTTGGGTCGTTATTCTGCCTAGCTAGCTACTTTTTGTTTTAATTTGTTGAGGTAAAGAGAGTGTGAATTTTGCAGCGATTTAATTAATTATTTGAAATCATGTTCGTAATCTTTCCAATGTTTCAATATAATATTTGTATCGTTTTCGTTTTGTTTATATTTTCCATTTCTATGATGCAAACACATGTAAAAACTAAATGGATAAAGTCAAAAGATCCTCTTTTTATTTTGTCCGTATCTTTTATTTTGACACTTGAAGTTGGATATGTTACTATCGAATATTTAAACAACTCTAAATATGTATTTATTAGATATTTTATTTAACTAACAGTGATAATTTTAACCATAGGTTAATGTGTTATACATTTGTGTATTTTGATCCAAAAATGATTAAAATATTATTTATAAGAAGGAAAAAGAAAAACTAATTTAAACCTATTTAACTAATTCAAAAAACTATTTCAACAATTTTTTTTCTTTTTTACTATTTTCTAAAGAAACAATCATTTTCCAACGATTCTTGAAGACTACTCAACTCCAAATCTTCAACATCATTATAATATTCACTACAACATTTTAGGCTTTTAGTCTCGCCGCTAAAGTGTGGCCTAAACTAGCGAAAAGTGTGGTCTTTAATAAAAGGCTACGTCTTTTTATTTTTGGCAACACTTTTTCAGAGGTAGCCTAAAGAGGTGTAACCTTTGACTTTAGGCCACACTTTTCAAGTGTTGCCATAATAGCAGCTACACTTAAAAAGTGTAGCCGATAAGGTACAATGGCCACGCTTGTAGAATATCATTAGCAACACTTATAAAGTGTAACCTTTTCTTATATATATACTCCAATTTATAACTAAAAAGCCACACTATTGACATTCCTATAGCCACAGTTTTGAAGTGTGGCAATATTGTCTAGAATTCTTATAATAGACGTAATTTTTAATCGGAAAATAATCATTTTGGTTTGCATCTATTTATTAATCACATAATTATATATAAATGATCTTAAGAAACAAAATTAGCTAATAAATAATTTAAATGTATAGATTTGCAATTAACTTCGAAAAACATGTCTTGTACTACACATACTTAGAGATAGGTACTAGCAATAAATTCTACACAATCAAATTTATTCAAACATATATCACAATAGTTCAAAAAATCTTTATCGTTTACTTCAATAAATAGAGTTGACTTGTGGTCACTATTCAAATTTAATCACCGACATTTTTCTACACAATCAAAATAAAATTGAAAGTTAGAAAAAAAAAATCATTCTCAACACTAGTCGTGGTTAATCCCATGAGAACTTTAAAAGAGGAAGAAAAACATAAATTATGATGGAAAAATCAATTTTAATAGACTAGTACATCATGTAAATACCAACACATGACAGTTGTTTAAAATCAAATATCCCATCATAGTAGCTGAGAGAATCACCAATCAAGTAAATTAGAATTCTGATCTTTCTATCAATTACATAAGCATGCATTCTTGAAGACTACTCTACCCAAATTGAATCTTCAAGAATACTATTCAACCCCAAATGAAAAGACATCTCAAAAATCCCATAAATTCTTAAATATGAAAATATCAAATCTCAAAAAAGAATATTGAAATACGCAAATAGGATTTGAGAAATTTCTTTTCTCAGAAATATTAATTTCTCAAAAGTATTTCATTAGAATGACATCAATAGATAAAGATGAAATGACGGCCTAGTGTTTTTGACGTGCACTAAAAAGATTTGATAATAATTTTTTTCTTTCTTTTTTGCAATAATTGTTTGATAAAATTAGTCAAAATTGAATAAAAGAACTTAAAATATCTTATAGTAATATTATTGTTTATAGTAATATTATTTTTCATAGCAATATCATTCTTATAATGATAATAATTAATTTGTCTCAATAAAATTTTTGTCATGTATTCTTGATATATTTACCTTAGATCTATTGTGAAAAACTTTATTTACTCATATGAAGATTTGATTATTTTAATTTAAAGTATTTTTATGTTTAAAAAATAGACATTCATTTTTTTTATGAAGATTTTGTACTTTTTTTTTTTTTTTTTTTACAAACATTATTATTTTTACATAAAAATAAAATTATAATATACCTTATGAAAATTTGTTGGCTTGCGATAGCCTCTTTGATCTGTTGGGTTGTATTTTGATAGGATTTGTGAATTGCAGAATTCACAGATTTCCTCCAAAACTTGACCTTCTATTCCTGAAGTCTCTAAGGAGGTAAGTTTATCATCTTGATGTCACAATATTTAATAACATACCATTAGTTGCTTATTACTCCCTCTGTTCACTTTTAATTATCACTTATTTTTAAAATAAATTTTTATTTTTACTTGTTACTTTTGACTTATCAAAAAAGAACAATAATTTTTTTCGCGTTTTATTTTCCTTTTCTATGATGCAAAGACATGTAAAAGCTAAATGGGTAAAGTCGCAAGGGCTCCTTTAAATTTGTCAAACATTTTTCATTTTGACATTTGAAGAATTTCTCAACATTTTTCATTTTGACATTTGAAGAATTTCTCAACATTTTTCATTTTGACATTTGAAGTTGGATATGTTCATATCAAACATTTAAATAACTCAAAATATGTGTCTATTAGAAATTCTTTTGACGAACTAGAGATATTTTTTAACAACTAGCTAAAAGTATAAAATGTGTATAATGTATTTGTAAATGATATGTCAAAAGTAACGAATTAAATGAAAACCTATGATATTTTGATCGAAAAATAATTTAAAATTATAAGAAGGAAAAAGAAAAACTAATTTAAACGTATTTGACTAATTCAAATAAATATTTCAACAATTAATTTTTCTTTTTTACTATTTTCTAAATAAAAAATCAGCCTCCAACCACCCAAACCCCGTCCCATTTAATAAGCAAGAATAGGTTTAGATCGAGAATATTAATGATTCATATTAGGAAAAGGTATTACAAGGATCCCTTCAAGTGAAATCTGAAATGTAACAAAAACAGCAAGTGAGAAGCCAAAAACTTGAAAGAAACATAATTAATTAAATATATATTTCTTTTAATTGCATATTTTATAATTAATTAGTACACATAATTATTAATATTAAAAAATTTATATATTTAATTTTTTCCTTTTTTAAAAAAAATATTTATTTCCTTTTTACTTACTTTTTATTTATTTTTCTCATTCATTAATGTAAATATCGAAATTTTATGGGGCTATGCAAGACGTATTCAATTTCAATGGGGACTCTACAAGACGTTTTCAATTTCAATTAGATTCAACCCTACTTCATGTCTATATAAAAGTATTATATTCAATTGAAAAACAACTGAGTATCCATAAATAAATTTTTTAATATTTATATTTTTTGGTATTGATAAAGAGATCAATAAGACATTAAATATGTCTTTCTCAAAGAAATCTCAAAAACTCCATAAATTCATGAGATATTCCTAAAGAGATCAAAATATGGTCTCTTACGTTCGAGAAATACGCTACTAACGGCCATCGAATTACGAAAAAAATCTTAGGAGATAAGAATCAAGAGATAAAAAAAATTGTAACCACTTTATTTTATTAACGGAAAAGGGCCAAAAACACCTTACTATTTATAAAGGTTTATATTCACCCTTCATCCATCTATTGGACTAAAAATACCCCTTAATCCACCTTTTTGGCTCACTTTTGCCCTTAAATCCCTTAAAACTAACGGCCCTTTTCCTTTTTTAAAAAATTATTATTATTATTATTAAATGGTGTTTTTCTATTAGATAAAATTAAAGTCCCAATTCATCATACTTTTTTCAACCCTCCGTGACTCAATTCTAATTAGCATTATAAAATTTATCCTAAATCTCTATCACCACCCGAACACCATCTTCTAATCCAGACAAAAATATTCACTATAATTCATTCCATCAGAAAATTTTGATCCCGTTTCAGCCGAGTTTCTCATGTTTACTATTTTTCATGTTTCACTTCCCCTAAATGATTGCTATTTTTTGAATTGGATCAATCATCAGAAAATAGCATAACGTTTGCTATTTTTCATTCTATATGACTTTTTCCATTAATATGTATTTTCATTGTCATGGAGTATCAACTTCAAATTTTATTTAAATATTACAATAAAAGAATCGGTGGCTGTCCAAGTAAGTAGGTATGGCAGAAACCTTGAGTAAGAAAGTTCTGCAAAATGGGTACGGGTGGATTGGGTTTTTTTATGTGTTGGGGATTTAATTTTATCCAATAAATATAAATATATGTCATGTAATAATAATAAGAAGAAAAGGAAGGAGGGCCGTTAGTTTTAAAGGATTTAAGGGTAAAATTAACCAAAAAGATGGAGTGAGGGATATTTTTAATCCAATAGATGAATGAGGGGTATATTTAAATTATTTCAAATACTCCGAGGGTATTTTTGACCTTTTTCGTTTTATTAATGAAATCATGTCTCATATTTTATTTGTAATTGTAATTTATTTTCTCACTTTAAAAATTGTTGCAAATGATTAATTTTTTATCTTTAGCACTTTTAGTTAATTTATAAAAATAAATAGTAATTAAAAGAATTAAAAGCAGAAAAAAATAAATCAAAACGGTATAAGAATATTTACAAAAAAGTTGCAAGATTGTCGCACCAATAATTCATTTATTTAACAAGATAATGCTTCAACTTCTAAGACTCCTAGATATAAGAGTTGTTATTCACAAATTAGAGAACTATTCAACTTTCTATAGTGTTTAAAATATTTTAAATTATTAATTATTAAAATTTATAGACTTTTTATATAATTTTCAAATAATAAATATTACTCCTCTTTTTCTATTTACGTGTCCTTCAAATATTTTAAGTTGTCTAGCCAATAAAAATAAATTGCACCCTGTCTAATTAATTTTAAAAAAAACTTATTTAAGTTATACAACTTAAACCCTCACCTCTTTATTATCTTGCAAAATAATGAAACCACTTGTGTTAAATTAGTGAGGGAAAAATTTAAAAACAAATAATAAAAAAGAAAATGGCACAAAACAAAAATGGTTAAATATGTAGCAAATTAATGTTCTCATTAATTAATTAATTGTGTCGTATTCAACTTGTTATGATTTTATATATATGCAGCAATTTAATGTTCTCATATACATAAATGGACCTAATACTGAATGCCTTTTTTGCACATGAAATCGTTGGAAATGGATATGAAAATCACGAAAGTGGCCTTCTTTTTATTGAGTTTCTTTCCTTATACTTCGTTTCATTTTTTTTAAATATTTTTTTTTTCATGTATGTTCCAACTTTGCCCTTGTTAAATTTGAGAAAAAATGCGAGTTCATTATATCTTGCAAGAGAAAATAAAGAGGGTAGGCTGTTTTTTTAGGCTGTGAATCATAAATAAATAAATAAATTTACAGTAGAAAAAAGTACATTTTCTTATCGGTTGTGTTTAAAATTAAAAATCATAAATCAAACACGCAATACAGACAAAAACGAAATGACCGCCCTACTTCAGATAAACATTAATTTATTTACTCCCTCTGTCCCATATATTTAGATGGGGAGCTTCTAATTTGGGAAGATAATTAAAGAATCATTAATAGTTTAATTAAACTCTACTGTATTTTGTTATTTCAATATTAATTGATTATAAGGGTGAAATAGAAAAAGTATACGTAATTAATTTTATCTTAATTTAATAAATAATTTAAGTAATATTAGTAAGATGTGATGTTAGAAAAATAATTTTTAGTTATCCATCTAAGATGGGACGGGGAGTATTAAGTTTCTTAGATATACAACTAAGTGCAACATTTATTTCAATTTTTTAAAAGAGAAACTTTTACAAAATATTAATGCCGACTCAGTCATGAAGACGAGCCTCATAGCAACAGTAGCTAGGTACAACACAAATTAAAAATTAACAAAACACAAAAGCTGAAAGAAGTTACAAACAAAAACATACACAACGCATTGAATAAACAAATTTAAGTACAACTTATACAGTAGCGCTCAAGTCTGATGGGTTCCAGTGATGTGCTGCTGCCCAAACTCCTGAGCCTTATCTTTCATCTCCCCAGCCTTAGTAGCCAACTTATGCCTTGCTTGCTCCAACTGATCTGCACCAGGTGGTCGCTTTCCTGTCACGTATCGATAAATCCACGACAACACACTTATCGCCGCTACACCAAATCCGCCGGAAGCCAAAAACCCTGAGAACAACAAAAAGAGAGTAATAACAGCAGGTACAATCACCGGGCTAAAAATCACCAGCACGGGAGTCGCAATAGTGAGCGCAATCACCGTTGCAGCTAAAGTTAACCCGGAAAGAAGAAGAAGCGATCCACCGGCAGTTACAGCAGTAGCTGCCTTCACCATCTGGTGAGAACGAGGCTGCTGCCCAGCTCCGTGGAGGAACTGGTGTTGAGTATGTTGGGGTTGCCCATAGTAATCAGCCATAATTTATGAGATTTTTTTGAGTTATGAGCAAAATAGGTATGAATTGAATTGTGAGGATTTGGGTGAGATGGATTATATAGAAGGGTCGAAGGGGCACGTGTTTTGTCAAGTGTTATAAAAGCTAAACAGGCGGCCATTGCATGCAATGAGAATGCCTCATTTTGGGACACGTATAATTTTTGCTCTACTGTAACCGTTGCGGAATTGGACAAAAGCATTCAAAAAACACTTTAATTTGCATGTATACAGTAAAGTAATTTTGTTATGCTTTTTGGACTACTTTTTCTGTTTTTACCGATTCCTTTTCGAGTTGGCATGGTACGGTGTAAATTGAAATTGAAATTTTTGATATTGCGATTTGAATATTATTATATTTAGTATACATTTTTATTAGGCTATACTATCATAAATAATTTTTTTAGTGATAATATTATACTTTCTCTGTCACATTTTATATGAGGTATTTTGACTCGGTACGAAGTTTAAGAAAAAAAAAGAAGACTTTTAAATTTTGTGGTCCAAAATGAATGAATAATGATAGAAATTTGTGTGGTTGTAAATCATTTCATTAAGGGTAAAATAGACATTTTATAGTTAAATTGTTACTTAATATAAAAATGTGTCATTCTTTTTGGGACTGACTAAAAAGGAAAGTAAGTCACATAAATTGGGACAGAAGGAGTATTATATTTAGTGATATTAATAAATATGATTATGTGAATTTTAATAACCACACAGTCTTATAAATGTCACTCCTATTTAAAAATTTAATATCTCTAAATATAATGAATTAATTCAATTATCGCTAATTATTATTATTATAATAGTAATAAATATATTAGTATAAAAAGAAATCTATTACCCGTAAATGTTTTTTTTTTGTATTGTAATGCTACTAGACAGGTAATCGAGGGGTAGCTCAGCTGGTAAAGGCCTGAGGACAAAGTCCTTCAGGTNTTATAAAAGCTAAACAGGCGGCCATTGCATGCAATGAGAATGCCTCATTTTGGGACACGTATAATTTTTGCTCTACTGTAACCGTTGCGGAATTGGACAAAAGCATTCAAAAAAACACTTTAATTTACATGTATACAGTAAAGTAATTTTGTTGTGCTTTTTGGACTAATTTTTCTGTTTTTACGGATTCCTTTTCGAGTTGGCATGGTACGGCGTATATTGAAATTGAAATTTTTGATACTGCGATTTGAATATTATTATATTTAGTATACATTTTTATTAGGCTATACTATCATAAATAAATTTTTTAGTGATAATATTATACTTTTTCCGTCCTATTTTATATGAGGTACTTTGACTCGGTACGAAATTTAAGAAAAAAAAGAAGATTTTTAAATTTTGTGGTCCAAAATGAATGAATAATGATAGAAATTTATGTGGTTGTAAATCATTTCATTAAGGGTAAAATAGACATTTTATAGTTAAATTGTTACGTAATATAGAAATATGTCATTCTTTTTGGGACTGACTAAAAAGGAAAGTAAGTCACATAAATTGGGACAGAGGGAGTATTATATTTAGTGATATTAATAAATATAATTATGTGAATTTTAATAACCACACAGTCTTATAAATGTCACTCCTATTTAAAAATTTAATATCTCTGAATATAATGAATTAATTCAATTATCGCTAATTATTATTATTATTATTATTATTATGATAGTAATAAATATATTAGTATAAAAAGAAATCTATTACCCGTAAATGTTTTATTTTTTGTATTGTAATGCTACTAGACAGCTAATCTATTCTAATGTAATGCCAATATTAATAACAAACAATTATTTTCATCACTCCAATTCGTAATTTATTATAGATAATATAAAAATAATTTTCGTGTTTCATAATTTATATTTAAATCTTTTCGTTTTGTTTGTCGGGAGAAACCTATTTACATGTTAATTCAAATGGAGATGCGTAGATCCATATGATTTATCAATATATTTACGCCAAACAGATCATATTGAAGACGGAAATCTAGTATCCAGTTTGAAGTAATTTGGTATTATGAAAATACTGATTTAAATATCCAACTAGTCGTGAAATCATAAATTTATCCTTTTTCATTGGGGTGTTCTCTTTCTTTTTTTCTTTTTTATTTTTTTAGTGTAATAACTTTTTTATAAATTAGCGAGGACTTTTATTATTTTCTGCGTTTCTATTTATATGTCGTTCTTACTTAAAAATAAATGGTTCTTAATATTTATCATTTCATAAAGATGATGCATAAACGATACTACTATTTTCTTATTTTACCCTTAAGAGTTATTAGCCTTGAAAGTATGATTTTTGACTAATATTGAAAAATTAAATATTAATTCATGTTTATTGGTCAATTTAAATAATTAAAATAAATTAATTATGTTCATTTATTGAAATTTTGACTTCAAGAGAATATTAAATAAAGGTACAATAATAAATTTTACATAATTTTGTAAGGAACGTGAAATCTAAAATTATGACATATAAATATGAATGAGTAATTATAAGCCGCAGACAAATTTCGTACGTGTCTAATGAGGAGTTCTCGATCGGTCACCCTTTATCTTTTGCCTATTACATTTCTTAGTTGACGTTTGATTTCGTGTTTTTTTTTGGTTAGTTTTGTATACTGGCAAGAAGGATGAGTCCTGCGTGTTCAAGCCTTCCACGTATAATTTAGCGGTCAAATAAAGTAAATAAACAATTATAAAATTTTAAATTTAATTTTTTAATAAAGATAATATTATTAGGTGATTTATTTTTATATGTTTAAAAAGTGGTAAGAAGCAAAATTATTTGATATATATGAAGATTAAAAAATAATGAGTACATAATAAAATTAATTGAAATGAACACAAGCTAATTCGAATACTATGCTTATAATTTTGTATTTTTGGCCAAAATACGAAACAATTCCAATAACACGATGTTTGATCTAACAGTTGAATGTGCAACAATGATAGAAAGCAGTAGTGGAGCTAGAATTTGTCTAAAGGGTATCAAAATATAAAGAAATAAAATTGTGAAGAATCCAATGAGTGTTGATATGAAATATATATACATAAAATAATATTTTTATTTTAACTATACAATGTAATTTTCCGACGAAGGGGTGTCGGTCGACACCCCTTAACTATATGTGGCTCGGCCACTGATGGAAAGTAACAAAGTAACAAATCCGGGTTGGTTCGGGTTTCTCAAATATCAAATCAAAGTGCTTGTGTCGAATTTTTAAATTTATTAACCAAACCAAACTAATAAAACTCAGGTTTTTTCAGGTTTTTCAACCTCGGCTTTTTTCGGATTGGTTCGGATTTTTCAAATACCAAACAAAACCATTGTGTCGAATTTTTAAATTTTTAAATCAAACCAAAGTAATAAACCTCAGATTTTTTCGAGTTTTTGGATTTTTCTGATAAAGTATTCATACAACTATGTAATTAACTTGTACTTCAAATATTTTTTTTAGTCCAACCAAAATACACCCATCTAAGGTGTTTCTTAACAAAATAACACAAATATGATATGGGTGATGACACTAAAATATTCAATAAAAAATAATAATGAAATCGTATAAAATAAATATTGCAAATTGATAAGTCATAATGAAAATGATTATAATTTAGAAGTACTAAATCATGCTAAAATAAGTCTAATAAGTATTAATTACATAATTAAACATTAAAGAAAAATTAAAATTAGGTTATGTATTTTAAATGTCTAAACCAATGTAAAACTAAAGAACAATTATTCATCAGTATTGTAATTCTTAATGTTGAATTAATTTATTTTGTTAGCATTAGTATTTATTTGATTTTGAATTGAGTTTTATTAGAATTACTAATATCTATAGACTATAACTTTTACTGGACCATTCAAAATTCTAAGTCTAAAAAAAACTTGAAAAAATATGTTAAAAGATAAAAATTATGAAAATGTATAAGTAATATTTAGAAATTACATCAAAATAAATACTTTAATGTATAAAATAAATTTTAAAAATTATATATATAATGTCGGGTTGGTTTGGTCTCAGATTGACTTTTTTTAGTTAAAACCAAACCAACCCAAATATAATCGATTTTTTTTCCAATACCAAACCAAGTCAAACTACATCATTAGTCCGATTTTTTTCCAGTTTAACTCGATTTGCGATTTGACTTAATTTTCGATTCAATTTTGTACACCCCTAAAAGTGATAACAAGCAATTACAAGGAAGAAATGACCCTTCTATGATTAAAATTTAAAAATAGTAATCATTGATCATAATTAGGCTGAAAAACACTATATAAGAATACCTTTTCATGGGCAAAGTTGTTCATCTCCATGTTTGGAGTTCACGGAGACAATTTCTTACCTCCTTTCGATGGCGGGGATAAACTCTCAGCCTCTATCTTATGGTGTTCGAAAAATAATAATAGGCACTATAATTGAAGAAGAAAATAGCTTTGAGGCGTGTAATCACTTTTTTTAAAGAGAAATTGCCCATATACATATTGGAGAAATACAAACAATTTTCTTTGAATACAATATAGTCTTTTGTTTATACATGCAAATTTTTCTTAGGCTACTTCTACAGAGTCTTTATATTTATAGATATTAAGAGATGACTCTTCATAAGAGTCATGTTCTTTCATAAACAAATGACTTTTCATAAGATTCATGTTTTTTCATGAACAAATGACTTTTCATAAAGGTCATGTTCTTTTCATGAACAAATGACTTTTCAAAATAGTAATGTTCTTTCACGAACATATATATGTGTCTGTTTAATTTAAGACCTATATATATTACAAATTAAAATAACCAATAATCCCCCATTAGTTTGTAATATTTCTCATAATATCATGCACACCAGAGAGTATCTATAATAGATTTGAACTTTCCGTTAGTGCAAATACTTTAAAGTTCTGACGAAGCAATTGATATCTTAAAAGATTTGCATCACAACTTCATTTGTCAAAATTGAAAATATCACACACACATAATATCATTGTAGCTTAGAAACTTCAGTATTTGCTTTAGCACGTTTATGACGATGTATTGATTGATTTCATGAATATTTACAAGACCAACCCTTTAGATCTTGCTTGAAGCGGCACAACTTCAATATACATATAGGTGAAATTAGCTACTATGTCTCTGTTACGGTAGACATTTACTGATCTCATTAAGAATTAATTCAACCTCTGTGTAACAGTCTGCATTATAGAATTGTCACTATGCCCTGTTATTTCAAGCATTTAACAACTCATCAACTTCTCACATAACATTGTGTAGTATACTTGAATCAAGGCTCTAATAGAGAATGTTTTTTAGCAACACAAAGTAACTTATTATTACCCGTTGAACTTGTATTGTTAGAGTGTATACTAACTTAAAATTGGGTTCCTATCACTAATTGTGTTTAGTTTAAGAATTTTAGCCTTATTTCTTCACAGATTTATCATACTACATCTTCTTAAACTAATATTACCAGATTAATATAAATCATAAGAAAGTCTTTCACATAAGGGTATCACCAATACATATGGCTAGATTTTTTTTAATTGTATATTCATTTAATGGCTACTCTTAAAGAAACGTCATTATCTCAATAACTTAGAATAGTTGCATCAATTGTGATCACAATATTTCAAAATCATATTTTTTTCAGCCTTTTCATTTCTTTTCAAGCATTTATATGTTAAATATAATCTTATTCCACTATGAAATTCAGGTCTATTTTGATGCAAAACTTATGACATCTTCTTACATGTTACAAATTCAATTTATATGAATTTTATCATTATCATTAGAAGATTTACTATTTATAGACCAACACGCCAATTCATCTATGTATGAATGGTCATATCTATATAAAAGGTATCTTATATTTGAAACTTTTTTTTCATGAAAAGTCACAATATTTGGGTATATTTTCATCCATTAAATCCCAAAGAAAATCTTATTCTTCAGTTAATTAAATTCAACACAAATTACATATTTCAATCTTTTTTCATGAATAGCTTATGAACACATGTTTTTACCTTAAATTTAATATTTTTATATGGTTATTTTCGTAAGTCCAAAATAGAAAAAAATTATGCCTTTGAAATTATGTTGCTTAAATTACATGCTTTATTCAAGATGACAGAATTTGTTATGATCAATTGCACCTTTAATCTTTTAGTTCTACATGTATATGATGCTTTCAGATAAATCATTTATTATTTCAGTCTCAGATTTCAGTATTATTGAGTTTTCCAGTATTATATAGTTTACCCTATAATTCAGCTAGGAGTATTATTTGACACCAAATAGACATAGGGATGAAGGTTCACTTGTCAGTTAGGACTGAGTCCTTTAGCATCAATTTTGAAGTCTCAGAAGTATGTATCAACCCGTCAGACTAGGATTGACACCTTAATTCCTTTTGGACATCAGCTTAGTGAATTCACGTTAGATATTGTTCGTATCCTGGCAAAGCACATAACACTCTTCCAACTTGGGAACATATTGGAATCCATTTAGCTCATGGAGTATGTGGGTTAATAGTATCTCCCACGGTTCAGTCGCATGTATTTGATGACCTTGAATTTTAGTTTACTTAACACATTGTTGAATAGTTACATGCTTATTACTTGATTATTGCATCAACTCATTTATTTCAGTTTTATATTTCGTTCAACATCTTAGATTTATCATATTCGGCTTGTTAGATTATTCTATTTAACTCACATATTCATTACGTTCAAAGTACTGACCGCATACTCTTTAATATATTATTTTATAATATGAGTTCAGACACCCAATATCCATCTCACGATTAATATAATTTTCTATCATCTCAGCAGCTGAACTTGGTGAGTCCTCCTCTTTCGAGGAAAGAGCTACTGTTATTTTTTTATGTTAATAATTTAGTTTCAGACAGTTAGAATTAGTTGGGGGCTTGTCCTAACAACTCATCTTCGTAAAGGATTTCAGACAATCAGAAAGTAGTTACAGGTTTATGGTTTGTTCAAACAAATTTTATTTTGACTATTCAATTATTTTGGATTTATCTTAATTTAATTTTCACAACAATTATATTTAGTTATTATTTTAGTGTCAAGTCTAGACCATGCATTAACTTGGGTTCATCTATGACTCTACACACCGTATTATGGCTATAGATAGTCTCGAATCATAACACTTGAGTAGTCGCGACCCAATTTGTTTGATTATGATAATTATTTCATGTTTCTCTTGTTATTTAGCATTTACATTATTATTGTAACATATAATTAACAAGCTTGCAGGGTGGAGAACTAAGAGGAAATAAAATCTCATATAATAGAGTTAATTTCTTGGAATGTTATACCTAATATCAATCCGAAAAATTCAAGCTTCATCGCACAAGCATATAATTATACACTATTTATTTATTTGAGGATATATACAATAAATTACAAGCAAGATTATATTTGACTTTGGTGAATCATTTGTATACCCACTCCTTTTTTCAAAATTTCTGTATGAGATAAATAGTATCACCTTTGTTATTCCTACCAAATTCTACTATGAGCACAACATGAGTTCCTATCGCTTTTCCTATGTTGATATTTATTTTTCTTCATCAGTTGATCCTATGTAAATTTCCTAAATTTTAAATAAGATCCTAATTGACGGAAAAGGATAAATGTAAAATGTCCATTTATGCTTGAATAAACTAAAATAAACAAGAACATAACAAGCAACAAGTTATTTTCTAATACATCATTCTATGCTCCTCATGTCGAAATCTTTGTGTCCATCTATTTTGATAATCATCGACATCAAAAAATGATTCTCTTGGTACAAAATTTTCAAATCAACAAAGTAATAAAAAAAGAAAATCATTAAACAGAAAGTAAGATTATTCTAAATTTCTGAAATTCTTCCCTGAATTCCTAGCAAACTTCCCACCATCTTTTTACACTATTGTATGTGTGATTTTGTTTCTGAAATCTTTAAAATTATTGCTAAAATTAATTTAAAAAAACTGCCACGAGCAGTAAAAAAAGAAGGAAAAATACCATAAAGATGATTTTTTTTTTAGATTCAACAATCCTAACAATTACATTTATCACATCAGCACATAGACATTTGCAATTACATTTTTTCATTTTGTAGTGATACTTATTTTCTTTCACAATTTTGTGTTCTTTGACAAATATGTATGTTATTTGAATGTAAGATAGAAATCATTTATTTTTTTCTAACTTTGTCTTATTAATAGCAAGTCTTGATTAGTGGTGAAACATAGAATTCAGTAATTATTGTTTCAATAGTGATATAACTTTCGTTTGTCGTTTAAAAGCATAAAAGACATTTATTGCAACGATAGCATCGTATACTCGACAATATTTTTTAATTATGTAATACAAGCTTTAATTATTAATAGATATCAATAATAAGCAATGCTACGTTTGATTTTTATTAAATTATTTGCATCTCCACTTCTTTCCCCAATTATTCTACATAAGATAAAATTGAGTTTCTACTTATTTTTCTTTCTTAATATTTTTTTCTCTTCTTCAATGTTTTTAGCCATAGGTTGTTTTCATCCAATAATCTTTATTTTAGACCAACTCAGTTTAACTTGTCTAGTTACCATCGTCGTAGTCTACTCAATCGATTGATAATAATAGAATTTTATCGCAATTTATATTCTATTTTTTATTTTATTTTACACTACTGCTTCGTCAAATTTATTTGGTTGCGATAGTTATTTTTTATTTTTCTTACATAATTGTCCTATTATATTTGAGTAGTGATCTGATTCGTCTGAAAAGTCACGTTGTCATTTATTTTCTTCTGTAATCTTGAAATTAAGATAAATAATTAAAAAAATAATCAAATAAGGAATAAAATTTTGCATTAAATATCAGTTCTACTCCCTCCGTCCACAATTGTTTGGCAGGTATACTAAAAATAGATGTCCAAGATTAATTGTCAATTTAAATAATCAAGAAATAATTAGTCACTTTTTTCCAATTCTGCCCTTAATGATTGTGTAGTTCAATTGAAAAGTTATGTGGACTTTTGGTATTCTTGATATAGTAGGGTTATATTAGTCAAATTACACATTGTATTAAATTTTCCTTGAGGGATGTGCATGACCTTACCCTGACAAATAATTGTGGACGGAGGGAGTAATAAGTTGCACATCTGAACAACGATGTAAATTTCAGAAATTCAAATTCTACACCACAAAAAAGATATCTGAAATTAGTAATTCTATAAGGGTCGTTTGGTTTGAATACAAGTTATGTTGGGATAAGTTATGTTGGGATTAGTTATATTGGGATTAGTTATCCTGACATTATTTCTTATTGATTGTTTAGTTTGTTGTAGTAAAAATAATAACCATTACATACTTCCTAAAAATAAGTGGTTTGATTACAAAAATACCCTCTTATTTAGCTTTTTGTATATATTTTTTGGTAGAATTTTAGTTAAAATCAAATTTAACTACTCAATCCATCCAACATAGAAAATCCACCATTAACCCATTTTAAAACTAAATCCAACCTATTCACGTAGTCCTTCCATTCTTTTCTTCCTTGATCCTCTTCAGTCTTTCTACATATGAGAAATCAAGATTGCTTGAAAATAGAACATGAAGGCAATTGCACCTTTTGAATATATGGAAGCAGTATTTTTCTCATAGAAGTAGAAAGACATCCCAAATAATGAACAAAAATTACACTAGGGACTATCAAAGAAATTCACATCAGAATTTGCTAGGAAGCAGAAATGATCTTATTATCCTGCAATAGAAACATGCCATAATTAGAGATCATATATTTAGCTATACATTTATCAATCGATTCCTTCAATCTTGTCTTCGACTTCTGAGTATAAGCGCTTGAGTTTCTCAATGTTTGAAGCGACTTCCTGAAAGAATTTGGATTCGTGTTCATTAGCATGTTCAACATCTCTTCATCTTTGATGAATGTTGTGTTGGCTTCTTCATACACCCAATTGTTAACTTGGCCTGAAGTTGCACTCCACCCCACTGTGTTGGTCAATCGTTTCTCAATCTCACAAACAACCTCGTAGCCAGTAGACAACATGCCTTCATACCACTTGGGGTTCAACAACTTTGTCCTTGCATCTAGCCTCACAGTCTCAGACAACATACGTACTCAAATCATCACAGATAGAGGCATTAGACATGAAATAAAACAATCTTTATCAACTTAACGAGTTAACATTTTTCAAGTTATCCATCAAGTGATAACACTCACCTGAGCATTAGCAGTAGTGGCGTCAGCATTGTATGCACTAGGCTTAATTCCATCCTTTCTGAGGTTCTAAACGAAGTTGGTTGGGTCTGAATCGAAATAGTGACTAACATCTGTGAGTAAAATTTCTGATGAGTCGAGGTTCTGGAACATGGCATCAGTTGTGCTTAAATCCATCTAAAAAACTTTCCTCTTCTTCATCATGCCAGCACCAGGAGCATCAATGTCAAATGCACTGTCACGACCCGGGAGCACCCCCAAGTCGTAACAAGGCGTACTCGACCCCGANTTTTTAAATCAAAAGTCAAAAATATAACTTTAAAACTATTTTTTTTCACTTCCGTTAAATGAAGGGTATATGTGAGCTCATTTTGTAACAGTAGGGGTATATGTGAGCCGTTTGTATAACGGTAAGGGTATATATGAGCCACTTTCATAACGAGGGGCATATCAACTCCAAATAACAAAGTTGAGGGGTATATCAGGCCCTTTTCCCAATTTTAAATAAGATCCTAATTGACGGAAAAGGATAAATGTAAAATGTCCATTTTTGCTTGAATAAACTAAAATAAACAAGAACATAACAAGCAACAAGTTATTTTCTAATATATCATTCTATGCTCCTCTTGTCGAAATCTTTGTGTCCATCTATTTTGATAATCGTCTACATCAAAAAATGATTCTCTTGGTACAAAATTTTCAAATCAACAAAGTAATAAAAACAGAAAATCATTAAACAGAAAGTAAGATTATTCTAAATTTCTGAAATTCTTCCCTGAATTCCTAGCAAACTTCCCACCATCTTTTTACACTATTGTATGTGTGATTTTGTTTCTGAAATCTTTAAAATTATTGCTAAAATTAATTTAAAAAAACTGCCACGAGCAGTAAAAAAAGAAGGAAAAATACCATAAAGATGATTTTTTTTTTAGATTCAACAATCCTAACAATTACATTTATCACATCAGCACATAGACATTTGCAATTACATTTTTTCATTTTGTAGTGATACTTATTTTCTTTCACAATTTTGTGTTCTTTGACAAATATGTATGTTATTTGAATGTAAGATAGAAATCATTTATTTTTTTCTAACTTTGTCTTATTAATAGCAAGTCTTGATTAGTGGTGAAACATAGAATTCAGTAATTATTGTTTCAATAGTGATATAACTTTCGTTTGTCGTTTAAAAGCAAAAAAGACATTTATTGCAACGATAGCATCGTATACTCGACAATATTTTTTAATTATGTAATACAAGCTTTAATTATTAATAGATATCAATAATAAGCAATGCTACGTTTGATTTTTATTAAATTATTTGCATCTCCACTTCTTTCCCCAATTATTCTACATAAGATAAAATTGAGTTTCTACTTATTTTTCTTTCTTAATATTATTTTCTCTTCTTCAATGTTTTTAGCCATAGGTTGTTTTCATCCAATAATCTTTATTTTAGACCAACTCAGTTTAACTTGTCTAGTTACTATCGTCGTAGTCTACTCAATCGATTGATATAATAGAATTTTATCGCAATTTATATTCTAATTTTATTTTATTTTACACTACTGCTTCGTCAAATTTATTTGGTTGCGATAGTTATTTTTTTATTTTTCTTACATAATTGTCCTATTATATTTGAGTAGTGATCTGATTGTCATTTATTTTCTTTTGTAATCTTGAAATTAAGATAAATAATTAAAAAAATAATCAAGTAAGGAATAAAATTTTGCATTAAATATCAGTTCTAATAAGTTGCACATCTGAACAACGATGTAAATTTCAGAAATTCAAATTCTACACCACAAAAAAGATATCTGAAATTAGTAATTCTATAAGGGGTCGTTTGGTTTGAATACAAGTTATGTTGGGATAAGTTATGTTGGGATTAGTTATGTTGGGATTAGTTATCCTGACATTATTTCTTATTGATTGTTTAGTTTGTTGTAGTAAAAATAATAACCATTACATACTTCCTAAAAATAAGTGGTTTGATTACAAAAATACACTCTTATTTAGCTTTTTGTATATTTTTTTGGTAGAATTTTAGTTAAAATCAAATTTAACTACTCAATCCATCCAACATAGAAAATCCACCAGTAACCCATTTTAAAACTAAATCCAACCTATTCACATAGTCCTTCCATTCTTTTCTTCCTTGATCCTCTTCAGTCTTTTTATATATGTATAATCAAGATTGCTTGAAAATAGAACATGAAGGCAATTGCACCTTTTGAATATATGAAAGCAATATTTTTCTCATAGAAATAGAAAGACATCCCAAATAATGAACAAAAATTACACTAGGGACTATCAAAGAAGGTCACATCAGAATTTGTTAGGAAGCAGAAATGATCTTATTATCTTGCAACAGAAACATGTCATAATTAGAGATCATATATTTAGCTATACATTTATCGATCGATTCCTTCAAGCTTGTCTTCGACTTCTGAGTATAAGCGCTTGAGTTTCTCAATGTTTGAAGCGACTTCCTAAAAGAATTTGGATTCGTGTTCATTAGCCTGTTCAACATCTCTTCATCTTTGATGAATGTTGTGTTGGCTTCTTCATACACCCAATTGTTAACTTGGCCTGAAGTGGCACTCCACCCCAATGTGTTGGTCAATCGTTTCTCAATCTCACAAACACCCTCGTAGCCAGTGGACAACATGCCTTCATACCACTTGGGGTTCAACAACTTTGTCCTTGCATCTAGCCTCACAGTCTCAGACAACATACGTACTCAAATCATCACAGATAGAGGCATTAGACATGAAATAAAACAATCTTTATCAACTTAACGAGTTAACATTTTTCAAGTTATCCATCAAGTGATAACACTCACCTGAGCATTAGCAGTAGTGGCGTCAACAATGTATGCACTAGGCTTAATTCCATCCTTCCTGAGGTTCTAAACGAAGTTGGTTGGGTCTGAATCGAAGTAGTGACTAACATCTGTGAGTAAAATTTCTGATGAGTAGAGGTTCTGGAACATGGCATCAGTTGTGCTTAAATCCATCTAAAAAACTTTCCTCTTCTTCATCGTGCCAGCACCAGGAGCATCAATGTCAAATGCACGTACATAAATATGTCAAGAAAACCAATTTTGGCACATATTATAAATGACACAAATAAAAAAAATGGAATCTTGATAAGTTCCTACATACATAAATGTGTTAAAATAATATTTTCTACACATATTATGGAAGACAATAGATCGTATTAAAAGACAATTTCATTAGTTTGACTTCAAGACAATAGAAGTAATTATAATAGGAATTTGTGTTAACTCATAATCAAATGAGATTATATGAAAGTTACATTCTTAAAATTTGATGAGTCAAAGTACTTGTAGTAAGAAGGTGACTCCCTTGCAAAATCTGCCTTATGATGATCCAAAAGCTCGTCGAATCGGACCTAAAATAGAATAACATAATAAATGATAACTCTTAATGGGTTAACGATTAAATCAATAAAGCGAATAAGTAAATCTTCTAACCCAAGAAGATTTGCGCAACAATGAAATGACTACCTTAGTTAAGTTATGAGCAACATCATTAAGATATCCACAACAACAATCATGACAACACCTATTTAGCCAAAGTGCATTAGTAATGTCAATTTTGTATACAAGCGCTGAGCCACTGGACTATAGCAGTGTTTGAAAACATGAAGTTGTGACATTTTCTAGCATTAAACAGAGGCACCATCAGGATATACTTCTGTTTGGAGAACCCTCTAATTGTGCAAGTTCTCCAAACAACTATGTTTAATCAGTAGATTTACTCTAAAAAAACGTTCAACTCGTAAAGTAAGAGAATTACTACAGGTAGCCCGACTAAATTGGATTTGTACTCGAAAAGTTTTACTTTTGAAAATAAAGTGCTTCCGATAAAAAATGTGTCTTACTCGAAAAATATAAATAAAAGAAAAATGACTAAGTTTCGAAAAATCGATTAAACTTATGATTTAAGAGAAATCGAATTTCCAAAAAAAACAGAATTGCTACTTAATTTTTAGTAAAAAATCAAGAAAAATTTAAGGTTTTTCAAAAGACTTAAACAGATAAAATCAATTGAAAAGGATTCGAGTTCAAAGTACATTCCGAGAAGGTGTTAGGCCCTCGGAATGTCCGCTAACTTGCGGTTGACCGGCGATTTGACTAAAAATAGTTTTGACTAATTTTTGAGAAATTTAACATAAGAATAATTAAATAAACTATAATATTTAATTAATTTTGAGAAAACAATTAGATAAACGACACATTTTATTTTATTTTTAGAGAAAGGAATCCAAAATGACACATTTGGCTTGTACTACAAATTATTAGAATTTTAATTTTAAAAAAATTGTTTAATTCATTTAAAAATAATAATCCGAACCAATTTAATAATTTAAAGCATGAGACTATTTTAAATTAATTGATAAAAAGAGAACTTCTTTTTTTATTTATTTTTTTGGTTCGTTTGAGAAAGGTGTTAACTTAAAACCATTTTAAATAAATAAAATGATTAAAGGAAGACGCATTAAAACATATCTTTTTAAGAACAAAATATTCAATTAAAATAAAATTTGGCCAATATATTTGATTAGTAAGCTAAATGAATACAAAAACAAAAAAAAAAGAATGTATTAAAAGTAAGTGATAACGTTCAAATATACTTCTTGATGAAAAGAAATATAAACGATCGTATGCAATATATTTACCCAACTATGAGTCGGGGTCGATCCCACAGAGAATATGGAAGAATATTGTCAATAGCAAATATTTAACTCGATAGTCGTTATAAAAATGGGGGATTTAAATTGAAATAAAATAAAATAAAAATAATAAAAAGATAGTTTTGAACTAAGTATTTATTTATATTCAGATTATGAAAAGTAACTAGGAATGTATTCCCCATAAGCTCATAATGCAGTAATCCTAATAATAGTAATCATTTTCTAGTGTATTACATGCAAATTGATAAGTTAGGTATCTCTAAATCCTTGGCCCGACATCTAGAGAATTTCACCCCGCACCTTGGTCCGGCTACGTGTGTATAATTTACTAATCCTTACCTCTACCTCATATTAGACATCATAATCGATGTTTGGCTTAGTTATTACTTCGCACCAATCGACACTAGCCTATTAGATAGTATCACACTAAATCTATGTTGATAATTCTTTTCTTGTTAATTACCTTCTTGGTCCGGCAAGTAGTAACAAGGCGAGTTCTAACGTTAGCCACCGTTAAAAAGACTTCTAAACGAAAGAATTATCAATGCATGCAAAATACTAGTCAAGAATTGCTTATTTACTATTCATACTTTGTTAATCGCTCATGGTTCTCACAACCCTAGTTATGAAAGTTAGCTACTCATTATCTCAAAAACACAATCAAAATTTATTAAAATAAATATGCTTGTGTTAATCATAAAAAGTTAAGAACAATAGCTAAACTATCTTTTATTAATCACGAATACAAATAAATAATAAAGGAGAAGAAAGAATAAACCACAATTCTCCGGCCTCCACGGCGGCTCTTCCAAAGTTCCTAAGCTAGAAGAAAATTTATATTGTGT
>NC_064290.1:46877609-46912621 GCF_019186545.1 Solanum stenotomum
CTTGATTTCCTTCTTCAACCTTTCATCTTTAATTCGTTTTAGCTTCAAACTTCTTCAATTTTCCACCAATTTAATCCTACAAATAAAATACCAAATTTAGCATAATCCATCAAATTAATGCTCAAAAAGGACAAATATAAATAATAAATGTGAGGAAATAATGATTAAAAATATGTATTTTTAGCCTCACATCAGTAAACCAATACAAAGAAAATAACTTATCGTTTGGGGAATTTAATTAGGTTAGTTAACAATTTTAAAGTTAGAGTCAACACACAACAAACAATAAATAATCATAATTAGATAATGAAAGAGTAGTGAGAAATTGAATTTGGGCCTCCTTTTGGGCCAAATTCGCTAGAATAGCCATGTATACGACCAATGTATACTTTGCATGCGGGTCGTATTTTGACCCATTTTCTTGTATATCAGACTACATATCAAGTGTATACAATCCTCTTTGACGCCTTCAACCTGTATTTTCATTTTTACTCCCGTATTTGTTAGGCTGGACCGTATATCAACGTATAAAGGTTGTATCAAGTTGTTTTTCCGCTTTCCAGAATCTATAAATTTAATTTCCAACCCCTATACTGCATGTGACCTGTTCATTGGCTATTTTTGGACTCGATAGGAAATATAGAATTGTGCAAGGGGAGGAAGCCTCCAAAAACTCGGATTGGCATCACATAAAAACAAAGTAAAAGAAAAAAAAGATTAGCATCTAACTTTCAACAACTTAATCAATTAAGGAAATTGTGCATTTAAAAAACAAAGTCCCAACTCTCCAAATGGTCAGTGCCTTTCCACAATTAAGCACTGATAAATACATATGATTGCAAAGGGAAAGAAGACAAAATTCTTTAAGGTGAACACATGGAATCCAACAAAGCAAATTTAACATACAATTTTAAGAAGACAAATTTAAATGGAGCCTACATGCATCAAGTGAAAATAATGAAGCAAGAAACAATACTCTCAGCATAGGGATAAAGCACTTAGATTAATGAGATACAACTGTATCCAAACTAAAGACAATTTAGAGCTAAATTGATCATTCTTAGAAAGAACGTACTTGTAAAATATGAAAGGAAAACATTCATAATAAGTAGATCAATCCAAGGATGACCAACATGAGATTCAACCAACAACAAACTAATATGAACTGAATCATAATACTCAAAGGCAATGAAAGTCATGTAAACTTTGATCTAATCAAAATCAAATTTCAAAAGGAGAAAGACACGAACCAACAAAAGCATTAGATAAAACAAGCACATAATAAATGGATAGATTCTGATGAGTGAACAAAGAGGGCGAATAAACAGATGCTTCGCTACTTGGAAATGGTGCTGTTGAATTCGAAATCCAACACAGGTAGTCAAGAAAATCTGAATCGATAACAGAATCTTATACTTAAAACTCAACGGCAAAGTTGGACCAAAATAAACAAGCAAAACAAAGGCTTAGAAATGGCTCTAACATGTCACTCAAAGCAGTGAGGCAACAAAGAGATTCAATAAACCGAGAAAGCCAAGCCATCGGAATGAAAATGAGATTACATTAAACACGATTTATCACATTAGTTAATTTCAAGAACTTATAGACCTATATTGAAGCAACAGTCTTGAACAGTAACACCCTAAATGCAGCACACATAATGCTCAACGACAATATGAGTGAAATAATATGGATTCAACGACATTTAGATATCAAATGAAGCCGATGACGGAATAAGCTCGAACAATGAAACATAGAATCGACCATGTAAACGAATTTTTACAACTTCCAGATTTATACTCAAATGGCTACAAATTTCTATAAACTTATTGTCTATTCAGAAGAGATTTAGATAATAACATTAAAGAAAGAATTGGACCAAGCAGTAACTAAAGACTAAAGATAACTACAAATAAAACTATGATAGAAGAAATTTAAGGAAGACTAAATAAAATGCACCTCGATACATAATACTCTAGCAGCAGACGGAGGATACAACATTTTAATGTTCAAGCCATATTAAGAAGCACATGAAAATTCAAAGAAAATAGTCATCCGGGCAGTAACGAAGCAACACACACTATTTGCAAAGGGAGAACAAGAAGTAAGAATGAGAATGTTAGCTATTCAGAGTGTAGCGAGCTGGACAGCAACGAGCAGAAGGTAAGCAACAACTTCACACCAAGGAGAGTTCCGACAACTTCAAGCAAAAATCCGAATCGACTTCGAACACATACCCCTTCAAGAACTTCCGACTAGAAGACTGTATTCGACCCTCTTAAGCATGAAACTCCATTTTTTCTTTGGTTTTCTCGCTACTTTTTGATTAATTTTTCTCCTAAAATCCGTTACCCCTTGACATATGAAAATAGAGCCACCTTTATAGGAAGAAACTAGGGCAGAAATTGGGGGGAAACGGATGAAAAATGGGCAGAAACGAGGCCCATTATGAAATTCAAAACTCAAAAATCTTTCACAATTTGGAACGAACACTTTTTCCCTGATAGTTCGCCCCATTCCGGAAAAGGAAAGGGCGATGGACGGACTCGATTGGTTTGATCGTTCTTGGAGCGAGGCGTGTTGCTCATTTTAAAGCAGCTGTTAACGTCTGGGAATTGCTCTGTTTTGTTGACGTTAGAAGCTGGTGGAAGCTGGGTTTCTTTTGGAATAAGGAAATGGGCCGGGTCGGTGGAATTAAGAGGTGGGCTGGGAATTGGAGTGGAATTGAGTGGGCTGGATCGTTTGGGCATGTTTTGGGTTGGCTGAAAGAGGTAAAAACAAGGCCCAAGGTAATCAATTAAAAAGGGTTGAGTGAATTGGCTAGATTAGTCTAAGGTATGTAGTAGAGAATTAGTTAATCATTTAGTCAAATTGGGTTAATTAGTAAATTTGACTAGTAATTAAATAAGATGAATTAATATAATTAACTAACGAGCTTCTTAATCTTAACGAAATAAAATAATCGACTTAATTATAAACTAATTAATTTAAAAATGTAAACTATTATATAACTAAACTAATTAGTAAGATATTTAAACAAAACAAATTCTTTTTGAGACGATTTTCGAATATTCATAAAATATAATAAACATATTCAAAATTTTATAGACTATATAAATTAATTTAAAAAACTATAAAAATTACAAAATTACTTAAAATGACTTGGAAAATATTTTAAATTTTATAAAGTCAATTATTTCAAATCGTTTGGAATTTAAAAAGCTCGATGATTAATCTATATTGTGGAGGCTCAAAATTGGGTGTCAACAAAATGATTCCATAACAAAGCTTGTATAAATTCAGTTATGAGGGAAGACATGATAAGTTCAAAAAGCTAGGCTAAGGGATATAAGTTACATATCTACCCCGAATGGGTATGTGCATCACAATCTCTAGACTGACTCGTATAACATTGAAATTTCCTCTTCAGAACCTCAATGAGTACTTTTTTCACCAATTATAGTAAGCCCTGCTTCAAAGCAACAGAAAAAACTAACTCATGTGGCAAAGGAACAATATGTCTAGACTAACAGAAACTTGTATCTTCATAGTAACCGAGAAACTTGACCAAAATTGCAGCAATCCTACAACAAACCAACCAAAACTACAACTAAAACAACAGCTAAAGCGAGAGTAAAATTTCAAAAATTATTCACCAAAATATTTGTTAAAACTGAAACAAAAGCCTTGCATCAAAGCAACATAAAAAACTAGCTCATCTGGCAGAGAACAATAGAATCAGACTAATAGAAACTTGTATCTTCATACTAACCGAGAAACTTGTTGCAACAATCTCTACAACAAACCAATCAAAACTACAACTAAAACAACAGCTAAAGCGAAAGTAAAATTCAAAACTGAAACAAAAGCTCTGCATCAAAGCAACAGAAAAAACTAGCTCATCTAGCAAATGACCAATAGGCCTAGACTAACAGAAACTTGTATTTTCATACTAATCGAGAAACTTAACCAAAATTGAAGCATACAACAACCAACCAACCAAGAGTACACTAAAACAACAGCTAAAACGAAAGTAAAATTTCAGTAAATATTCACCAAAGCACCTGTCAAAACTGAAACAAAAGCTCTGCATCAAAGCAACAGAAAAAACAAGACCAAAAACTAGTCTACCATAGTAGAAAAAATGAGACCAAAACTATAGGGAAGCAACATAAGCAACTGCACAAAAATTGATAAGTAGTAACAAACTTACAATAAACTTACCTTTTACATGAGAGTTAATCTATTTAATAGATTTTACATATATAAAAGATTCTAGCATCCCCATGACCTACATTAGTCATACACAAAAGAGTGTGAACATAACTAGAGGATCAAAAAATGGCACTCCAATCAAAGTTTGAAACTGTTAGTTGAGCAAAAACTATCACACTAGTGCCACCACTTATATACACAAGCTTATCATACTTTAAAGTTTATCATTGACGATCATGAACATCATTGTTTGGCGCTCAAGCTCACCTATACGTTAAAAGATTTCCATATTTTTGACATCTCCACTAATAACCTTTTTAGCTTTGATACGTTGCTCTATGGTGTACAAATCAAATGTAGAAAATTCAATGATGAAATAAATTTGATCACGCATATCAGAGTGTTCACGATTTCCAATCTTGTCGATCAAGGAACCAATTCTTTTATCTTGGCTTTCATTAATGTTTTTCATAACTTTCTCCATACTATTGTGAAATGTTTCATTAACATCTTCCACAATCCTTTTTCTTTTCTTGCCTTTTTCTTTTTCATTGGCACTAGAAGAAGATTTTTTAGAGTGATAGTAATCTTAGTTTTGTATTCAACCTATTGAAATTTATATCTAAGAAGAGTAACGGATTTTAACTTACTTGAGGTCAAAACAAAGAATTATCAACAATACTATAAAAACTACATGAGGCTGAATCCACATCGAATCTATGAGAAGAAAGTTGTGCAAAAAGGTTGAAGTAATTATTGGGATAGATTGAGTTAAACTGAGACGATGTCGAAATAAAAGTTTTTTGACACAACATCAAGGTGTTTTAAGTTTGGAGAATAGTTACATCTAACTGAATCGAACTTCAAATCCAATATGGTAGAGGAAGATGATCAAAAGAGCTTGGACAAGAGGATTCACTTCAACAGTAGTGTTCTTCAACTTTTCACTTTCTGTTTTTTTCTTGTTTTTGTCTTTATAAATCTCCGTGTAGATATTTTTAGTTTATTTGTTTATTTTTTTGGTGGATTATGCACTTTGAGAAAACTCACATGTCTTATACATTTTTATTCGTTTTTTAATATATTTTGACCTATGTGATCTTTAATTTTAAAAAAAAGATATGAAAAATGATATTTTAATTTTTATTTAATATTTTAAATATTTGTTCGTTCTAAAGCTCGATACGATTCTACTTGAGTTGCAAGAGATATTGATAAAATTATTAAAAGTAAATTTTAATATCGTGAACTGAATGTTGGAAGTAACTTTTAAAATATAACAAGTATATATACATATAGTCAATCACTTGAAAATTTGATACAAATATATATAACTTTTTCTATATGCTTTAAAAGACTATTGTAGACCAGAATAAAATATGTAATAGGTTGCAATCCTTTATCTCCTCCATCTTCATCTTTTTGAGGTCAACGTGTCGAATGAGTCAATATTAATAGTTTTTTGCATTAAAAATGATTTTCGTAGGAGAATATATACAACAAATTAATTAATTAGAAAAAAATAGACAATTAAACACAAACTAAAATTGTAAAGAATTATAATACTAAACAATTTATTGATGCTGCAATCACTTTTTTACATTTTGTAGAAAAATTTACCGCATTAAACCTTGAATCTAACACATAAAAAGCAACAAATAAATTTTCGCAAGTATTCACATACAACAAGTAATAATTAAACTCAATACCTATATTTTGTCGCAACTGTAACACAAAAGACAACAAATTTGAAAATGAGAAAACTTTAAGAGAAAAAAAAAACTTGAAAATGAAAGAACTTAAACAAAAATTACAAAGATAAAAACTTGAAAAGGGAAGACTTTTACAAGAAAAAATAAGATAAAAAGTTGAAGAAAAAACAAACAGGGAAAGAGAAAGGAGAATACGTTGTTACTTGAGAGATAAATGACGACAATGGTGAAAAAGACATTTTGTTTGCTTATTACAAAACATATATTATTTTTTGTTTTGTCCATTTTTTTCTTGTCTCGGCGTCCTTTATTTTCATATAAGTTGTCTAAATTTTAAACAAGAAAGTTGATTCTATTACAAAAATATAGATATAAATCGGTATGCTTTAGAAGACTGTTGTAAGCAAGAATATAGAATGCAATAGGTTGCAATTGAATATGATCTTTTATGTAACATCTTGCACCTAGAAATGACTATAAACAGTTTAAAATATGAAAATATTGATTTTTGGAAAGAATAAGGAAATCTGAAAATTTTGTCTAAGTTAAGAAAGTGAGTTTTGATCATTTTCAAACGGCCATAACTCCTAGCTCAAGAGAAGTTAGGAGCAGATCTTGATATGGTTGGAAGCCCTTGGAGAAATATTTCCAACGCCGCCGAGATTGCACGATTGCGACATCGTATGATTGAGATATGCCTTTTGAAAATTGGGTTGTTGGATTGAGGAAAGTCCCAATCCGGATTTAGGGAAAGGCAAAGTAGTCTTTTCTCTAATTAATTTCCTAATTTGATTTTAGGGATTTATTGGGGTAAAAACATGACTTAGTCAGTTTGGAGAATTGAGAAATACGCTTAGGGCTTGGAGAAGAGAGAAAAGAAGAAAGAAAGGGAGAAAAAAGCAAGAATTCGTCAAGATCATCCAAGCTTGCGAGTGGAATTCGTCGGGGGTGATCCCTATTAAGGTATGTGAGATCTTTTTGTATTGGGTTAGTTCACCCACACACCAACTTGTTTCAATCCAATTGTTTTGAGTTGGTTACATGTTGAAGAAGTAAGGTTCTTGAAGAACAAATTGTAGAATTCTTGTTGGTTGAGTTGTTGATGCTTGGGGGTGAGTTGATTCATATTTCTGAGTTGTTTTTCGAGTTAGATTGGTTGTATATTAAGGGTACAATTGATCCTAAGTGTTTAGGGAAGGAACTATGGAAGTTAGGGAAGTTTAGAGAGGAAGAACGGAAGAGAAAAATCGGAAGTCGCTGGGCAAAAGGGCTGGGGCGCCGCGCCAGCCAGAGCGCCACAAAAACTTCTCTGAAGTTTGGCCTCTGGAGTGTCGCGCCAGCCAGAGCGCCAGGGACGCCAGTTCTCCCCATTCGTTCCCCACCTTTTCATACTTGTTCTTAAGTAATGTACCTACGTTTTCTAGTTGATTCCAACACTCTAAGGTACATCTAAACATCATAAAATCATCCATAAACATGAGATCATGAGCCTCGAATTCATAATTCAATTCAAGGAAAGTTAAGATCAAAGTTAAAAAAGTTAAGAGTCAAGTCTAGAAGTTTAAGAAGCAAGTCAAAGCAAAGTTCCTAAAGTTTTCAAGGGTCTTTATTAAACGTTTTAAATTCGTTTTAAGGCTCAAGTTTCAAGTTAAGCAAAGAGTAAAGAGTTGAGTTCATTTCTCAGAAAACTATTAGGGAACTAAGTATTCCCAAAGAGTCTATAAATGTTTTCACATTTGAGTAAGAAAAAGGGAACATCGATTCCAAGAGAGCTTTTAAGCAAAGTTTTGAGTAATTATCTCAAACCAAATAAAGAAGTTATGTTTTTAAAAACATATGAGCTAAAGTATATTTTGGGAGTAGTATTGAGCACCGATATGGGGATGCACGTTCATATTGACTCAAGTCTCCATAAACCATGTAGCTATCATGGGTAGTAAATGATCATACTTTTTAGATGAATCCTTAAGATGCTTTTAGCATAGACTAGTGGATCCACTAAGTTAAGCGTTCTATATGACGACAAAGTATAGGACAGTTCTGGCAGCGTGGGCAAGACGTTATATCACCACTTAGGCTTATAGTGGTGGTTGTCGGTTAGAGAATCTCCCACAAAATTTATATTACTTTCATATACAAGTAAAGTTGGGTTTGTTATTGATTTATTTTTAACGAACTAAGTTGTTTACACTGTTTTACAGGCTTTATATATATATATATATATTTCTACTATATAGAAACGTGAAAGAGCAGGACGACCACAACTATATTTGTTGTACCTTACACAACAATGATTAGACAAATATATGTACTCTTCGTAATTTTAACCAAAAGTGAGGGTATTTATGTCCTTTAAATATATTCTTTCTTCTCATCTGCTTCTCGATCATTCTCGGCTCTATTTTTCTCTCTCCTTACCCTTCATTTTCCAGATCAAACGAGGAGTTTCTCAAATAGTACATTATGTTTTAAAACACCCACTCCGAGTTTATCAGTAAAAATTTCAGCCTTTGATAGAGATTTTCCACATTGTTAACCTATAATTCTTCCGATACAGTTATCTAAAGTTCAATTTCATCCTCGAAATGTCATACCAAATCAAATCTGCAGCTTTCGTTCTCTGAGCCTTAAGTCCTCAAATTGAAGGGAGTAACTAAAAATGAGTCTGCATACTCATTATTTGAGATACTCAAGGTCCATTTATGTTGAAGTGAAGAAATTGTGGATTTGTTATACTACAACTAAGGTACGCTTGCATGGATGATGATGCCCATAATTTTTTTTTGTTTGCAATGGTAATTAAATTCCATTGTTCCGTTGTGGATTTGTTATATGTTGAATTGAAGAAATTGCGGATTTGTTATACTGCAAGTAGCCTTTTAACCTGCAAAGTTGTCCTTTTTTACTTTCATGTTCTTAATGGATTTTAAGATGCCCTCTTCTTCTTCTTTCCTGTTTTTTTAAGCTACAACTAACGGGAGTTATGCCTTAACTTACCGATCCTAATCAAATTTTTAAGATACCTCAAATTAAGGGAGTTAATAAAAATTCAATCTTGCAAGTCCTACTATTTTTGTTTTATGTTAAAATAAATGTAGGTTGTATAAACAAAAATTTTATTTGGCACCTCCCTTGAAAAACATGCTATATTGATGATTTTGTATATTTCTTCCTGTGGATACTATTGAAAAGGTGTATGGCAGATACATGACGCTACGATTCATAAGAAAATCTTCTTGCATTGGCAATTGTTATAATTTTTTTCTTACTACTTATATTCTTTATTCATATGGATTAGTGAAGGTGGGAAACAACATTGCGTACACTTACCCTCTCCAGACCCCACTTTGTGCCACTATACATGGTATGTTGTTGTTTTAATAGTGCTGATGGTATTTTTTTTTTGGAAGAAGCAAGGTCTGTCAGGTTTTCGTTTTAAGTCATATAAGTTTGTTCTGTATTCTAGAATATTAAGACCAAACTATCTTACTTTCTTTTGCGATCTTGAGGTCAATTACCTAAGCATATGTGAAGTAAGATCAAACACATCATAATCAATCACACAAGATTGCATTCAATAAAGATTTAGTTTCTCGATAATTGTAGTGTCTGGGCCACTTGTGTGCACCTCAAACTAATTTCATGAAATACTTGTTATATCCCTTCAACACAAGTTACCGAGTTACTCCCTTCAACACAAGTTACCGAGTTACTCTTATAATCAAGATTTAAATTGCTTTCTCGATAACCAAATAAGCTCTCCAGATGATTAGTTTATTTTTAAAATAATGATCTCTATGTGAAATTTATTGATAAAAATGTCTCATTGAGGTCTAAACCACAAGAAGCTTATGTGAGCAGTAGGCATGTATTTGTGAATTTGATGTTTTTCAAAGTGACAATAAAGTAAAACACTTTTTATTGAAGAGAAGAAGGGCAAAGGCCCTCACAGGAATGAATTAGAGACATTTACAAAATTAATATTTCGAATGATATGGTTATGACTCAAGTAGAAGGCTGACTGGTGGATCTTTGATCTCTGCCTTATTCATGGTGAATTGAGAATGAAAGGATCATGTTATTGTCAATGGCTCGATACATATTCAGAGTAAACATAAAAATTTCTTAATAACTTGAATCCACAGACTTTTTGTTATTTATTTTGGTAAGTTGATCGAGAGGGAAGGTACCTGAAGGCTAATATTTGTAATTTCTATGTTCTACCTATTAGTTTAGAATTGTATCTATGTGTCACAAAATCACTGACTGATATAAGAACATGATAAAAAGAGGATAATAACATAGAGGATAAAATTTGCCTCTAAATTGAAAAATGAAAAAAACGCGTAGAGGTTGATAAAAATTGACCATATTAATATCGAAGGAAGCTTGAGATCTTGACATCTGACCTTACCGAGGAAAACTAATCACATGTATGGGATTTACTCAAAGTATTTTAGATTTGTAAGAAAATATGCTTTTCTTAATTCCTATAGTTGCTTGTGTAGCATTGTTACTTGCAGGAAATACCTAGAATCTGTAGTAAATAAATTATGTTTCTATTTCAGAAAAAGTATTCTTTCAAGTTTCAATTATTTGGTGATGGTTTTAGTCCTATATAGTCCTGTTGGACTGTTTTAGTTTCAAAAAAGTTTGAAAATGCTTCATAGCAATTTTTTTTTTATCTTTGTGTTGTTTACTCTGTACTTTAAACTCAAAAGAAATACAAAGTTCTTCCAGTAGTCTGCAAGATACATTAGGGCAGAAATCTTTTGCTTTTAACCTAAGTTGCTCAGATTTGGGTGAGGGTGTTCGATACCGATGTGAATTTAGAGGTCAGATTCATCATGATTCTTATTTCATGATATGAGGGTACATATCCAAGTACTAATACTTAGACTATGATCTGGGTAGAAATGTGGTGGTTGAAATAACTTTCTTCTATTTGAATAAATCAAATAGTAGGTAAACTATATAAGCTTCTATTTATTTCAACTTGACATTTTTTCTATATACATTCTCACAAACGTAGTAATTTTCTGTCTTGATGACATTATCTGACAGGTCCTGATGTTTTCGTGAAGACCACGAATAAAGGAGACTGATAATGACTAGCGAGGCTATCCCTTGAATTTATTGCTAATTATTCTAAATTTAATATGGTTGGAAAATGGGCAACCCTAAGAGTATGAGTCAGCTCGCCGGCGGCCAACCTTTTCCGGTGGCTGATTTACTGACATCTTCTTCAGAATTTCCTCCTTTACCTTCAAAGGCCTCAACTGCTACTAAACTGTTAAACCCCTGTCTGCCCAAAGAATTCTCATTTGCAGAATCCCTTAACCAATCGGCTCAACAAAATCATGACAGTCTTAGAAGAGATTTTACACTGGTTGGGGGTATCCCACAAATCAAATGGACAGAGGAAGAGGTTGACAGAATGAACCAAATTGAAGAGCTTCAATTCGCAGTGGTAGGCAAATTTATGCATGAATGGAGTGATTTAGAAGAATTAAGGAGGATAATTCCTCAACAATGTGATGTTAAAAGTAATTGTCAAATTGGCCTCCTTCGTAATAAACATATCCTCATTCGTTTGACAAAACATAAGGACTTTGTTAATATGATTTCAAAGGGAGCTTTCTATGTCAAATGCAAAGACAGGTATTCTTACCTAATGCGCACACTGATATATGATTCTAGGTTTAATGTTAACGAAGAAACATCGCTGGCCATGGCGTGGATATCTTTCCCTAACCTATTGCCCACTTTTTTTGTCAAAGAATGTTTGTTCTCTTTAGCTGCTGCTGTGGGTAAACCTATACAAATTGATCAAGCCACTGTCAATAAATCTAGGCCTAGTTGTGCTCGTGTGAAGGTTCTAGTGGATTTGAAAAAGAATTTCCCTAAGGTTGTTCAGATGAATATAGAGAATGAAGCTACTGGGGAAGTTAGGTATAATATGGTTGCTATTAAATACGATTATGTTCCAAAATATTGTTTTGATTGCAAAATGCAAGGGCACAGTAATGAAGAATGCAGAATGCACAAAATCCCACAACCTAGAGATGTGGAAAATTTTCAACATGATAGGGGTGGTGGTATTAATAATTCAGATCCTCGGCTTGTTCCCGCTAAACTCCGTTATGAGCATAGATTTCAAAAAGGCAAAGCTAGAGTCCTGTCAAGTGGTAGGGTGGTTGGTGACCCTGGACAATGGGCTGTGGTGAAAGATTTGAGACCTTCTGAATATCAGCTACCTATAGCAGTCAAAAATAAATTTGATGCTCTTACACAAAATGGAGAGGAGATGGATAAGGAAGGGAAGTTACAGGCAAGAAATAAGCAGGACATCAGTAGCAATAAGCAGACTAATAAGGATGCAAGAATATTCCAGCAAGGGGAATCCTCTAAAGATTGGATCATAAGGTCCTTTGGTAAGAAAAATGATATAATTGTACTTGATAAACATGCGCAACAAAGAACAACAAATATACAGAAACATATCAAAGGAGATGAAGTGCAACAGAAGAGCAATGAGATTGAGGTCATAAATGCAGATAAAGGGCAGAACACAATGTCCAGCAACACCAATGTGGATAGACATGAAGCACAGAAGAATAGTAATGAGGCTGAGGTCATAGATACAATTAAAGGGCAAGATTCAGAGTCCAGCAATATTAATGTAGATAGAGACGAAGCACAACAGAAGAGCAATGAGATTGAGGTTAATGCTAATGATTTAGATGAACATGTAGTTTCCAACAATATTAGCAACCAACAGAAGGATTTGGTACTCAGTCAAGCAGATTATTTTTCAAACATGGAGTTGGCAATTGTGGAAGTTCCTAATGCAATTCAAATAGATGAGTCCCAGATGATTCAAATAGAGTCTCCTAATAGAGTTCTACACGATATTGTGTCTCATAATTTAGAAGAAGTGAAGAGTCTTGAAGCAGAAGAGAACCAAATTGCTAAAGGTGTTATTGAAACTGAGGAATCATAGGAGATATGGGATTATGTACCAATTAAAGCTAATATATCTCCAAAACATTTAAAATGTGCCAGAAAGGGGAAAAAGCAGGGTAATGGAGAAAATACTCAGCCCACCAGAGTTCAGCCGAAAAGAGTTAAATCAGTTCCTAAGAGATATGAAGGCTCTAATTTGGAATATTAGATCGGTGAAGTCTCAACAAGCATTTCATAGAGTTCAGATACTTCATAATTTCCATAAGTTCACTTTTATTGGACTATTGGAATCGTTTCAAAACTCTAGACATATTAACAAATATAGGAGGAGATTAAGGATGCCTTTGGCTACGTCAAATTGCAATGGTAAAATTTGGTTTTTTACAAACCATGATTTCACTACTACTGTGATAAAGGACATTGAGCAGCAACTAACTCTGCAATTACATCATCAAAGTTATATTCACAGTTTATTTGTTACATTAGTTTACGCTAAGTGTAATGCTGATCAAAGACAGATGTTGTGGGAAGATCTCTTCCAATTGGCTATAGGAATGACAAGTCCATGGGTAGTTGGAGGAGATTTCAATGTTGTGTTGAATGCAGAAGAAAAAATAGGTGGTTTACCGGTGAGTGATGCTGATCATGAAGACTTGGAAAACTGTATTTCCTCCTATGATTTAAACGAAATACAATTTAGAGGCAACCCATTTACTTGGTGGAATGGTAGAGCTAATAATGAGTGTATCTTTGAAAGATTGGATAGAATTCTTTCTAATCAAGAAATGCAGGGATGGTTTAATCATATGGAAGTGGAGCATCTAGCTAGAACTGGGTCTGATCATGCCCCTATGCTTTTAACTTGTGAAGAAGGTGCAACCAGGTATAAGAAACCATTTAGGTTTCTTAAATTCTGGACTGAAAATGCATCATTTATTGATGTGGTGAGGCAGAATTGGGTAGGAAATGAGTCATTAAACCCGTTCATAGCCTTCAAGGAGAATCTAAAGAGAGTGAAAACAGCTTTGACAAAATGGAGCAAAGATACTTATGGTGATATCTTTAAGCAACTCATTATTAGGGAAGATATTGTCAAAATTAAAGAAAAATTATTTGAAGAACATCCCAGTGGTGAAAACAAACAAGTGCTTCAAAGAGCTCAAGCTGAATTTAAGAGGTATTTGCACTTTGAAGAAATCTTCTAGCAACAAAAAGCTGGGTATGATTGGTTCGAGAATGGAGATAGAAATACAAGATTCTTCCACAATATTGTGAAGGGAAGAAGAAAGAAGCTCCAACTGCACAGAATTCAGAATAATCAGGGAAATTGGCTTGAGGAAGAAGAGGAAATTGCAGCAGAGGCTGTGAACTTTTATCATTCTCAGTTCTTACAAGAAAGAGATGCTACAGAGTTTTCCTTATTAGGTAACATTCCTGAAATAATTAGTGAGGCAGATAACGCAATTCTTTGCAGGCAACCAACTCTTGAGGAAATTAAAAAAGCGGTTTTCAAGCTAAATGGCGTTAGTACAAGTGGTCCTGAAGGTTTATCGGGTGCTTTCTATCAATGTTGTTGGGATATAGTGGGTATTGATATTTTCAGAATGGTACAAGAGTTTTTCAGAGGTAATTCTCTTCCTAGATTCATTACTCACACTAATTTGGTCCTGTTACCTAAGAAGGAACAGATTCAGTCCTTCTCTGATTTAAGACCAATTAGTTTGAGTAATTTCACTAATAAAATTATGTCCAGGGTTGTTCATGACAGACTGGAAGCTTATTTACCCAAATTGATTTCCCACAATCAATCAGGTTTTGTTAAAGGGAGAAGCATCATTGAAAATGTGCTTTTGACACAAGAGATTGTCTCTGACATCAGAAAGAGAGCTAAACCAGCAAATGTGATCCTAAAGCTTGATATGACCAAGGCTTATGATAGAGTATCTTGGTTCTTTTTGATGAAAGTTTTTAGGAAAATGGGCTTTTCAAAATTGTTTGTTGATTTGATTTGGAGATTGATCTCCAACAATTGGTATTCAGTCTTGATCAATGGCCAAGCACATGGTTTTTTTCATTCCACTAGAGGAGTGAAACAAGGAGACCCTTTATCTCCTGCTCTCTTTATCTTATCGGCAGAAGTGCTTTCCAGGGGCCTAAATGCTTTGTTTGATGATGATCAATTTATGGGGTATGGTTTACCAAAGTGAAGTGCTAAGATTAATCATTTGGCTTATGCAGATGACACTATTATATTTGCTTCAACTAACAGTTACTCTTTGAAGAGAATAATGTCAATTTTGCAGGAGTATGAAGTTCAGTCAGGTCAGAAAGTCAACAAGGAGAAAAGTGCTTTCTATTTACATCAAAGTGCAAGTTCTACTGAGAAACAATTAGTGGAAAAATGCACAGGTATTTCTAAAGGTCAATTTCCTTTGAAATATCTAGGTTGCCCTATCACCCACTCCAGGAAAAGGAAGGAACATTATGCAGAGCTTATTAAGAAAGTGAAGGCAAAACTTCAATCTTGGAAAGGGAATATGTTGTCATATGGAGGAAAGGAGGTTCTTATCACGAGTGTTCTACAGAGTGTTCCAATTCATGTATTATCAGCTATAGTTCCTCCTATATGCGTGATTAAGAAACTTCATAAGATTTTTGCTAAATTTTTTTGGAGTAACAAAACTACATGCAAGAGTAAACACTGAGCTGCATGGGTGGATGTCTGTTTAGCTAAACAAGAAGGAGGTTTGGGTTTTAGATCCATGTTTGATGTTTCTAAAGCAATGTATGCTAAATTATGGTGGAGATTCAGGACTCAGAATACCTTATGGGCTAATTTTATGTGGAACAAATACTGTAAGAAGCATATTCCAGCTCTGGTTCAATGGAAAGGTGGATCACAATTGTGGAAGAAAATGTTACAAAATATGGACGTCATTGAAAAATTTATATGGTGGGAACCTAAGGGTGGAACTTCTACTGTTTGGTATGATAATTGGACCCAGCTAGGTCCTCTTTACACATATCAAACTGAAGTACAAACGTGTCACTCTTTGATGGACATTGAGTTTTTCATGAAGGAAGTAGGGTGGGATTATAATAGTATGTATGATCATCTGCCTTATCATGTTGTGGAACATATTAGGGAGCATATGGATCATATTAGACAGACTGATATGGGAGACAAACCGTGGTGGATCAAGACATGCACCGAAAAGTTCTCAGTTAAGAGTGCATGGGAGATTTTGAGGAAAAAAGAGGAAGTCAATGAAAATTGCAAGATAATATGGGTGCAAGATCTTCCGTTTAAGATATCTTTCTTTAGTTGGAGGGTTTGGACTAATAGAGTTTCAGTAGCTGCTGTTATAGCTAATTGGAATCCTAATCAGTCTCAACTTTGCTTATGTTATACTATTCCAACAAGAGAAACTATGGAACACTTATTTTTGAAAGGTGAAATTGCCAACAAAGTGTGGCAATATTTCTCATCTGCAGCTGGAATATTAGGGCCTTTCAGTTGAAGCAATCTATTAAAAAATGGTGGGATGTTCAAGGAAATACTAGGCAAAAGGTGATTTTTCAAGCTATTCCTAATCTAATCTTATGGTTCTTATGGAAAATAATAAATGTTGTGCTTCATGGTGGTAATTACACCACAAGTAAAGTGATTTGGGACATCAATAGTACTGTTAAGAAATTTATGAAGTTAAAGTTTCAATATATTGATGTCCCCTCCACTTGGCCTCAGATGGTTGCTCTATTGGATGTTTTCAGACCTGGGTTTGTCTCTAAATGGGTTAAATGGCATCCTCCACCATCTGGGTGGTTGAAATGTAATACAGATGGGGCTTCTAGAGGTAATCCTGGGCCTAGTACTGCTGCCTTTTGTATCAGAAATCATGAAGGAGAGCAGGTGATTGCTAAGGGGGTGAGGATCCCTGATTCTACTAATCTAGTTGCTGAAGCTATTGCTATTAGAGAAGGTCTTCAATGTTGTTTGGAAAACAACTTTCCAAACATTATAGTTGAAACTGACCTATTGGCTTTGGTACATATGCTGAAGGGAGAATGGGAAATACCTTGGAATGTGACAATGGAGGTCAATTCCATCAATAGATTGAGGAATACCATGTCAGTAAGAGTACAACACTCCTTAAGGGATGGAAATTCTCTTGCTGATTTTTTTGCTAACTTGGTTTTTCTTTTTGCAGGTACATATGAATTTAGATCTCTCCAAGAGGTTCCAGATACAGCCAAGAGAATTATCATCTTAGATAAACAAAGCACACCACAGTTGAGGATAAGGCAGTCAAACACTACAAGAGTGTAAATGGTTTGATTTGAATACACTTAACATATGATACTGATAAAGCTATATTAGATGATAAAAGCTACTACACATTATATGATGTCTGAATAAATTTCAGTTGGTTGATATACCATGCACCTGGTGAGAGTTTAGGGTGTTTCATATGGTATAAAATCAGGACTCATAGATTGTAGCAGTTAATTAACATCTATCGTAGGTTTATTATTTCATAATACACATAGCAGAATAGCTTCGAAATTGGTTATTTCGAACGATCAATCCAAAAGAGAAGAGAAAAATTGGTCGGGCTCAATTGTGTTCCTGACAAGTTGCTCAAGTCCAAAATACTTTGCACAACCTGTACAATAGTGCAAATCCCAGAACTCCATACACAACCTCAAAAAAAAAAGTCAGAAATTAGTAATTCTTTTACGATTTAAGTTTGGTGGTGGTATTAACCCTATTTTTGGGTTCAACCCACTGAAGGTTAGATCAAAGAAGATGAACTAATTTCAACTAACCTGAGGTTAAATGGATGGATTAACAACAATACTCTTTCCATAGAATCTACACGAGCTTGAATCTACATGAAATCTATGAGGAGAAAACTGAGCAAAAAGATTGAAATCATTTGGCATGGATAGATTGAGATGAATCTGAATAGAGGTGAGTAGGCAAATTACCAAAGGTTTTCAAGGGTATACAATTACGCCGAATTGAAGTCGAGTTTCTGCTCCGATTTGATGATGTATCGAGGAAGAGGCACTGCACCTGCAAGTACTCTTCAACTTCCACTTTCCTAATTTGTTTTTTGATATTTCTTAGTTGGTAAGTGTTGTCTTTTAGTGTTTTATTTAATTATTTGGTGGGCGGTTCACTTAGGCAACCCACATGATTTTGTATATATTTTCTCTTAGTTTAATAAAATTCTTGACCCATGTGGTCTTTGATTTTTTTTTAAAAAAAAAAAGCAAGCAATTGGTATGTAATAGACACATCATCTTTCTGTTGTTTTGTGTAATAAGTTTTTATTAACTATGCCTCTGAAATTGAAGATAAGATTTTGAACATGAATTTGGTATTCCACATTCTAATTTTGTGGTGCTGGTGGTTTTGGATTAGCTTGTTATTACTCTATGTGGATGAATTTACCTCATAAACATACTAATAATCTTGAGTTTATACTGCCTGATTTTCAAGAAGCTAGAAAATTTCATGTTACACAATTATCACTTAGTCTTGTTATAGCTGATGGGAATAATACTTTTTCAGTTTTTCAGATGAAAAATCTCACTTTGAAAAAACTGAGATGGGGTTGAATAATACAGTTAAGGAGTTTGAAAATAATGGATTGATGTATTTTAAAAGGAAGTTATGTATACTTGTTTGGGCAATAGGATCAATACTTTTTTCAAGAAAATGATACTCCTAGGAAAGAACCAGGAATTCCTTTAGTAAAATGTCTACCAAAGATTCATTGCAGTGTAGAGACAGTAAGAACATGTCAACTTGTCTATTATGCCTACAATTACAAGAAAGTAGACGAACGAGGCTTCAAGGTGAGTGTTTTACCTCCGTTAAGTTTTTTATGTTTACTTTGAATATATAATATGTGCTAGAGTATATATATGTGCTTTAAGGATAATAACTACTGATAAGAGAAGGCTTAAGCTAAAGAAATATCTTGCATCTTGTAGCAAAATGACACAGTTTCATAGTTTTGAGTTTTGACTATAAGGCCGGAGAGGAAAGAGCTGTAAGAAAGAACTAGAAAAACTAAAGTGAAAACAAGTCATTCAGAAGCTCTCACTTCGGTCATGGAGGTACTTCTATTTTGAAAAGCTTCTTGAACTTTTAGTAATTTTGAAAATTTTCAGTACATTTTTGTTATTTTTCTAAATATTATTACACTTCTGCGCATATGCCTTAAAGTACATGTGTTTTATTGTAGTACAAATGAAAATTGAAGCAGTAATTCTGTTTTTCATCTGGCAATGAATTTGTAAACTCCTCTATGAGGACGTCACTTTGTAGTATGGGCTGAGCTAAGCAAATAGCAAATCGAATTACCACTGAAATCTATGAGTCATTTCAGAAAATGAATGTCATCTTATGACAGCTGAGTATGAATTTATAATCGAGCTTATATCACTTTTTGATTTGCAGCTCGCTCTCTTGCAATTTCTCGTCTAGCTCCCTCTACTTGATCTCAAATTCTACCAGGGAGTATCTTTAATTGAGCATAAGATAAATTCTAATGATGTATTTATTGTGGCATTTGTACTTCGAAAACTTTTATGTAATTGTAAAAATAGTTTAACAATATTATCATACCTTATCCCTTTTTTATTGTACAACTACAATATTTGTTATGATAATCAAACTACAAAAGNTTACTCTTTTCAAGCTTAAGTTGTGGTTTAGCATTCCAAATTGCATGCTCGTGCATTCAATGTACTGATGTTAGTTGGCCTGCATCTTATTATGATGCAGACACAGGTAACCAGGACCAGCATCCCACACGTCGTTGATCCAGTTGAGCACTCCATAGTCAGTGGTGAGCCTCCTTGCATTCCGGAGGACTCTGTTATTTTGTTTTCCTAGTTTTGTTTTATTAGGATGTTGTGGGGTCTGTCCCAACATCCATCTCAGTATTGTAGAGGCTTCATAGACAGTCAGACAGTTACTATTGAGTCTCTCATCTATGTATTTGCAGATACTTTGTTTTGAGACATAAGTTGCCATTTTGGCTAAGATGTTATCATTTAAACTATTACATGAGTTTATTTTGTTGAGTTAAGTCTTCCGCTGAGTTAAGTAAGCCAGACCAAGGGTTCGCTTGGGGCCAGCAATGGTCTCCGAGTGCCGGCCACGTCCAGGGTGTAGGCTCGGGGTGTGGTATTTTATCTCATTTATTTTCATCTTTTTGAGGTCTGGCATGACGAATGAATCAATATAAACAGTTTTGTACATCATAAAATAATTTTCTTAGGAGAAAAATTCTATCAACAAATTAATTAGGAAAAAGATAACAAAGTGAAAATGTAAAGAATTACATAATAAACAATTTACCGCATTAGATAGTGAGAAATTGCAATTACTTCTTTGCATTTCATAGAAAAGTTTACTGCATTAGACTTTGAATGAAACAAATAAAAAGACAATAAATAAATCTTCACAAGTACTCATATACAATATATAACATTTAAATTCAATACAATATTGTTTTGCAGTTGTAACACAAACTACAACAAACTTGAGAATAAGAAAACTTTAAGAGAGAAAAAAAAAGATAAACTTGAAAAGGAAGAACTTTAACATATGTTACAAAGTAAAAAACTTGGAAATGGTGAATTTTTACAAGAAAAAAAAAACAAAGACAAAAACTTGAAGAAAAAAAGAGAGAGAGAGAGGAATACAGTGTTATAGATGCATTTTTAATAACAATTGGCTAGTTTATTTCCCTAACGTCTCTATTATTCATCTTACCAAAACTCATTCGGATCATAACCCCTTCCTAGTCAAATTATCCTCTCATAATCACCCCCTTAGGCATCAATCCTTTAGACTAGAAAAGTACTGGTTAGACCACCCTAATTTTAAGGATATTATTCAATAGTTGGCAGAATAGGAACCTAAGTGAAGCGATTAATCATTTCAAAGATAAGGTTACCTCTTGGAGTAATATCACTTTTGGTGACTTCCCTCGCAAAAAGAAAAGGATTTTAGCTAGACTCTGTGGCATTCAAAAATCCCATGCTTACCCTTATAGTGTTTTCCTTCAGGAACTAGAGAAAGACCTTTTTAATGATTATAATTACATCCTTAGAATCGAGGAAGATCACTGGAAAATGCGTTCTAGAATCAATTGGCTCACAGATGGGGATTTCAATACGAAATTTTTCCAACTCTCTGTCATTAATAGACGTAGACGGAATAAGATCTCTTTCTTTAAAGATGAGCAGGGAAATTGGTTTGATGATCACAATCAAATTCTCAGCCATACTTCCAGCTACTTTCAACAAATTTATCAATCCGATCACTTGAGTTCTAACTGGAAAGATATTTGCTACTCTCCAAAGAGTTTCCATAATATGGATCTTACCACGCTTGAAAGACCTCTTCATAATCTTGAAGTCACTCAAGTCATCTTTTCCTTCAAACCCTTTAAATCTCCAGGCCCCGACAGGATTCATCCCTTCCTTTATCAAAAACATTGGCACATAGTTGGCAATTTTGTTCTCAAATACTGCCAATCAATCAGACCATTTTGACTCCTCTAAATGATACTTTGCTTTGCTTAATCCCTAAAATAAAAAATGCTAACCGGCTAAATTTTTTTAGACCTATTAGGTTATGTAACACCATTTATAAGGTTATCACTAAAATTATTGCTAATCGTATTAAACCCTTCTAGGACAAACTCATTGGCCCTCAGCAAACTAGCTTCCTTAAAGGTAGAAGAGCTTGTGATAACGTCATTCTTGTGCAAGAAATCATTCGATACACATCTAATAGCAAATGCTCAAAAGTTAATCTTGTCCTTAAAATAGACTTGGAAAAAGCCTTTGATCGCATTGAATGGTCTTTTGTTTAGCGTACTCTCTTATTCTTTAAGTTTCCTCCGAAAATTACTACTCTTATCATGAGTTGCATTAGTATTAGTAGGATTGCCATTCTTGTTAATGGCACAAGAACAAAATACTTCTCCCCCTCCAGAGGTATACGTCAAGGCGATCCAATGTCTCCTTATATATTTATTTTATGTATGGAGACACTATCTAACTACATAAATCATCAGGTCGACCTTCTAAAATGGGACCCTATCACACTCTCAAGAAAGGGTCCACCTCTTTCGCATCTCTTTTTCACTGATGATCTAACTCTCACGGCCAAAGCTAACTCTAAATCTAGCGATACTATTCATCGTACTCTCTCTATTTTTTGTCAGCTTTCTGGCAAAAAAAATAAATACTCTTAAATCTAAAGCTTTGTTCTCTAAATCCTGCCCCGCTTCTACTCGTGATCAAGTTAAACTATTGCTCCAAATAAATCAATTTGAAAATTTTGGTAAGTATCTAGGATTCCCAATCCTTCAGAAAAACCCGAAGACTCGGGATTTCCAATATATCCTGGACAATTTGCAAGGTAAGCTTACTGCTTGGAAACTTAATTTCCTAAGTCAGGCAGGTCGCCTAACTCTTATTAAATCAACGCTAGATGTTATTTCTGTCCATATCATGCAATATTTTATCCTTCCTAAGCTTATATGTAAGGACATGGATAAGATTCAACGGGAATGCCTCTGGGGCTCTACTACCCAAAAAAAGAAATTACACTACATTAATTGGGATTTAGTCACGAAACCTAAACGTAACAGAGGACTGGGAATCTCGAAATCCTTGGATAAAAACCTCTCCAATATAGCTAGCCTATCCTGGAGACTCCTCCCCAATTATAAATCCTTGTGGGCTTGCACTTTGATTAACAAATATGGTTCTAGGACCTCTCAGACTAGTACATCATTCATTTGGCATAACATTTTGGTTGGAAGTAAGTTGTGCTCTAAAGGTGTAGCTTGGTCCCCAGGCTCAGGGAAAATCATTGATTTCTGGAAACATAGTTGGATTCCTGATGCTCCCACAATTCGAACTTTAGTTCAAGGACCCTTAAACTATAAAGAGAATGTCGTCAAACTTTCTAATATCTGGAATAATGGCATTTGGAACTGGGATAACCTCTCTTTAGCTATTCCTGATGAAATTAATTAAGTATAGAGCCAACACTATCTCCCTGCGCGAAAATGCGTGTGACACTCCCTACTGGGCCCTCAACTCCAATGGTATTTTTACTACTAAATCTATTCGGAAGTTGCTCGCGTCAAATAACAAAACTGACTACTCTTTCCAATGGATTTGGTCATTAAATACCCTCCATAAAATCAAGCACTTCTTATGGTTATGTTCCCACAACAGACTCCCTACTAATTCATATCTGCACCATTTAGGAATCATTACGGAATTCCAATGGTAGATGGGTTTTTGGCTTCTGTAAGAAGATAAATGCCTTTAGTCACACTCTAGTGGAATTCCAGGCCTTCGAACTTGGGTTACAGTTGGCCCTTGATAGAGGAATGATACCTTTAGAAATCGAAACTGACGCCACTGAGGTAATTGAATTTCTGCACCATTCTCACCCCATTTATCTATCTATGTTGGATTCGTGCAGGTCACTATTGAGTAGGTTGGGGAATCCAGTGGTCCGTCATAATTTTTGCCAAGCCAATAAATTAGCAGACTTTTTGGCAAAAGAGGGTTGCAATATAAGCGTTATTAGTCATCTTGTTGTTTTGGTAGCTCCTCCGGAAAAAGCTAATATCATTTTGCGTGCTAATAAGGACGGAGTAGCATCTACTAGATCTATATCATTATCTACTTGTACTAAATTAGCAACCCTGGGTAACCTTAGTGTGATGGAGTATACCAATTATATTAATAGAGATGTTAGTAATATAGTTACTACTACTAATGCTTCTCACAGCAGTGCTACTAGAGACACTAATAGTATTATTTCAATTCCTCTTGTAATATCTTAAGTTTATCTAATAATATTATCCCTGGTTACCAAAAAAATAGGGGAGAAAATTTATGAAAATGGGGGAAAGAACTGATTATTTGCTTACTGCATAACACATATCATTTCTTTTATCTTTTGAATACGTCCTAGCATGAGAAAAATATAATTTGTTGTCCTTTCACATATCTCAATCTTCTCTTTTTTTTCTTCCGTAGATCCCATGTAAGTTCCCTAAATTTTAAATAATTTTTATTTGTTTTTTTTTAAAAATCTTAATACAAAAATATAAATATAATTTTTTTTCAGTATATGCTTATCAGACTTATATAGTTAAAAATACAACTTGTAATAGATTACAATCGAATACAATATTCTATCTTTTTAGTCTTCATTTTTTTAAGGTCTAACATCTCGAGTGAATCAACATAAACAGTTCTCTATATAAAAAATTGATTTGCTTAGGAAAAAAAAATATCAACCAATAAATTAACTAAAAAAACAATTGAACACAAATGAAAAATGTAATCAATTACAATATTAAATAATTTATCTCATCAAATGGTGCAATCATTTGTTAGCATTTACTAGGGACATTTAGATTATTCAACTATCTTGTATTTCATAGCACATTTTTTTACTACTAAACGCAAAACATATCTTTTTTCCTATAATTTTCTCAAGTTCATAATTCCTATAATGAACAAGGAGACAATTTAAAAGAATAAGGAAATATTGCGTTGAATATTCGTTTTAAAAGCTTAAAAATGATATTTTCATCTTTATTTAATAAATTAAATAGTTGTTTGTGCTAAAGTCCAATCCGACCCACTTGAGCTACATGAGAAATATTGATAAAATAATCAAATTTGAACTTAAATATCTTGAACTGAATGCAGAAAAATAAAAATATGAGATTCCACAATACTAACAACTATACTTACTACATCCACACGTGGATACTTGCAATTATCAATTTTCATTTTGAAGCTATATTTATCTTCTTCCACTATTATGTGTTCCTTGGCAAATATGTATGTCATTTGAGTGCAAAACAAAAATAATTTATTTTTCTCTAACTCCACCTTATTAATGACAAATCTTGAATAGTGATGACACATACAATCAACTAATTGTTGATTTGATAATGGTTTAACATTTGTTTGTCGTCTAATAGAACTAATGACAGTTATTGCATCAATAGTGGCACATACTTAGCAATAATTTTTAATTACATAATAGAGAATATAAGAATAAGAAATATCAATAAGAGGTAATGCTATGCTAGATTTTTGTAAATTCTATGTATTCCCACATTTCCTTTCCCATACTATTATGCATGATATAAAATTAACTTATTATTGATTTTCTTTTTATCAATCTTCTTCTTTTTTTCCCTCAATTTTTTAATAGTCGATTTCATGTGATAAATTGTTTTCATTTAATCTTTAACTTAGACCGATTCTACTTAAACTGTCTTATAGCTAATATCGACTCAAGATACTCAATTGATTGATCTAATAGAGTTTTGTTACATTTTACTTTCTATCATGTTTTATTTTTGCAATAGAGCACATATTTGTGATAATTGGTTTTTATTTTTCTTACATAATCATCGTATTATGTTTGAGTCGTCAACAGATCCGCTTGAGAAATCGTATTGTTCTTTGTTTTCTTTTATTATTTTTGAAACTAAGATAAGAACAATAAAAAAAAAATTAGATAGAAAATAAAACTTTGGATTGATATTTTAACATATTAAAAGTGATATTTTAATCTTTACTTAATATTTTAAACAATTGTTCGTGCTAAAATCTGATCTGATTCCACTTGAATTGTAAGAGAAATGTTGATAAAAATCAACTTTGAAAATAGTCAAATGCCCCCCTAATCTATTAGTCAACTTTCAACTATACACTTACACTTTACGGGGGTCTTATTATCTTCCCTAAACATTTTAAAAGTGGAATATATACCCCCTTAAAATGTCACACCCAAATTTGTGTTACGTAGTGATCTGCACACACCCCAGCCACCTAATATATATTATTTTTTTAGGTGAGTGTGTAGTTTAGAATTGACTTATAGATTTGGGGGGGGGGGGGGGGGGNGGGGGGGGGGGGGGGGGGGAGAATTTGGCTAGTTTCTCAACTCATTTGTGATACCTAAGTCTAAACAAGTAAAATTGACAAAAATGGTACTCCCTCCAACCCAAATTAAAGGCGGCGTTTTGGTGTTTATGAGTAAATGATATACACTTTGAATTATCTAAGCTATTCAGATTCATATCTCAAATAGGCGTATTCAAAATTTCAGGTTGAATTCACTGTTACAAAAAGGTGGATCTAATACATAAATTGGATAGATTCACCTTTAGGTTTGGACACATTAATTATTAAAATATAATAATTTTTATTTATTTATAGTAATTAATCATTTAAAAAATATATTAAAAAAATATGCTATTTTCTCAACTCTTTTGTGATACCTAAGTCTAAACAAGTAAAATTGACAAAAATGGTACTCCCTCCAATCCAAATTAAATGTGACGTTTTGGTGTTTATGAGAAAATGATACAAACTTTGGATTATCTAAACTATTTAGATTCATATCTCAAATAGGTGTATTCAAAATTTCAAGAGATTGAGTTCACTGTTAGGAAAATGTCGATCTAATACATAAATTGGATAGATTCACTTTTAGGCTTAGACACATAATTATTAAAATATAATATTTTTTATTTATTTATAGTAATTAATCATTTAAAATATATTTAAAAATATATTAAAACATTAGGCTCAAATTCGCAAAATATCTGAAATAGACATATAATCTGTACATATATATATGTTTAATTAATCAAACAGATTCAACATATGCAACAACATAATCATCATTATTGCAAGCCTTAGTAGATAGTTGTCATATATCTTTTAAATATAACAAATAATTAATAAAGTTCTAAAAAAGGACTGTTGCAATAGATATATAATATGTGAATAACCTATAACAAAATGTTATTTATTTTGCTATACGATAAATATATTATTATTAATATTTTTTGATACATATTATGATATAATTATAATAAATAGATAATTTAGAGTAAACCGTATATAATATGAATAGAAAAAAGGCATTGGTCCATTGAAAGCAGTGTTTTAAAAAACTCTGTTGGGACTCGCCTCGGGGTTCACCCTAGGACAGGAATCTAGCAAAACGCCCCGAGACTCAAGTGTGGGGCTTAGTTCTGTAAGACTTACGCCCTAAGCGCCCGACTGTATGCCCTAAGCGCGCCCAACGCTCGAGGCTCGCCTAACATATCTTACACAAATTATGTGTTAAAATCTTTAGTTAACATTGTTGACCCTCACAATTCTTGAATAATTGAATGATACATAATAATTTTTAATCTATAGAGATAAAGAAGATTGAGAATAACTCAAATAACAAGTTTTAGTACCGCATCTTTTCTATTTGGTAACATTGTGAAATTAATTATATATTACGTAACGTTTCTTTTTTAAATACGTCACGAAATTTTAGTTTTTCACTTATCATTGGTCTTCATGGTTTTGTCATATGTCTAAAAATTATTATATTTTATTTAGCTATTTGAAAGTAATTTTATTTTTATTCATGGTGGAGTGGTGTTTTTATTATAATACTAGTAAGACTATTAGGGGTCGTTTGGTAGAGTGTATTGGAGAAAATAATGCTTGCATTAGCTTGATGTATTATTAGTACCTTGTTTGGTACACTTTTCTAACCTATGCATAACTAATGCTTGTATTAGTAATACACTCTATTGTGTATTGAAGAGTGTATTACTAATACCATCTATTTCTATGCATTAGTAATGCAATGGATTCTAATGCATGAATTAACATTATTAAAGACACAATTGCCCTCAAAATTTTTTTTACATCCTTTCCACTATATTTGTGGATGGTATTTTTGTAAACAAATATTTTGTCTAAAAATATTATGTAATGCATAATATTTTTAGTACACCAAACCAAACATTGCACAAAAAAAATCTCATTATAATAAATGCAAGCATAACTAATACAAGCATTACTAATACACTATATTTTGCATTATTCTTATATACTCTACCAAACGATCCCTTAATTATTTTCTTTTAGGGGGTAAAGCGTATAGTATGATAAAAAAAATATTTTTGAGAAATAATGATTCTTTTATTATTAGAAAGTTAAGATATTAGATTATTTATACTTGTATAATCATGTTAGAACTTTTATTTTCTATTAGTTTATTTTATCATATTTGTAATTATTTCAAACTATTGATTTATTTTTATAATTTTGTGTTATTATATTATTATACTATATTATAAATTAAGAATTAAAAAATTCATAGGGCTTACACTCCACGTCTTGAGGCTTACGCCTCACCCTATACTAAGAAAAACGTCTCGTCTCACACCCCCGCCTTTTAAAACACTGATTGGAAGACATCAATAGCTCTTGCCGATATATATTGTTATACAGAAAAATGTAAAACAAGTATTAGTGGAGTAAGTTTGGTTACCCAATATTACTTCACTTTACTTTATTTTATTTTTATTACTTCTTATAGGAAAAATGGTCAAAAATGCCCTTAAATTATGCGAAAGGAACAAAAATGCCTCCCATTTGTAGTTTGGTCCAAAAATGTTCTTACTGTCAATACTTTGGTCCAAAAATGCCCTTATGGTTAATGGGTCAAAAATACTTATTTTTCAAATAATTATATTGTTTATTTTATTTTTAACACAATTTTTTCTAATAATATTTTTTTTAAATTAGCAAATGTTTATCTTACTGCAATTCAAAAAATAAAATAAAAAATGAAAATATTTCTTATTTTATTATAATTACTTTTTTTCGTTATGTAAATATAAATTAATGATGGATATACTATATCTTATATATATGACATATATTATCTGTCGCAAGGGTACATGATGTTATTCTATTTTAATTGATAAAATGAGATTAAGAAGAAAAAAATATTTTTTACATTTTTATTTGTTAAAGTGTCTTTAATAATAATTTAATTAGGAAGAAGATGTGTTGAAAAAGAAAAAATAATAATATATGTATTCGGAAAATGACATTTTTGACCTATTTAGTAACTATAAGGGTATTTCTAGACCAAAATATTGACTGCAAGAGCATTTTTGAACCAAAGTATTGACGACAAAGGCTTTTTAAAGCCAAATTATAAATGAAGGGCATTTTTGTTCCTTTTACATAGTTTAAAGATCCAGCACCGGTGCAATATGAAAGAGTCCTTTAGAATTCCTTAGAATACGAATGAGATAAAAAACGCTCTGCCGAGGCTCGAGTAGAAGAAGGGGTACTTGAACAGAGGGCCGTCTCAAACCAGTGAAGTATCGTCACGACAACTCAATTTGTCCGGTAAACTACTCGGGGCTCCCCATGGTTTAGTAAAAGGGAGGGGATATTTTTTCTTCATCCGGGGGTTCGGCTAAATAGCNGAGGGCCGTCTCAAACCAGTGAAGTATCGTCACGACAACTCAATTTGTCCGGTAAACTACTCGGGGCTCCCCATGGTTTAGTAAAAGGGAGGGGATATTTTTTCTTCATCCGAGGGTTCGGCTAAATAGCTAAATATCCCTGTACTCTTTTTTTCTATTTTCTTTATTCTTTCATGTTGAGCTTTCGAAAGCCACTGGGAAGGGAAATCGTGACAAGTCGACCGATCCATAATGAAAGCACATGTAGATAGAAGTCGTTTGTCGACCGATGGACTCATCCTCAATGTCGTTTAGGCTCTCCAGTTAAGTTGGTTGTCCACCGCCTTTCTTTCCCATGCTTGAGATGGCCTTTTGGGTAGCAATCTCCCACAGGTGAGTGATAAGCATAGGAGGCGTGCCCGAAAGACAGTGGCAGCAGTGTGGTTCCCGTCGCTAGATTGAGATCTGCAGGGTGGCGGGTACTTCGACTGTCTTGTATCAGGTGAAAAGAGGGGGGTGGTAGGCTTAGTAGGGCTCGAACCTACAATATCACCGTTATGAGTCGGCCACAGCCAGCAGTTCGCTTTCCACTTCCGAATACCGAAGAGCGATTGAGAGAAGAGCAGTACGTAGGACTTAAAAAGAGGGTTCCTTCCTCTCTTCACTCTCCTAATCTAACAAAAGAGGCTCTCGAAAGAGAGCTTTCGACCTTTCTTTCTTCCTTTGGAAATAGGGAAGTTAGAAGGGATGTCTTGGAAGGGACAATAAGGAAACTCGACTTGAACAGCGCGTCCCCAGAAAAGCTTTTTTTTAGGACAATAATCATCCATGCTTGAAACGTATCTTACGATTCGCGATAAGCTATAGTTTTTATAAAAACTAGAACTATACCGCTTTGAACAGAGTCTCCCTCTTTGACTAGTGCTACCTCCGGTGAACGGAATGAAGATCTTGCATATAGGCAACTGACTGACGTATACAAACTGGAAAAATAAGCAACTAAAAAAGCTAGTGGGTTGATAGGCCTGAATTGGTTAGTGAGTTGGAGAGCTACATCCCCAGGCTACATTATAGAAGAGTATGTTGGGAATTCCCTAGTGGACAATGGATTAAATGTAACACAGATGGTGCATCAAGAGGTAATCCAGGTAAGAGTGGTGCTGCTGTGGTGTTTAGAGATGCTGCTGGTGATTTTATGTTTAAGGGTTTTCTATTATTATTATCAATGTTATTCTTGTACAATGATGCTTTTTAGGCTGTACCTTTTTTTTATAAGTCAAAAAAACCATAGCTAAACCAGATGCTTTAAGGATATTTTTGGCATTTATATATTTTTATCTGTTATTGCCTTGTGTACTTTGTGAATAAAAGGTTGAACTCTCTTATTTAACTTATTTATTGACCCTCACTTGTGCTACTTATTTCACATTGCTGTGGTTAGAATCAGTCTCCTTCACATCACAAGTCTACAAGACTACTCTTTTCTCCATAAACTATATTGCTCTTTCTTGCCCAGTTTACAGGTAAGTTTCCCCTCTGTTTTTTCGGCCTTTTTATGTTATCTTGTGTTAATTTCTAATTCGAGATGTTTTGAATTTTCCATGAAATATTTGCTTTCTATTTTCATTGTTTAATCTTAAATTTCATCGGTTTCAGCTCTTTGAAGATATGATTTAATCTTAAATTTCATCTGTTTTAACTCTTTCAAGAATTTGTTATATTAGGTACAACATCCGTACTCGCATAACAGGTGTTTGTGAAATTGCCCAAAAGAAAGTAAAGCTATTTCTGGACTATAATAGAAAGTCTTAACCCAGTTAATTTTGTTTATGGATTTGAATATTGCCACGAGTTTCAATATTAGAATTCGAAGCCAAATAGGGAATTTAGGGGATGACTGAGGGTTCTGAAAGACGAGTAATGATGATGGTGATAGGCTGATGTTATCACTTTAGGCCTGTAAGCATTTCATTTGTTTGATTTTACGAGATGTACAACTTTAATGTGGTGCTGGCCTTTTTCTGCTTGAATTTTATTTGCAGTTGTTCCTACTATTAAGTTTTTCCCCTGTCTCCAAATTCCTTGTACTCAAGAAATAAATTTACTTTTTGTTTTGGTGAGATGGATTGTTGTATTTCTTGAAAGTTAAACGCTTTAGACTAAAGCATTCTCTTTTGGTTTTTACCTAGAAAGAAGACAGGATCTTCTTAATTGTGAAGATGAGAAGATATTTAGATGGTATGAGTTCGTTATGCTAAGCATGTATTTACTGAAACCTTTTGAATTACAATTTTAGTCTCCAATTTTAATCAAAGACCTTCTTGTACACGTCCTCGAGGGCGGTATTCATGTCAAAGAATTCTTGGTATAATATAGATACAAAATAATTATACAATGTTGAATTAATACTCAATAAAGTTAGAGTGTTCGTTGTTATTTACTGTGCTGGCGGGAGGTAACAATACTTAATGAAATAGTCGAGGTGTGTGCAAGTTGGTCCGAACACCACCATCAATTCCTCATATAAAAAGAAGTTAGAAACTTTACGTTTATAGAAACACAACCCAGAAGGTGATCTTCTCATATTTTCATGTAGGACAAATCTCTGATTATTTCCATTTCTTTGTGTAGATGTGGATAAATCAAATGTATTCTCACTGTTGTATTACTACCCAAAAAATTAGTGAATTTACCATTTCATGTATTTTAGTTTAGTATATGGAATAATATGGATCATGTTAGTAAAGATTCTCAAGCATACCACTGCCAAGTTCATATAAATAGTCAAGACATGCATAGGTATCAAGGTTGTGGTTAATGGTTCTGCACAGTTGCAGATGCAAAATAACCATTGAAGGAAGGGGTGGTTCTCTCCTCTCTTAACCAAAATCTGGAGTTCGAATTTGGTAATGAAGTCCCCTTCAGCTGGGAGCATTTTACCGATTTATGAGTTGATTTCCGTTACGAAATGCTAAAAAAGGTCTATCTTATTCCCTAGNTTCTCTCCTCTCTTAACCAAAATCTGGAGTTCGAATTTGGTAATGAAGTCCCCTTCAGCTGGGAGCATTTTACCGATTTGTGAGTTGATTTCCGTTACTAAATGCTAAAAAAGGTCTATCTTATTCCCTAGGAAAGCGTCACTCTTATTTTCATCTTTAAACTCCATCCGATTCTGCTTCTTTTCTCTTATTATTCTAATCCCACAATTGTAAACATTCTAAGTGGGTGCTTCTTTGTGATGACCCTCAACTAAGCGTTCATCGCTACTTTATAAAGTATGTACACTGACATGAAAGAAAGTAGTCCTAAAGATAGACTGCTCTATTGATAGTTTTTGGGTCATCAAGATAGACTGCTCCTTTTGCTCAAGTACAGAATTAACCTCTTGTTCCTGAATTCTTCTGCTATAGCTTCAGTGGCATATCTTTACAAATTTCTGGTTATATGTGACTTGTGAGGGTGTATAGTGACTCCTTTGTATAAAAGATAATTCAATGGATTGTGTCAATAAGATAATGAGAAGAACATATAAATTGATCTTTGTGAAATGGCTGGAGGAGGCGGAGGAAGAGGAATGAATTTCTCATGAAGTATCATCTCCGTTTAGCTGACCGTTTCTGAAAACTGTTTTCCCTGGAGAGTAGTAATTATATTCCCCTTTCGAGGATTGAAAAGAATATGAAAGACTTTATGAATATTCTCACAATTTGACAGTTTGTTATGATGCTTCTTCACGTTTTAAACATAGTTTGTGTGGATTTGCTTCCCTTGGATCTTTATACTCGCGTGCATCAGTCATATTTTTGTGACTAATTTTGCTGGGTTTTGAAAAATGATCACAACTTCTTTTAAGGCATTTCCAAGGATAATCATTCCATCATTAATCAAGCTTTGCATTAGTAAGAAAAAATGTTAGTAGGAAGAGGATGAAATTGAGTTGATCTGCTTAGTTGTTTGATCATGTGTCTCAAGCTCATTTGGGAAAAAAGTACTCCCTCTGTAATGCCAAATAAAAAGAGCAGTGTCTAAACCTCAGGAAATCAACTATTGCAGCAGAGTTCCAAAGGATGTTGACGAGATGGAGCAGAGCGATTTCCCAGTTTGGTAGAGTCAACTCCGAATTGGGAAGACAATTGTGTTCTTTACACTGTCGAGATTATTCCAAGGTTGCCGCCGTTGCCGAGCCGCCTGCTGATAAACTATACAATGTTAATGACCAGGTTTTGACTACAGATTACATTTCTTGGCTGTGTTTGGTTTATTTGCGGCATCAATTTGATTCTTAAGAAGATTGAATCTCAAGTTTTGAGTACCTTATGAGTTATGACCATTCAAGCTTCATGCTACATTTGCTTGTTGTATACTTGACTAATATACTGTATAAAATTAAATGTGAATGGAGATAGTACATGAATTAGTTCTGTAACTGTTCCCTTTAGGTTGATGTTGTGTAAAATGATGTGGCTATCCCGCATGAATCTGGTGCTTGGAGTTTTAATCTTTAGTTGTGATGCTTGCGTGATATATATAATTTCACTAATTGACTTTGATGTGCGAAATGAAAGAAGATACCTTCACTTAATTAAATTGTTGGCATTTATATTGAACAGAAATTTGTTGGATGTAATTTGTGCCAACTCTTATTTTTTTGGTAAGTTAATTTGTCCAACTTTTGAAGTGCTGCTAATTGACTTCGGTCACTTGAATAGGTAAATTTGAACAAGATGTTCTGGTCTAAGCCTCATTCACTGGCACTAGCACCTGATTCACAATTCAGAGTTGAAGATCCACAATACGAGGGCTTTAAGCGCGCTATATTTAAGCTAATGCTATTTTATAGTAAGCAAAGCAAGTCCATTCGAGGGGCAAATGTTATTTATCGTCGTGTTGTTCACCAAGTTGATAGACCTGCTATTTACGATGGTTAGTATGCTCCTTGATCATCATTAGCTTTTGCCTTTTTCTATGTGTCCATGAATCACTATGCTTAACTTTATATTATCTTATAAAAAATGATAACAATGGTTCACATCTTGTGCTTTTTATTTTATTTTATAAAAAGAACAGTATGATTTTATAGTTAGCCTATATCTGAAGTGAAAGATGCAGTTTAGGGGAATAGTACACAAGCTGGTTGCAGATGGTTCTTAGCCTAAGTTTATTGACAGTGTCTTTCCTTTTTTGATGAAGTATTGTCAGTGTCTTTCCTTTTTTGATGAAGTATTGTCAGTGTCTTTCCTTCCTCTAAGTGAATTCAAGTAGTTATTGTTCTTCAGGTGCTCTGGTCTTGAGGTGTGAGTTATTGCATTGAATTTTCAAACTGTTGCGTGTTAAATACCTCCTTATTCTTATTTTTTGACAAAGGTAACAATTTTGTGTATTAATAATTAGCACTAAAGGCTGTGGGATCCCAAATTTACATCATGGAGCTACATACAATTGCGTGTACTTAAAACAAAACTAAACTAGATCCTACTTCATCTTACAAAGGACCAAGGATATCTCTAACCGCTATAGGATCATCTACATACTCCGAACTACACCAATAGCAAAAAGTGATTATGCAGTTCATTTTAATCCTGTGTAAAGGACTACTACTACTCTTAAAGCATCTCATATTTCTCTCCTTCCATATGGTCCACCAAATCACTGCTGGGACAATCCTCCATCTGCTTTGGTCTGTACTGCCACTGCCTTCATTGTTCCAGCTTTCTATAGCCTGACTTGCCCTTTGTGGCATGGTCCAGTTTGT
>NC_064290.1:46913005-46956715 GCF_019186545.1 Solanum stenotomum
AGTGGCCTCATGTTGCTGATTCAACAGATAGATGTCTGGAAAGAGCTGTTTGAGGCTGCCATTTCCTAACCAATTATCGTCCCAAAACAAAATCTTTCTTCCATTGTTTACATTGAATCTAGTTCTTTGAAAGAAACAATGCCACAAATTTCTGATTGATCTCCATAGGCTAATACCATAGGTAGAAGTCACTTCCTTAGTTTTCCAGTGATCTATCTTCTCATACTTGGCCTGAATCACTCTAACCCAAAGGGCCTGCTCCTCTTTAGGAAATCTCCACAACCACTTCATCATAAGACTTTTGTTTTGTTTCTTCAAGTTTCTAATGCCTAAACCACCTTGTTTCTTTGAAAGAATTACAGTCTTCCATTTGACCAAATGAAATCCTTTGTATTCTTTCTCTCCATTCCACAAAAAATTCCTCCTTAATGCATCAATTCTTTCCTCCACCTTAGGGGGGAGAGGAAAAACTGACATCAAATATGTTGGCAAAGCATCTAAGACTGAGTTGATCAGGGTCAATCTTCCACCTCTTAGACAAATATTGTGCTTTCCATCTAGATAGTCTTTCACATCTCTCCAGCACCCCATTCCAGATTTCATTGGATTTGCTTTTGTCTCCCAAAGGCATCCCCAAGTATACTGTTGGTAGTTTTCCTATTTCTCCTCCTCCTCCTTATTCACATTGACGATCGACAACCTTTTCACAGTATCTGGTTAATCCTTGCTATCATTTAAGTACGCCCCACTTGTATCTCTTAAGACTTCACCCAGCCTATTTACAGCATTCTTGCTCATGTTAATACTAGAGCCCGACTTCTTGAATATTCATTTTCCATGTGATATTTCAGGAAAATAAGTTGTTTGGGATCAAATATGTCTAATATTATATCTCTTTCCCCTGAAAATACTGTCATTTAATTAATTTGGATAACAACAACATGCCTAGTGTAATCCCACATGTGGGTCTGGGGATGGAAGGATGTAAGCAGACCGTATCCCTACCTTTGGACAAGCAAACAAATTGAAAATTGGTTATTAAATGTGACAGTCTGTGGTATTTCATTTTCATCTACAACCTTACTTTTCTTCTCCATCTTGAGAAAGTATAATTACCTTTTGTTCCCAGATTAGCTATGCTAATTAATTTTTTTGAGTTGTCTGATTGTGTATATATGTTGAATGCAGTATTTAGCTTGGAGAAAACATTTAAGACCACATTTTCCTTACTAGTTATCCATATGTGGCTTTGCTTGCGACGATTGAAACAGGAGGGTAAGGACGGTGTTGAACTGGGACAGTACTTGTATGAGATTTATAATCATGATGTGGAGCTGAGAGTTTCTAAAGCTGGGGTAAGTTACAGAACCCTGATACAGAAAATCAACTCTATAAGCAAATAGTTCTTCTCGGCATTCTCTTTGTTTTTCACTTAGCAGTTTCTACGTGAAACATGATTCATATTTGAACTACTAATCTTGTTGGATATAGCTTGAATTTCTGGTTTTGCCTTTGCCATTCAATCAGAAAAGTCTGGGTAGTTATAAAGTTGTCAACTCTAAGATTTGGTGTTTCTTCAGATATTTCTGGTTTGGAAGTTGAAATATATCTAAGCAGGATTTTATTTATGGGCAGTTTGCTTATCCAAAAGAACTGTTGTAAGCTGTTGTATAACAAGCCTGTAGTGCTAAGTTGGGGACATCCATGATATAACAAGGCTGTTGTATAAAAAATTTAGTGCTTAAGCTGGGGCATCTGTGATCTTTCCAGACATAAGCTTCTTTCATATTAGTCTTACATTTGAGATTTTGGATGGTTATAAATCTAACAGATCACTTTCCTTGGTGAGGAGCTTTGATATTCTCAAAATTCTTTTACTTTTCATCTCTACTTTTTCCCTTTTTTCTGATGGGTGTTTCATTCAAAAAGACTGCATCAAGAAGATGGAATAGTTCATCTCCACTTTTTTTGTTTTCATCTACACATTTGATATGACAATTCTGGAGGGTTTTCTTACCTTTTTGTCTTTCAAGTGTTAAATTTATCTCAGGTTACTTCTCCCGCGCTGTAGACTTGTCTTGTCTTGAGTTTGATATAAAAGCAAAACTTGATTCTATGTTTAAACAGAATTTCCATGGTCTGGCATGTTTCTTGCATTGCCCAACAAGCAGTTTTTTAAATTTCTTCAGTATAAGGCAGCCCCTTTTAATTCTTTTCTTCTTTGGAATAACTTAAATCACCACACCGTATCTGCTTCCAGAAGACAATAGCTTTAAAAGTTGATACTTTCAGTAAAATCTTGCCACCATATGTTAAATGTAACTGAATGATCCTCCATCACTGTCTCCCACTTGTGCTCCGTATTGTTGATAACTTTACGATGGTTGATTCTCCAATCTAAATCATCAAATTCACTTACCTAGGAGTTCTATGTTGAATACCCTCAAATCTCTATCCCGAGTCCCCCTCGCTTTCATAGAAGAAGTTACTAATTCCCATTTTAAAGGTTTGTTTCCACCTCACTGTTGTCGCACAGAAAATTTCATGAGATTATTCCAATCTTTCAACCACAATTCTCGGGCATTATGGACGTATAGTAAGTTGGGATACCAGACATAGTACCCTTGATAATGTCTCTTTTTCCCTTCTCGAATAATTTTTGTGACCTTCTCCTTTCAACTTTCTCAATCATTGGATTCTGTTCGACGTGTTTTTTATGATTTTATTCCTGTGTATTTCCAAGATGGAATTCTATAAGTGTGATCTTTCTTAGTGGAAGAAATCTGCAAGGAATGGGGAGTAGGAAAACTATGAGATCTAGATTTTTGCAGAAACTTACAAAATTGGAAGATGAAGAGCTTAATAGTTTGTACTGTGATTATTGCTTCAATCCCTTTCTCGTTCTCACCACAACTCCAATTTGTTCATTACAATGGCAGACAACATAATTTATTTTAACACAGACGTCAAGTCCTTCAATATTACAAGATGGAACTCCAGCAACACAACTTGGTTTGATTGGGTAGAAAGAAGTAGAAAGAGAATGTATAGGATTACATTGAGCAGAAAGACAATGGAATGGATCTGTCACATTCTCAAGGAAGTAAGAAGATGGAGGACAAAAGACCAATGTTGGAATATTATGGTACCAAAAAGTGCAATGTACGCGAAAGGTACATGAGCTTTTTGTCCCTCAAAGGAGAAGCCAGAGAAGTTATTATTGTTCCTGAACTTGCCATTAATGCAGGATGGAGAGACATGGCTTTCAAGATTGAAGGCTTCATGTACCACTCCATAGCGTATAGTCAAACAAAATTCAAAGCCAGTTATTCTGAAATATAGGGTGGTTAAGAGCAGCAAATGGCAGCATCAAAGTCACAAGGAAGCCATTGATAACATAGAGGGCTCACTAGGCAGAATCATTGCAGGATTATTTCGAGGAACTGAGATACCCACTTTGACTGATGTAATAAGATGGGCCTCTTTGATATGGAAGGAAGCATTTGGAGTCAATATCTTTGAAATGGCAGGGCATATCTTCCTCTTCGAATTCTCAAATAAGCACATGTTGGAGAAGATATTGCAAGGAGAATGGGCCTAGAAGAAGCTGAAGGTACAAGTAGAATGGTGGAACCCACTAGTTGGTTATGCACCTTCCCAACAAAGACGAGAAATGACCTGGATCAGAGCAATAGGATTACCTTGCATTTGTGGTTGAAAGACACCTTTAAAGAAATAGGTGATAAGTGTAGAGGATGTCACATAACAGAGGAGGAATGTGAGCTGAGAAACCATCTCAAATGGGCTCGAATTGAGGTCAAGAGTGAAGGACGAAGAATACCCAATGAGGTTGCCATAACTAAAAAGGGTTACACCTTCAGAGTCCCGATCTGGGTTGAGAAAGCCACAACCTTCAAGAAGGCTTCGGTGAAAATCATGGCGGAGACGGCGAAGACCAGAGGATCCCTAGGAGAGGCTTTTGCACAAAAATCTGATATCTATGCTCAGTGAAGAAGACGGGTTATACACAGAGGATAAAAGCCTCTTTTGATGTTATCAATCAAAAAGCTATCTTGACTACTGTTGATTGGAATGTGCATGTGGGGAGTGAACATTTTTTTTAAAATCGATCCATGTGAGGGAACGTGAGGTCTCCAAGTCAGGAGATAGTGGGTCAATCTAAAATTGGGGCCCAAACCCAGACACCATTCCAATAGAAGTTAATTAATCCACAAGTCCAACCCAGTTGAGAGTTACAAATTGATGAACTCTGGGAAAGATGTTGAGAACATCTTTCCCAGAGTTCACCATCGTGATAGAAACAGAGGACCTTTGACTCAGTGCTACAACTCCAGTCACAGAAACACTAGCAAAAAATTCGAAAAAAGGCAGAGATAAGTCTAGAAGAGATAGAGGGGGAATTAATGGTGAGGGAGGCACAGGGGACCGAGAATTGCAAAGAGCAACATATTGTGATTGGCAATTCAAGTTCAGATGGAGAGAGTTGGGAAGTGGAAGAAACGATACCATTAGCTACAGAATCAGCTGTAGCGGTCATCGAGAAGGGGAAAATCTCATCAGCATGAGTTTGACAAATCGTAATTAAACTTTGTAAAATGTTTGGAAATGATTTCAAAGGCCATGAAGAGGAAACGTTGGAGATCCTCATGCAAATTGATGCATGCAGGCAGATTAGGAGGATGGAGCCATCTATACAGAAATTAGGAAAAATAAATTCAAAGGCACCAATAAATTAAAGAACTTAATTTCTTTTGATGTCAAGTTCAAAACCAGTGAGGGCAGAAACAAGGGGAAATGGTGTGTACAGTATGAATCATGAAGCTCAACTTGGTGTCTTGGAATGTTAGGGGACTAAATGATGGGGGGAAAGGAGGGTGGTGAAGAACTGTATAGAACAATGGAGGGACTAGGCTACTTGGAGACATCTAAGAGATAGTGAAACAAATATGAGGAGGGAGATGGGTTAAGTATGCTTGCTAAGAAGCAAGTGGTACTAAGGGTGGAATCATCATGTTACGGGATAGTAGAGTATGGAAGGGAGAGGTGCTGCAAATAGGGGTTCATACATTAACTTGCAGTCTTGAAGCCATGCTCCAAATCTTCAACTATTACATTTCAAGGGTGTATGCACCAAATTGTAAAGTGAAAAGAAGAGAGGTATGAGATGAGTTGTGGGCTGTTAACGGTTTTAATGGAGGGTCCTTGGGCAGTCTGTGGGGACTTCAATGTGTGCAGGTTCCCCACAGAGAAGCGGAACTGTCAAAGGAGGTCCTCTGCCATGGTAGAATTTTTACACTTTAAAAGACTTGGAACTTATTAATTTGCCACTAGAAGGAGGAACACATGCATGGTTCAAGGGAGACACTAGCATTTATGCATCAAGGATAGATAAAATTTTATTCTCATCTGAGTGGAGTGAACAATTCACCAAAGTGAAGCAGATTGCTGTCCAGAGATTAGCATTAGATCATGTGCCTATAGCCTTACACTATGGACCTTGGGATCAAACAAATCATATTTTAAATTCAAAAATTGGTGGCTAAAGATAGAGGGATTTTCAGACAAAATCATGTCTTGGTGGAATTCTCTTGCATTTTTAGGGAAACCAGACTACATATTAGCCTATAAATTTAAAGCTTTGAAAGGTAAGCTTAAGGAGTTGGAGTATGGAAGAAAAAAGGAATCTCGTCTTTCCAAAATTTCAATTTGCTAAACAAAATGACAACTTTGGACTCTATAATTGATAGAAGAGCTCTAACAATGGAAGAGGCTGCTTGGAATTCAACAACCTTCTTGAAGTATGAAGAGCTACTGAAGAATGAAGAGACTTTGGTCATTAAAAAAAAAGAGTGAAAGACTGCATGGAAGCAAACATCCAGAATTTTCTGGCTAAAAGAAGGTGACAACAACACTAAGTTTTTCCACAATTCAGCTAGTGCCCATAAAAGAAGCAACTATATTGGCCACCTAGAAGTACAAGGGGAAACAGTGAAGAAACCAGGCAGAGCAAAGGAGGAGACATACAGCTCTGTAAGAAATTGTACACAGAAACAGAAAGGTGGAGACCAACATGGATCATGATAAACTGTCCAACAATATCAGAAGCAGAAAAAGTACCGTTACAAGTTAAATTTGAGGAACAAGAGGTGCTTAGTTGCCTAAAGAAGTGTGTTGTGGACAAAACTTGTGGCCCTGATGGGATACACCATGGGCTTCTCCATCAAATATTGGGAAGTTCTAAATTATGACATCATGACTGCTTTTCACATTTTCCATGAGCATGAGATGTTTGAAAAGAGCTTCAATGCACATACATTGCTCTGATTCCCAAGAAGGGGCTAATGAGTTAAAAGATTCCAGGCCAATTAACTTGATAGGTAGATTCTATAAGCTTTTGTCTAAATTGTTGACTAAAAGGATTAAAGGGGTGATGTATAAGTTGGTAGATTCCCAACAAATGACTTTCATCCAAGGTAAACAGATTATGGATGCAGTATTGATAGCAAATGAAGCAGTAGACTAAGTGGGCGTTTGACCATGAAAATAAAAATAAAAATCATTTATTTGGAATTTTGAAGTTGGGGTTTTGTTTAGCCATACTTTTGGCAAAGAATGTTTAGAATTTGAATTTACTTTTTTTTAGATATTGTTTATACCTTCAATATATAAAATCTAGCAAAAATCACCCAACTCAACTACTTTACCTCAAATATACAATCAATTTTGCTCTAAAAGAGTAATATCTAAAAATAAATTCTCACATATTCCATATACGAGCAACCACATATTATTACAAATATTTTGAAACTTTATTTGAAATTTTTGAAGTTGGAGTTGACAATGAGTTGTGTTTGGTTATTGTTTTTGTAAATAATACTAGTTGGTTATTTGCATGTACTTTTCATAAAAAAAACATGAAATATGATTTACATATGAAACATAAATTAATGGGGTTCTTTTTATAAAAATAAAAATTCGGGTAAATTTGAAAAAGAAAAATATAATGAAAGTGAAAGTAAGTTTTTGGGTGTTCTCCACATTCCAAATACAACTTCATGTTGTATTTGGAATTTTCTTGGCCAAACAGTGATTTTCAAATGAAGGGAAAAAAATTCGGAAAAAAGTGAGATTCTCACAGCCAAATGGATCCTAACACAAAAGATGCCTGAAATCTTATGCAAACTGGATATAGAAAAGGCTTATGACCATGTGAATTGGGGGATTCTACTCAACACTCTCGTGAAAATGGGATTTGTGGAGAAGTGGATCAGATTCGGCATCTCCACTGTAAAGTGTAAAGTTCTCAGTACTGATTAATGGAGCTCCTAAAGGTTTCTTTGCTGCCCAAAGGGAATAAGGCGAGGGACCCTTTGTCCCCATTTCTGTTCATCCTAGCCATGGAGGGGCTAAACAATATGATTAAAGTCAACAAAGGTCAATGGTTGGATTTCAGGTTTTGAAGTGGCTACAAACAGTGGAGACAATCTGGAGGTGATACAACTCCAATATGCAGATGATACATTGATTTTCTGTGGTGCAGAAGAGGGGCAGTTAAGATATCTAAGAGTAATCACTCTTTGAAGGTATCTCAGGATTGCACATTAATTGGGAAAAAGAGCCACATTTACCCCATTAACACAGTCCCAAACATAGGCCTTTTGGCTTCAATCTGGGAGAAGTGGGAATCCTACCCTCTTTATATTTAGGCATGCCATTGAGGGGCAAATCAAGGTCAAAAGAAATATGGGACAATGTTCTAGAAAAATGTGAAAGGAAGCTATCAAGATGGAAAGCCCAGTACTTGTCTATGGGGGCAGACTCACTTTGATCAATGTTGTACTAGATGCCCTCCCGACCTGATGCTAACTCTTTTCCCCATCCCAGCAGGGGTTGTGCAGAGGTTAGACAAGATCAGGAGATCCTTTTTCTGGCAAGGAAATAAAACCAGTAAAGGCTATTATCACCTATTGAAGTGAAATTGCCCATAACAAGCTAGAAACAGGGAGGTCTTGGCATTAAAAACCTGAAGAACCAATGTAAAGCTGTGGAAATGAAGTGGTTGTTGAGATATGTCTATGAGTCACATTCTCTATGGAGAAATGTGATCAGAATAAGATATAGCAAGAAAATAAAGAACTCCTAATCCTAGCATGACTCAACTTCTGGGATATCTTCTGCATCTATAGGATAGTTCTTTGTACAACAAAAACACAAAAGCAGAAAAAATCTGTTTTTATCTTCTGAACTATTCCTGTCTTCAAAATATTTATCATTCCTCTCCTTCCAAATGATCCACCATATACAGGCTGGAATAGTTCTCCAATAGCTCCTGTTCTTAGCTTCCTTCCCAGTATCTTCCCAATTAGATAGTGTCAACAATCTTGCTAGGCATTGTACATTGCATGCCGCTGAGATTGATGAAATTCTTCCATAGCTGGTCAGTGACTCTGCAATGCAAGAACAAATGTCCCACTGTCTCAGCTGCTTCTCCACACAAACAGCAGTCAGTGACTAAAATGATGCTTCTTCCTTAGGTTTTCATGTCTCCAAACTGCCTCTTTTGCTAATAACCATGAGAAACATGGCACCTTCAAAGGTGTTTTGGCTTTCTAGATTTGTTTGCATGGCCATAGGGAATTCTAGGGAGGATGTAGGCAATCTATTGCATCATTGCTTGCTAGAACCATACATTATGGCGTATGGTGTGAAAGCTTGAAATTCAGAAGGAAGCAGCAGAGAAATAGAGCATGGGAAGTTGTTCTGTTGTTACTAATATGAACAATATAGAAAGAGTGAAGCATAAGAGCATTTGGAAGAATATTTCATTGGTAAAGATTTTTGGAATGTTTTTTTTTTTTTTTTTTGTATTTTGTGTATGAGGACTAAATTCTCTTTGTACAGAATCATGCTTTTGTGTAAGAGTACCCCCCGCCCACACACAAACCAACCAAATAGAGAGCCCAATCTTGAGTGGAATAAATACTGTGACTTCCTTGTTCAACAAATTCATTATGTAGAAAATGCTTCTAATCTTTGTTTTGGTTTTGCACAATTTGTACTCACTTACATGGAGAAGGGGAAGGGGAAGTTTAGTAGTATATGACTGGACAAGCAGTTCCATATGACGACCATAATTTAATTTTCCAATTGTGATTTATATCGGCATTTCAGTTTTATATGGTAAAATAACAATATTAAGAAACTTGTGTTTATGTGTATCTTTTGTTCTATCAAAATTGCAGGTTAACTTATTGTTGATTAAATGGATGAAGGATTTAGAAAAGATATTTTATGGTAATATTGTCGCCTATGATGCTGCGATGCTTCCTGAAGCTAAGCAGGATGAGTTGCAGAATGTAATTTGGAGGTAAGGCATCGAAATATTGATTCAGGCTCCACAACTTATCTGAACTATGCAGGTCTCTTTTGTTTGTTTGTTTGTTTGTTTGTTTGTTAAGAAGTATTTCAACAAATGAAGTTTATAATCCGAACATTTTTACAACAACAACAACATACCTAGTGTAGTCCCACAATATGAACATTTTTACATGGTAATTATATAGATTATAGGACTCTGCTCAATTAGGATAAGCCAAAGGATGCGTTAGTTTGAAAATACTTATTTAGTGTATATGCGCTGAAGTTTTCAGACCTTAATCACATATAATAAAGAAAAATCGTCCCAGTCCTTAATTTGGCTGCAATATTGTAACAATCATTGGGTTCGTCCAAAACATTTCTAAGCATAGTCCTAAACTATATGTGAATGAAGATCGTAAAAGTTGGTATCTGCATATCAAACTAGAAATAAGTGTGCTTGATAAATATGCCCTAGATTGTGTCTTCAAGAGATACTAATGAGAAAATTTGTAATGTATCTCTTTTTTCCTTCTTTTTCGTTTCCTGGTAAAGAGTTTATATTGAATCTCTTATGGAAAATAATAAAAAACTCTACAAAATTCTTTTAAGCTTGCAGCAACTGATGATGGAAAAAGTCAATTTAATGCATCACTCATATGTCCTACATCAAGTTATTTTCAGCTACAAGCAAGCTAAGACCATTAAAGAGTTAATAATCAAACTAAGCATCTAAAATCAATTCCTTCTTCCTTGTGTTGAAGCATAGCTGAAAGTGTTATTCTACAATCTGCTTCTCTCCTAAGAGTAATTTTACATAAGTTTAAGCCATCACCTTTTTTCCTTGGAGTTCATTGACAATGCTATTGCTAGCTAACTTTCTTTTTAATCTTTATATTTCCCATCACACAAATTCCACCTAAAAGTTGGAGAGTTTTCGACACTGGCATTGGCCAAGGACACTTCGGAATTGTAGATGGGACTTGGAACAAGCTGTTGGTTGTTATTGCAGTTGCATTTTTTGAAGTATGATGTTACTGTGGTGTTATAATAAACTACAATTTGATGTGGCATAGGAGAAGGGTATACATAAAGATAGTGTTATATTTGGTAATCTGAAATGAGTGAAGCTCTCTTCAAAATGCCCTATTTTAAGCTTAAATAGATGTCCATTTGTTTGCTGTTGACAATTGTATGTGTACTTTGTTTTATAGGCCTTCTGATGTTTTATGTTGTAGGAATGTCTTCTCTGATGATGGTACCTCTACGCCAAGTGATGCTGCTTTACTTCCTGTCCAGGCAAGTACATTTTTGTACATATACTTTAGAAGCTCTTCTTGATGCAACGGTCAGAAGTAAATACTTGTACTGGAAGCTTCTTGTTGTAGATAAAAAGGTCCAAGATTGCATGGAAAATGGGTTGCTGGAAATCCTTGTGTTCTTTATGAAAGAAAATTTATTCTCTTTTCCCCTTCAGTTGCTGTTAACTTTCTCCTGGTATTTTCTGCAAGAAACTAGTAGTTTTGAGCCTAGCCTATATCGTTTTTGATGCTATATGTTTTTCAAGTTATTGTCCTTGCATTTAATTTTCTTTTTATTGGGCTGTGTTCCTAAGGTATGGACTCTGCATACTGTTCTTGTTTTTCTTTGCTTGTGTTGCATTTAATTTCTTTTTGGCTGAGCTCTGTACCTAAGATGTAGCGTGTTTGAACTTTTGGCATGCCATGCTTATTATTTTCTATGTATTGTGTGATTTCAGGCTATGTCAAGGTATGTTCGCAGGGAATCCAACTGTCTGTCATTTACAGGTACTAATTTCTGCCTCAAACAAATACGTATAATTTCAATTTATGTGAGAAGGATGTTAGAACTTGTTTACTAAGGGCTTTCATGCTCTTAATACCCCCTTTCAAAGAGATGCGGAAAAATCTTGAACAATGCGAGGCACCATAAGTTACTGTTTTTTCTCATTATCTATATTTGTGATGTAACGTTTCACATCTGCAAACCACCCACCATTCAAAAGGAAAGATAGAGGAAATAGGATAAGAAAATCTTTTACAAGATACCCTGTTGCTTTCAAATCGCCAGTTTGGGGGTTGAAAGATGCTTATCCTGGTTTCGGGATGACTCAATTGTTGAAAATATAATTAACTAATAAGAAGTGTGATTTCTCTAACAGCTTAAGCACTTCAACATGGTATCAGTGCAGGCAGAGGTCCTGGGATCGAATCTCACTGCCACCCATATCAAAAAGAATTTCCACGTGCTTGGCCCATGAAAAAATATCAGGCCCGCACGTCGGGGGCGTGTTGAGATTATAATTAACTAATAAAAAGTGTGCTCTCTCTAACAACTTAATTTTTAGATGAGATGGTCACACACTTCAGCATCAATGCTATATATACTCTTTTTTTTTTTTTTGAGAAGGTAACAGTGCTATATATACTCTTGAATACAATAAAATAGTTTCGGTACTCTTGAATACCTTACCAGTCCCAAATAGATATTTTTTCTGCATTTCAAATGTTTCCATGAGTATTTTCTATGAACCTCGATAGAGTTAAGTTGCGCGGACTTCACTTTTGATGCTGCACTCGTGTTGGATTCTCCAATACTTTTGGAGAATCCGACATGCACCTGTTGACATTCTTGATGAGTCCGAGCAACATAGCTAATTAGCAACAGGCATTAGGATGCTTGATTGTGATTTTAGTTGTTATTTCTGTGTACATGGTAGTCGTTGAAGTGAATCTTTGCTTATGTCCAATTATTTGTGACGATGTTTTGCATGAGGCCGCCTACCTTAGAGTTGGTTGAATACAATCCAACCATTCAATTTGCATGCTTCACTTGAACAAAATGGGGCAAGGTCTTGTTTGGATACTGTATTTATTTGCATTTATTTCTGTGTTTTCATTCCCATATTCGTGATGCATGGTTGATCCTAGCCTTATCATCTGAAGCAGCCCAATTTTCATATGAATCATGTTATGGGCACAAAAATACCAAGAAGACGCAGGAAATTTCACTACTTCCTTTTTCCTAATCGAATCCTTATTGTTCCTGTAATAAGATAATATTACGAATTTCAAGGACTATGTTAACACTGATGTTGCTTTTGGTTTGACAGATAAGGAAGCTATGTTTTCAGGGAACTTCTTGTTCACCTCATTGGGCAGCACAACAGCTGGTACAGTGTAACGACTAACGATGAGAGAGATGAAAACCAAACATACTCATCAAGCGCACCAAAATGCATGGAGAGATCCAGGCCTTCTGTCAATGATATTATAGAAGAAATTGCTGATTGTTTAATTAAGCAAGAGATGTGACGTCCACTATTATCCATCTTTGGTTAACTTGGTATAATCTGAAGCCGCTGGTTTTTTGTTCCCCAGCATGAAACTTGGATAAAAATATCTTACTGTCATTTGTTAATTGCTTCGATTTTAAATCATACAAAGTAATATAGATTCTAAATAGTCCTAAACTTGTGAGCAGTCTAAACTTAATAAATTATTCTTGTTAAGACAATGTTTTTTTTCCGTATTCTCATCACATGATGATGACTAAACAAAAAAAATTTAAAAAAATCACATACTTTGAATAGTTCAAATCTATTCTTTAGAAAATATATATACTTTTTACTTATAAGTACTCAATATATTTATTTTTTAAATTATTTATAAACTTATTTTTAGTAAAAAGATTGGGCCTATATGTTGGGGGACTAAAGTCATTGCCTTGCTCCACGCAAGAGACGGCACAGCCACAAATGTGTACAATTCAACACCCCCAACCCCTTTTTCCATGACCAAGCCTACTAATTGAAGCGTGAATAAAATAATAATAATATGAAATTTCTTACTAATATGATTCATACAATTGACATTAACTGTATGTAATTTCTTTTTGAGAGATTAAAAAAATTGATCCACATCTTATACTTTTGAATTCATAAATTTCAAGTTCATTTTGTTATCTCACAAAAAGAAATTTCATATAATTAGTATCACTGGTGTACCTAATAAGTTTTTTGAGGAGGATCAACATCCGCCAAAAAAAATAAGGTGAATTTGACTTTGAATACCATGATAACAATAATGTTAAAGTAAAAAGTCTCACATTGGTGGTTAATGAGATGAGTAGACTCCTTATAAGACTTGACAATCTTCCTTCCTTTGAGCTAGCTTTTAGAGTGTGAGTTAGACCAAACATCTAATTTAATATGGTATCAGAGCAGGTCCATCTCACCCAATTCCGGGGCCCAAAAAATCAAAAATCGCCCACACACTAAATGCTAAGTACTGGGTTGAGCATAAAAGGTCTCACATTGGTGTGCAGTTAATGAGATGAGTGGATTCCTTATAAGACTTGATCAATTCTTTGACCTAACTTTTGAGGTGTAAAGTTAGGCCTAAAACCTAATTTAACAAAATAAGACTCAATTCAACTGAAAATAAATAATTCATAAAGTAAAAATTGTTCAAAATAATGTAGTGTCCAAAGTAATGTGCTTTCTTTGTTTCAATTTATATGATGTAAATTTACGAAATATAATAATATTTTAATAATAAAAATATATCTTACAAACTTTTTACCAAATCCCATATAAATTAGGAGTGTGAGTGAGTATTAAAAATTATCATTACCCTCCCCAATGCGGACACAATTTAATGGTAGCAGATCGATTTGGAAATTTTTATTGGTTAGATTATATGCAATAATATTCTTTTCCTTTTACCACGTGGTAAAGGAAACGCACGAATCACGATACTTAGAAAAGGAAATACTATAAACTTGATATTATGTTAACATCCCATAGCCAATGAAGCAATCCCATTAGCCTTACCAATCCACCTACCCTTGCTTCTCTCACCACAATATCCTGTATATATATACTATATAAGTATTCTTTATTCAAGTATTTCATTGACTCCATTACTTCGCTAACAAGTTTATAACGAAATTTGAAGAATTTTACTGCATACCCACAATGAGAATTTTGTGGATTTTCGTTTTCTTGATGTTGTTGACTGTTGCAATTGGAAGTGAAAATCTTAACTCTCATGTGTTTTCGAGGCCATTGATTATTGAGTATCCTGAAAATAATGAAAACCAATTGAAGTGTACGAGTTGGAGGTTTGCTGTTGAAACGAATAATTTAAGTCCATGGAAGACGATTCCAGAGGAATGTGCTGATTATGTGAGGGAATATGTTGTGGGTCCGGGTTATAAAAATGACATTGATAGGGTTTCGAATGAGGCGGGAGAATATGCGAAAAGTGTTGATTTGGGAGATGATGGAAGAGATGTGTGGGTTTTTGATGTTGACGAAACTTTGCTTTCTAATCTTCCGTACTATTCTGATCATGGTTATGGGTATGATTCTTCACTAATTTTCTTTGTATTTTTGTTAAATTTACTTCATTATTGCACTCTTAAACGCTGTAAAACTGTCTTGTTGGGTAACGCCAATATTGGGGTGGGTGGCCCGGGGTTAAGAGCCATAATTGAACATGACTCTTGTTTGTTCGGCTTAGTTAAAGAAATAAAGGCTATAGCTTTTGGCATAAGCGCCTAATCCTAACATGTCTAGTAATGAAATGTCCCCGTTGAGTCTGTCCAATAAGGTTTTGGCCTAATTCACACCCCAAAAGATAAGCGGAGGAAGATTGCCCAAACCATGTAAGGAGCCTCATCGCCCCCTCGAGTCCAGATCGAGACATTCTTTATCTGGGGTTTCACTGTTTGATTTGGTGTGCAACTGTCTGGATCCTGAGGACACATTGGATTGGGTGTGGATTTGATACCACTGATAGGAAAAACAGATTAGAGAAGAAAAGTAAAAATAGAGTAGACAAAGAGGTGGTGAACGAGAAAAGAAATTGCTTGACTAATTTCAACTATGCTGCAACTGTAGTAGTTTTTTATAAGCAAAAACATAGACAAACTAAAGCTAAAAATTTAGCAATTACCCCACAATGTTTTCTCCTATAGACTAGATAACGAACCACATTAAACTACAGTTTCTAAAGACTAGGAAAAATCTAATCATAGTCTTAATCCATTATGAAAAAGGAGATAGATTGAGCATCATTTTTGCTAATTTCCATTTTGAAGGGGATTTTCTCTATTTTACTTGGAATTATGGTTCTGCTTTGAATTTCATTTTAGGCATCTATGTGTAGTAGTAAGCTAATGGTGATTTGTGTTGATCTCAATATTGTAGATTGGAGGTTTTTGATAGTGTGGAATTTGATAAATGGGTTGAGAAGGGAACGGCACCAGCCTTAGGGTCCAGTTTGAAGCTTTATCAAGAAGTTCTGAGTTTGGGATTCAAAGTTTTCTTGCTGACTGGGCGCAGCAAAAGACACAGAAGTGTTACAGTGGAGAATTTGATGAACGCTGGATTCCACGATTGGCACAAGCTCATTCTTAGGTGAGTAAATGAGTATGGTTTTATGAATAAAGTTTGTTGATTTCATTCTTGGTGATAAAAATGGAAAACATATATGAGATATGAAACATTTCAGAATGAAATTTGTCTAAATGTATGTCCGAGTATGCTGCTCGCTTACTTGTATGTGCATATATTTGCTGCAAAACCATACTTCATTCAGTAGTTGCCAATGTTTTTCAATGTGTTTCCCCAATCACAATGTGATTTCACATTGATGAACATTGGCAAGTAGATGTAGTTGATGCATTTTCATGTTGAATTGAACTTTCCTGTACAGATTGTTTTTGTAAAGTTCATTTTTTTAATTTGCTCGGGCACATTTTACTTATCTCACCTACCCATGACATGATCTGAGCCAGATGATGATTTATTAGTGTTGGCAGAGCATTATTCTTTATCGTTTTCTTCTTGCTTAAGAATAACACATGATCAACTCCTTTTGTCTGGATCCATAGTTTTGTACAGAATGGAGGTTGAATATGTGGGATATACATTATTATTGATGCTTAGTTATAGAATGGGACATGTAACTCAGAGAAGGGAATGTTTGTGGACTCTGTAAATCTCCATGGTTGTGCTTAGTATTTGAGCACATCTCTTGTTTTTCCTAATCTGGACACAGATCCGTGCTAATGTAACTACTATATCATGCTGGGGAAAGACACAAGAACCCCTCAAACTATGACCGAATTCTCAACTACACGATTATTCTTTGTGGGGTCCTACTACCCCAGAACTATTTTAAAGTAGAATTATTGCCAATCTGAAAAGCCACAACCAGATGTGTGTTGTGTGGGTGAAATACACACACCTTACACGTGTATTTTACCACTTAAAAAAAAAATTGACACTTGTTGTGCTTCCTTATGTTTCTTTTCCTTATCTATCTTCCAGTGTGTTCTAGAAAACTCGATCATAGTTTGAAGAGGGTACTTGTGCCTTTTTTCCCTAAATACCAAAGTGAAATTTTGACTAATGATTCTGATTCTATGCAGAGGGCCGGACGACCATGTCAAAACAGCAACAACCTTTAAATCAGAGAGACGAAATGAGATTGTAGAAGAAGGGTTCCGAATAGTGGGCAACTCAGGAGACCAATGGAGTGATCTGCTAGGTTCTTCTATGTCTAATCGCTCATTCAAGCTTCCAAATCCCATCTACTACATTCCCTAAAGTAGAACTTGTAACTAATAGGTTTGGTAGCCCATGTTGATGCAACATGCCGATGATTTTTTTTTTTCACTGGCTAATGGCTACCTTATAAATAATGTAACTGTAATTCTTGTAATCCCTTAAACTGGATTATTGATGATTCAATGAATGTATGCCATAGCAGCAACAATTGTGCATAACCACCATTTCCGTCTGTGACATCTCTCACTCACTCTCTCTTTTGTTTTTAAACCACTCTTTATTGTTTTGTTTAGTCCCACTGCCGTATCATAGCAAAGTTATGAAGTTGGCGCGTTTCAGAAGTTTGCTGCTTAATTTACTATGTTCTTTTGCAGTAGTGGTAGTATTTGACAACTAAACTAAATTGCTTTTGATCCTACAAAATAATGAGGTATAAAACTGAATGATGGTGAATGGAATACCTTTGTCAGATAAGATCACTCAGTAAGACACAATATAGTGTGTAGCATCCAAATATATTTGGTATAAAACTGAACGTTGGTGAATGAAATACCTTTGTCAGATAAGATCACTCTGTAAGACATGTGTAGTATTTGTTGTGTATGAATGTAAAGGGCCACCATATTTATTGTTTGCACATACATACACCTATATATACATATAGGAAGGGACTAGTAACATTCTTGCAGTTGCATTCTTCTTGGATATATACCCAGAGCCAAAATACATGCCATGTATTTATTGTCATCAGATTTTGATCTCTTGGCTCTTGCACACGTTTGGAAATCGATCCTTCCCTGTAGGTCTCAATTTCACAGTGAAGAACACCACTCTCCAACTCATTGTTTTGTTAGTATAACCAACAACAAAAGAAGTAATAGCCTCCTTTTGTTTCCTTTTCGATGAAAAAAAATCTGGTCGATTCTCTTGCTCCCTTAACATCAACTCTTATCCCCATTGATGATGCTTTATATTTGTAAATATTTTCAAGTATGCAAATTTTATAATAACTAATGGGATAATTAGGTGGCTTGAGAAACTAATAGAGTACCGAAAATAGATAATAAACCAATTTTTTATGATTTTTTAAATATTGATATATATATAAAGAAAATAAGGACAAAAATTAAACACTTTTTTTTAATTTGATTCTTCATGCTGTGGACCTCAATACCTAATTGTTTTGGTATTTGGGAGTGCGCATATCTGTCTGTCTCTGTTGAGTGACAAATAATGCGATTAACATGTCACAATCTTCTTCTGCCTAATTCTTTCATTTCTCGCTTCCCAAGAGCTATAACTAGTAATCAAAAAAGCCGCAAGTGTGTTCCTTTACAAACATCCACTATCAGATTAGCAGTAAGAGCTCACTCTGTATCACCAACAACAATGGTCAAAGCCATTAGGGTTCATGAGCTTGGTGGCCCTGAGGTCTATTTCTTATCACTCTCTCTCTTCTTTTAAATGCTAATGGTTTTTAATCTGGAGGATCATGATTACATTCTGCTGAAAAATGCTCTAATTTTTGTTTTGGTAAATTTTAACACATCTCCTACAGGCATTGAGATTACTTATACCCAAATTAGTGGAGGTGCCGAAAGCAGGCCCGGTCATAAGAAAAAATGAAAGGTTGCATGTACAATACATTTTATATAATTAGAATTAAAGAGTATTAACTCTCAAAGAAGAAGTTACTTTTGTTATAGCTTAATACTACGGAGTTGCCTTCTATCTAGTTGAAATAATCCTTTCACCTCTTAAGGAAGATGTTGAAAAGAGTAGAAGGTCTCATTTCCACTTGAAAAGGCTTGTTTGGATAAGAACTGGGACACTTGATTGGCTTCCCTAAAACAGTGTGAAATCTTCATATCAGCACCATTGATACCTTTGATGATGTCTCTGATAATACCTTTGAGCTTGTGATAATTAGTGACCTTGTTATTGATCATGTCAGTAATCACTAAGGAGTCCAATTCCAGGTCATGAGTTTTGAATCTAGCCTGTTTGTACCAGTTAGCATCATACATAGTGACCATTATTGTTACTTTTACATTGAATGGGGACTGAAATGGGCATGATCAGGTTGTCAGAATCATTCCTCACCATGCCACCAATACCCGATATGTTATTTTGCTGGATGTAGCTTCCATCACCATCAGTGTTAACTTCAATCCTTCCAAGCATTGGTTTGGTCCAAGTATTGACACCTGATGACTGATCTGAATATTTCAATTCTCTGACATAGTTGTTCTTTTTTTTTTGATAAAGTAACTTTGTATTCATATGAAAACAATCATCCAAATGTTAGTTACAATCCTCACTGGGCATTGCAAAAAAGAAACAGCCCTCAAAACACCTTGCATTTCTTTCCTTCCATAAGGTCCACCAAATACAATCTGGAATTAGTTTCCACCGGTCTTCCTCAGAAATTCTTTTTCCAATTGTCTCCCATCTCCTCAGCAAATCAAAAGTGTTCTTAGGAATTGTCCAGCTTAACTCCAAGCATATGTAAGAACATGCTCCGCAGATTTACAATTGTTATGCAATGTAGGAACTAGGAAGAGGTGGTTGTTTACCTCTGCTTCCTTGTCACAAAGAAAACACCTTGAGCAAATCTGCAAACCTTTTCTCTGTAGTGCTTCATGGGTTAGGCAACCTCTTCTATGTCAATTCTTTGACATAGTTGAGTTCAGTTGCCTGAAAAATATCACAGCTAGGAAATGCCACTGATATGTCTGTCTTTATGTTCCATAGGTTATGCACTTCCATATTGGAAGTAACAAATCTTTTCTGGTTACCATATTCACAAGAAGTCCAGCTCCTCCAAATTTCCCAACAACATACCCACTGAAATCCCACCTCCTCCAAATTTCCCAACAACTACAAATAGGAACTATTTGTTGAATCAGTTTATGTATGTTATTGTTAGTCTTAACATCCCACCACATATTGAAAATTCTTTTTATAGAACAAGAGTGATGTCTAACTCCCAGAGGGTTACCAAAGAAGTTCCAAACATAACAAGCAGCCTCACCATCAATAAAAACATGATTCATTGTATCACAAGAAGGTGTAGCACAACAAAAGCATCTAGAGACTAATTGTTTATCAACATTATGGAGAATCCCATCGAAAGGTAAATTTTTAAGAATCAATCTCCAAGTAAGAAATGACATTTTAGAAGGAAAACATTTATGACATACCTTGTCAAGAGTGGTGTCCTTCTGCCTATGTTGTCTGATGATTTGCCATGATGAAGAGTTGGTGTAATGCAATGTTGGGTAACATCCCAGATGACAAAGTCATGACTTTCTTGATCTCCAATGGCAATGTTGTTAATATGTTGAGTCATGTAAGCTGGGAGCACCTCATGAAGCTTCTCCAAATTACGCTTACCCAGCATAAGGGAGTCCTGCGCTTGCGTACATAGAGTGCCTCAAAAGGTGGCATGCCTATATTCACCTGATAACTCTTGTTATAGGTGAACTCCACCTGCTTGCACCTCGATGTATTGTATATACATGTCAATTGTCATTGTCAATATAGTCACTGACATTAACCTCCAATGTTATCAATATACCAGGATAAAGGACTGCCAAAGCATCCTTCTCAGTCCAATTACCCCCCACATTCTGCAACAACCATCATTAATATTCCAAAGAATGTTTATTTCAGTGTCCTCCCTAGCTTTAATTAGAGATTTACATGCTTGAGAGTTTCCACTTGTCCATGCCTTGGACACTGAATGAACCCTATTGCAATATTTGGCCCTCGTGAAATCAGCCCATAAAGAAGGCTGAGTCCTGAACTTCCACCATCTTTTGATGGCTAAGGTGTTGGAGATTTCATTCATGTATCTGATAACAATACCACCCTCATCTTTAGGAACACATAAGTTATTCTAAGATCTCCAGGGATATTTTGCTTTGTTATCATTGGATCTGCTGTCACATTCATGTTCTTAAATTAGAAACTTAATTGATGGATCTTTCAATTCTTGGGACATAAAACTAAATTTTAGTGTGATAAATTCTATGTTCGCCTTTTTATGTGTTTAGAGGAAGCAGGAGAATAAATATTAATGACAAGGCCTTCTTTTTTAATTTGCATCCATAGAAATTTATCAACCAATTATTTACAACAAGGCTATTGTTTTGTAGGTCCTCAAATGGGAGGATGTTGAACTGGGAGACCCAAAAGATGGAGAGATCAGGGTGAAAAATAAGGCCATTGGCCTCAACTTCATTGACATATATTTCCGGAAAGGAGTTTACAAAGCTGCTGCATTTCCCTTTACACCAGGTGCTTTCAATCCCCCTTTGTCAATTATTTTCTCTTCTTCTATATGTTTACGAACATTTTACGTATAATATGATCCTATTTTTAAAGAAGATTCTATTGGAACCCGCTGGTTTGAGGCATCCTGTAATTTGAATATCTTCTGCTGGTTATGATTAGCTTTGGAACTGCATCATATGCAAAAAGAAAAGCCTGCATCTGCTTCGGCATGAATATCTCCACCAAACATGGGATGCTCTATTGTTTGAAAGTTAAATGGGTTTTCTCCATGTGGAGGACTGGAGGTTTGCCCTATCTAGGAATCTCCAGATCTATGTTTAGTTTCAACACCATAAAGCTCATCGTTGATTACTATCTCCTACCACTCAAACCTAACTCGTTGTTATCCACTTTAAAACTAGTTTTTAAGTACTGAAAATCTGCCATTTAGCTATGATTCACAGGCAGTAAAGACTAAAGAGGTGAAGTAAATTAGATGCATAAAGATTCTGCTTTACCACAAGTCTGATCCATATACTTATCCAACAAAAAAGAAAGACAGGGGACCATGTACATCTCATCATCACAATCGACACTTAAATAGTGAGGTTCTTGTTTTGTCTAGAGAGGATATTTTTTTTGTGTACCAAGTTATCAACTGTGTGTATTTGTACGGTTCAACCTCTTTTCTCATCTCTTCATGCTAGATTCTAAAATATGGAGTTACCAACTTTGTTTTTGTTTTGTTTGGGGACAAACGATATCCAGTCAGGCCTATAGCTGGATCCTTTTTGATCTAGAGGCTGGCAGAACATGATAGAAGCATTTCATTTATAAGGTATCGAAGATCATAGAAGCATTATTTAGGTGGCATTCAGTTGGAATTGAAGCTAGAATTAAATTCTTTATGCCAGGTATGGAGGCTGTAGGGGTTGTAACAGCTGTTGGTCCCGGATTGACTGGGAGGAAAGTTGGTGATATTGTTGCATATGCTGGCGGTCCAATGGGTGCATATGCTGAGGAACAGATCCTTCCTGCTGATAAAGTTGTGCCTGTTCCTCCCTCAATTGACCCCATTGTTGTAGCATCCATACTTCTCAAGGGCATGACTGCTCAGTTCCTACTGCGCCGCTGCTTCAAAGTATGTACATCATAGTCTTACAGCAGCCGAGTTTCCTCTATTCTTTTTTTTTCCATCTGTTCCTTCATTAGTTAAAGTTGACATGCTTATATTACAAACTAGATGATTTAGATTATCTAGTGCGGAAGAAGTCCTCAACTCTTACAAAATTACCAGTTTAAAAAAAGAAGTCCTCAACTCTGACATGGGCATGATTGAGTGTTTGTTTTATGATTTAGATGTTTTTCCCTACATGTTAATCAATGTGATCATATATAGGACAATTAAGGGAAGATACAAAATACTATTTGATTATCTCTTATTACTGGAAATTCAATCTTTAGATATTGACTGGAGTACTAATGCATGATTAGCAATTAGACGCATATCCCATGATTGAAGTTCCTTTATCCATATTCTCCTTTTTTAAGTAAATTAATCTATTTCTTGGTGATCCAGCAGGTTGCTAGGTCCTATTGCTTTTGACTACTGCATCATGTGTTTCTCATAGTTATTGCATGAGTAATTACAACTTGAAGAAGTAAAAGTCATAATCCCCAGTGGTATGTCTTGAGAAAACCAATATCGTTGCTTGTGATATTAGGTGTGTAATTTAGAAGTTGAAGGCTAGTAATCTGGATGGGCATATGGATCTTTTCCTCTCCTTCATTTTGAAGATTTCCAGCTTTTAAATTTCATATGATTTTTTTTTTTTGGATAATGGAAGACTATGTGTCCTATCAGTGTTACAAAGACGTAAGCACCATCCTTACTCCATTTTTTACTCCAGGTATCGGGCTGATCTGTGTTCTGGATGGCAATGGTCCTAAAATTCTGATATTCTCTGTACCAAAGCAACTTTAGAAAACTGTGAAATGGCCGATATTCTTTAATTTCCTGCTGGTTTAATTGGTTGTTTGCAGCTAGTTAGTGAATCAGATAAAACATCAGAAAATTTAAAATATGAATAAATTGAATGCTTGAAAGCGCGAAGATCATGGAATACATTTTATTATGAGTGCATTGTTTTCCAGTTCCTACAAGGTTAAGCAGTTATCATAAAGTATCTCCGCTCTCTCCTGATCAGAATCAGGTACCCCATAAATTGGATTCTTAGAGATTTACAGAATTACTTGGGAGTTCCAAATTATGGGAAGGGGGACCAAATGCTTTTAAACTAAATTTGGAGGTTGATGCAGTCCAGTTTGTAGAATAGTGTGCTATGACAAATACAACATGCTGAACATGAACCAGCTTTGCTTCCCAGATTGGTAATTTTAAGAGAGCTGAAAGGAAAAGAGATGACCTTTCTAGCCTCATTTTTTCTCAAAAAAAGAAGTGACCTTTCAATGGTTTTGGCATGTGATATTTGTGCAACAAATTGGAATTTGCTGTCTTCTTGGAATTTTATCCATCCATTTCCTTTTCATTCAAAACTTTATTCTTTTAAAATTCTTTTTAATTGAATAGCTTTTTCTCTCATTTGCATAATTGCAAACTAAGATATAGCTTCTACAACTCATTATAGACATAGGATCATAGAATCATAGATGTAGGTAGTACTTTGTAAATATGGGGCTACTACAACTCTTGTAAGATTCAGATTCTAGCATATATAGACAAAGTTACCAGTTTCAAAAAAAGATATAGCTTCTTACTTTCATCAAATTTATACCGTCTTGCATTGTGTTACAGGTTGAACGTGGGCACACAGTACTTGTTCATGCTGCAGCAGGTGGAGTTGGTTCCCTATTGTGCCAATGGGCAAATGCCCTTGGTGCTACAGTCATTGGGACTGTATCAACTAAAGAGAAGGCAGACCAAGCTAAAGATGATGGGTGTCATCATGTCATAATCTATAAGGAAGAGGATTTCGTCAATCGTGTCAATGAGATCACATCAGGCCAAGGAGTTGATGTTGTATATGATTCTGTTGGAAAAGATACTTTTCAGGTATTGGCATTTACATTCATTCTTTATCAACCAAGTTAGCCTAAATTCACACAAGAGCTTTCAGAAAAGCAACGCTTTCATCAGAATGGTGAAGTTTGTTCATGTAGATTTGGGTTTGGATTTAACAGAATCTCTTTTGACTGTTGGAGATTGAAATTTATTTTAAGACAATCATAACTTGCCAAATCATTAATGATTAACAGCAAACTAGCAATAAACCAACTATCCAGGGGTAATTTAATTCAACAACTTTAGCCTGTAGGAATATGAACAAGAAAACTATGATGGGCCAAGACTTGGGTGACCAGGATTAGAAAGAATTTATTGTGCTTATGTCCTGTTCCTGATTTGCCTTTGATTAGAAATTTTTGTGATCAGGGATCATTAGACTGCTTAAAAACTCGTGGATACATGGTGAGTTTTGGGCAGTCATCTGGCTCACCAGATCCAGTACCTTTATCAGCTCTTGCAGTGAAATCGCTATTTCTGACGAGGCCTAGCATGATGCATTACACAATAACGAGGGATGAACTACTAGCAACTGCCGGAGAGGTATTTGCAAATGTGGCATCAGGTGTCTTACGCGTCCGTATGAATCATACTTATCCCCTGTCTCAGGTGGCACAAGCACATGCTGACCTTGAGAGTAGGAAAACATCTGGATCAGTTGTACTGATTCCAGATGGTGCTTAGTAGTAGTTTACTTTGTGTATTGCCAACATGAAATATATTAAAAGGCATAGTGGACTTCAAGTCTGCTGAACCATAATAAATGCATAATGTACATTCTTTGCCGATTTGTACTTCTCAGTGTGTTGTATTTGCCCGTTGTTGTACTGTTGTGTTCAATTTCTAGCCTTCTGCAAGTGAATGAGCATCATAATATTAGTTCCTTCGGGTTCTTCCTAGCTTACTCTGAGCGTTATAGCTTATTTTGTCTCATAATCGTAGGAGCATCTATCCGTGTTAGTTAGATAATTGATTGAAGGTCCTTAACAAATAGTTTTGTTGATTACTGTTTTTTAACCAAAGTCTGGTATTCAATCTTTGACGTTGACAATTACATATCTTAACTATTCAATCTTCCCATTACTAAACTATTGAAAAGAGAGTTCTTCTTGCTCGTAGCTTAATTTATTATAAGTTGAGAGATATGATTATTTGACGTTGGAACATTTTCAATCCTTGAACAATTTGAGTTTATGCCAACTTTCTTGTCCTCACTACCTTCAAAACACAAGATTTTGGTACCACACACCTCTACATCACTTCACAAATTATTCAAAGATTGCTATGAGTATCTACCCTTATTTCAACGATACGCTGATCATGATGGGTATAAATTTCATTAGTAATTAGCAATCAATATTCTATCGCTTGCAAACAACTCCACTTCCATAAATTCCGCTAGTGCACCTCAAGCTTGGCAGCTCCAAAGCAAAACCGGTTTCATTATCAGATTCTTCTCCATTTGTTTGAAACTTAGTCACATAACAATCAGCATCAAAGAGTCCTGATGTTAGAAACTCTTTGTCACCTCCCATTACAGGCATCAAAACACCCATCTTAAGTTTTCTCACATACTTCTTCTTATACGTTTGTCCTAGAACACCATCTACTTCGTCGTTTAAAGAGAAAAACTTGAACCCAAGTTCAAGATGAGCAAAGCAGTCATCTTTTGGTATACCATAGTTATGAACTCGAGATTCTTGTTTTGTAATAGGTACAACCTTAGCAGTGATCTTGAAAACATTTTCAACTTCTATGACAACGTCGTTTGTGTTGCTAACTCTAGTAATGGAGGCCATAGGCACAGTTTCATCAGATTGCCACCTTGCTCCTTCCTCATCACGAAGAAGTATGATTGTATCGTTGAAGTGGAGGGAAAGGCGATCAATGTAATCATCCCATGTTGATGTTTTTAGTGCACCTATTGAGATCTTGTGAGAACCATAAAGGATACCAATGGATTGTATCCAAGTGAAGTCTCTCTTCATGTTCCTGTTTCGTCTTCCTATGAAATGAGCATTGATGTGGAATTTAGGGTCTGAAACTAAGCAAAAATCTTTGTCCTTCTTGCCATGGAAGTAAAAGGTAACTCCATCTCCACCGATGAAACGAGGATCTTGGCAAACTGCTCCAGGTATGTCACATTCTGCATCAGATAAATGTACATCATTTAGTTGAACAAAAGGCTTGAAGAATTGTATATGTTCTCTGTTTCATATATAACATACCAAAATGACCTATGGTATTTTTGGTAGTCTAGTAGATGTTAATCAAAGAGCGGTATGAAGTTAGAATTAAAGAGTTTTCAAATATAGAAATGTCGTTGTGTAAAATAGAATAGAGAAGGAAATAACTTACTACAAACAGGTTTGCAAGAGACACAATCAACATGGCAACCACTAGGACAAGAGGTAGGGCATGAAAATTCGAGATTATAACAATTATGGTAGTACTTGTTCTTGCACTTAGCCTTCTTCGGGGTTGGTGAGGGTGGATGAGGAGGAGACACGGGTGACAAAGTTGGTGGCATTGGGCCATTGATACAAATAGGCTTGCAAGAACGACACTCCGTTATGCAACCAGTAGGACAGAACATGGGACATACATGAGGAAGATTTTTACATTGCTTGATTTCATCATCTGAGCAATGAGAATTGCTAGGATGGTTAGCTATTCCAGGGGGAATAGCCTCTACCTTTGCTATAAACATTAGCAAGACAATGCCTAGATCCACAACAATAGTGAGGGCCATTAGTAGCTATTGAGAGAAAGATAAGTGATGGGATTTTCAATGTTATATAGATATCATAGTAAAATGCTCATGTCAATTATAATTTCTTAAGAGACGTGCAAAGTTCAAACTGAACAAGTAAAAGTGGACAGAGCTCGGGACTATAAATAACGGTATGTTTGTTTGATAAGTTTCCTTTCATGTGCTCCTTTTCCCAAGTCCAGTATTCTATTCAATATTTGTGCTCTTTATAGGAGTATTAAACTTCAACACACATGTGGCATCACTTTGTCTTGGCCATAAATTTAGATACAACACTTTCCTTAAAATCTTATATTCTTCATATACACGTATCTTTCTTGAAGTAGCTTTCAAATGAAATGAACAGTGATTACAATTTCTCTGCCAGGAGAAACAATATGTCGTCATAGCGAGAAATTTTGTTAAGGGTGTCGATTATGATTACTTTTTTTGAAATTGAGTTATTTATAAATATGTTCTTTCATCCATAGGATAAAACTAACATATCTTACTAAAAGAAAAAAGGAAAGGTTCCTAACCAAAAGTTCATTGTAATAGCAAATTAGTTATCATTTTGCCAGATTACAAATTAATGTTTATAAAAAAAAATTGCATCTTATTATGTTACAATTGATTTGATTGCACAAATACTTTTTACACCATGAGTTGAAAAATCATTACACTCCAATCGATATGTATCACTACTAAAAATCCCTTTTTTTCTCACCGAAAAATGTTCACTAGTTGTTTCCATTGATATTTTAATTAAATCAGTGTAAAAGAAAAAAGTAGTAGTAAATTTCATATGGAAATGTTCACTAGTTGTTTTCACTGATATTTTGATTAAATCAATGTAAAAGAAAAAAGTAGCACTAGTAAATTTCATAGAAGCTTCCCACTATTTCAGTAAGAATCTGTTCTACCATACATTTTCTAAATAAGTTGATTCAGTGAGAAGTAAGTAGAAAAATTATGTTTTATAGCACAAATTTCTCATTGATCCGCAATGAAAAAAGTCTTTAATTCTAGTAGTATATATATCCTTAGCAACTAGAATTACAAGATCATATGCTATTTATTTTCTGCATCCCTCTTTTATAACTTTGCTTTATAAATGATAGTTTATTATTATAATAATAATCTTAATAATGTTTTCGCTACTGAAGTTGACTTAATTGTAAGATCTTCGTACTCTCATAAAAAGGTTATATTTTTTTGTCACTCAATTTTGGGCATATATTTATCCTTGGATAGGTAAGCATCATGTTCCCACTTTTATTATTTAATCTTCGTACATGTATATATTTTTATTACAATTAAAAATCTACTCCCTATTTAATATTTTATACGTCTACCCGACCCAAGTATTTAAACCCGATCCACTCAATTGTGAAGACCCATTAAACTTAACTCCTATACGTATCCTCTCGCGTCACTTTTCACATCAAAACATTGATACGGAGAGAAAAGCGTCATTAATGTTTGTGTATTGTCAAAACATTGTGTATTTTTTTGAGATTATAAGGACAAATATGACCATTTTTCGTAAGATTAAAACATGCAGTGAGGACAACAAACTATATACCTTTTCAATGCAGCCCGTTATCACAGATCGGATCATGATGACGCTTACCATAAACCCCTAGTAGGCAAGTCAAAACACAAACAAATAAACAATAAATAATTCTAGAATATAACTACACTGAAGCAAAATAGACATATATAGAATAGGGCCATAACATAGATTTCTACATGACGGTACAAAATATACATTAAAAGCCCACAAATGACCAAGAAAGACGAATATACATAAGAATCAAACTCCGAATATGGTGTCATCGATACAAGAGTGTTTAAGCACAAAAAGGGACTATTTACAACAGATCTATCTACTCAAAATATAAAATATATAGATAATACAAAAGAGGGAAATCAGTAAGTCTCCAAACGCCAAGAGCTCACCATGATCCAATCAGCAAAGGTCACGGGAGATCGAAAATCAACGAGGGTGACTCGTACTATGTGCTGCATCAGAAAAAGAAATGCAGAATTACAATATGAGTACCAAACACAGGATATTTTATGATTGTATTGGTTCATTGGATCTTTCTATATGTCTTCTAAATGCTAACTACTTTCATGTATTTTATGAGGTTCTACTAATTGAATACATGTACAATGACACGAGTATGAAGTAGAATATGGTAAATATACACTCACATTTCGTGTCTAAACTAAATAATCATGTTAATCTACTATATTTAAGTGATTTAATGAGGTGAGATTGTATGATGATTACTACTGATATGTACTAGAGGTTTATATATAAATACATGTTATACATTTATTGATTTGATATAAATACCGATACGAATAGATTTTTACTGTGGAGTATCAATATCAAGATGTTGTCAAAATATAAAACAATAAGAATATGACAATTGCTAACTATAATATATATGATCAAATATCCTCATTGCCAACTTATCGATGATAATCCATTTTGTTATAGGGCTAGAGAGTTGAAATCAAAATATGTTTGCAGCATCCAACTCTTCTACCTGATTTTAAAAGGGTTTAGAATCACCATGTAATTTTTTAAAAAAATATTTATACGTAAATTCTATTTTGATTTGTGAAAACAAGTGAAATTCTAGGTAAGGGTCTTATTTTCTTTGGTGAGAAAGTATTAAACATTCCTCGAAGCTTATTTGGAAATAGTTATTAAACTTAATTTGAATAACAAGGGAATAACTTTTTCCATTATTACATGAAAATGGAAATGTTATGATACACTTGTAGGTCTTCTCGACTCGTAACAGATAGTCAAACCCTGAACTAATGAACATCCAATACAAATAAATATTTAGTTTCGTACTAGATAGTAAGCTTGTCGAACATTTACAAAAAGTTTAGCCAATTACACTGGAAAAAGGATATGATGGCTCATATAACCCTCACAAAAAATAGCAGAAAGAGTTAAATGTTCCTGCTAGGAAGCTCAAAAGGCTTCTTCACTAACTAATTATACACTAATAATATTAATTAGGACAAATTTTTTTCACCATGGAGAAGCAGCCAATGCTTGGAACTTGAGCTCAAAGTTTGCATCTTTCTTTGTTAAGGCCTCAATTTTAGATTCTACATTCTTTATCACTTCTTTCACTTTCAAAACCTTTTCTTCAAGAATTCTCATTTCCACTTTTGCTTCAGCTAGCTCAACTTTCTTTGATGCAAGAACGTTTTTCGATTCACTTGACAAACTATCAAGCTTACTTATCCTTGCGCGTAAAAATCCAACATTCATGCCTAAACACTCAAACCCTTTCAATGTATTGTCCCAAGTCTCAAGACAATCACGAGGGGTCGAAATCTTACAAGCTCTAATGGCATCAGCAATGTTCACAGTTTCAGTAATCATCCCAGCAGTTAGCTTGACATTTAGGCCACCAAGTAAATGGTCATGGAGAAATGAATTTTGGGTGCGACAAAGATCATAGTATTTGGTCCGAATGTGTAATGCAGGAACCTCGGAGTCGATGATCAGGCCATCAACAAGAATGCTGAAACCAGAATAGTCCTTCACATCTTTGAATTCGACTCGTGATTGTGAAAATCTAATGCCTTCTAAAACTTCAGAGCCATTATCGCTGTCATTTCCACATTGATCAGCTACAGGGTCGTGGTCCGAGTTTGGTAACAACATGGTTTCCTCAATTTTGTCATCTTGATTAATATCTCGGACAGGAGGCTCCAAGTATTTCTCCTCTTTTGCTTCACAGATTTTCATTTCTTCATCATGATCTATCGAGATAATAATATCAGTAAATCGGCAGATTGTACATCTTGTTTGCGATAGAAATTAAATATACTGCTTGTAACCATACCAGATTTGATTGGTCTAGCACGAAAATCCAGATTTAGAAGAGTTATAGCCCCATCAATTTCTGCCAAGCAATTTTCTCTTATTATGTATACCTAAAACAGGGGAAACAACAATAAGGCCATTGCTTTACTGTCCCTTTGGGACATCATCATAAAACTGCAACATACAAAGAATATTAACATTGTCACTTTTGGATAAAAAGATAGTCCAATACACTAACTCGGGTCTGGAAAATGATCGAGTCACATTGTGTCTATGGTACGCGATAGATGTTATAAAAATGACAACAAATATAAGGTGTTACCTTAAATTTGGAGGGTTGGATCAATTGGAAGACCAAGACATCCCCTTCGAGAAGGTTATGAGCAATGGAGAATCCTCTCCAACCCCCACTCAATCCGTTCTTATCAACAAGGTATTTGGTAGGAGATTCTTCGTCATTTTCATCCACTAAAACAACAATGTCGTCATGTTTTGGCAAATGACAATCACAAAATTTCTTCGGGAAACCCTGTTGTATTCACAAAAAATAATAAGACTATAGCACAAACAAAATTTCTAATTTTTTCAAGAAAAAATTGACTTACCAACCAAAATCCCCCAGTGACATGTGAAGGGAGCATATACTTGACAAAACTAGGAAATTGACAAGGCAAATTTGCTTGTACTTCTGCAGCTCGCAACATCGCGGATGAATTTACATCAACAGAGCTGTATTTCAGTGTCTTTTTTTCAGGGCTAGTAAAATCAAGAATCAAAAGCATTATCAGAAAGACAACAAAACCATAAAATTAAATTAACAGTAAGTTTTTGCATTTTTGACACTGACCATATTTGAACCTTCTTTTTACCTCCATTTACCACCTGGCAAAAGAATTTTACAGGTACATTTATTAGTGCTAATAGAAGAACAAGGAGCATGACCAAAAACTCAATATTTACAATATACATTCAAGAAATGACACCTAATGACCTTGGAAATGGACGGTCTTGAACTTTTGACCTTTGCTTGCCCCATGGCAAAACTTGAAGATCAAAAGTCAAAACTTGAAGTTAGTGGGACAAAAGTTTAAGATCACCCACCTTGAAGAACAATAAAAGCAAAAAATGAACATAAAAAGGTGCTTATTTATCAACAAAAAGAGTAAAAAAATGGTTGTCACCTTGTTGGTTTTACTAGGAGGCAAGGCCTTTTTCTTGATTTGCAGTGCCTTTTTCTGATTAAGCCATCAAATGGTAGAACAAATTAGAAACATGGGCTAATCATTATAAGTAAATACTATTAATAGAAGGAGATTGAGTACCTTTGAGGAAGAAAGAGCAGGGCTTTTCTTGGCCATTTCAAAAAATGGTTCACTGGAAAATTTTCTTACAACTTTTGTATTGTATTGTATTGTACTTTGTTAGTAATTAAAAAATGATGTTTATTTTAAGTGGAGAGGAGAAGTGAGAAAGGGCTAAATTGGAGGCAAAATTTGAATTGGTTGGCAGAGTACTAGGTACTAGTATGGAATGATTTGTTTCCTTTTCCCAATGCTCTTTTTTACCGTTTCATTTTATGGGTTTCGACTCTTTTTTTTAAAGAAAAAATGGAATTGGGGAAAGTTTAAATCTTTTTTCACTTTTTATATATCAAAAAGAGTAAAAAATGGTCTTAAACTATTTGAAATGAATAAAAATGTCTTTGTTTGTAATTTAGTCCAAAAATATCTTTACAGTTGATAGTTTGGTTCAGAAATACTCCTATTGTTTGGGTTAGAATGCCTTTTTTTCAAATAAATTTATTGTTTTTTTCTTTTAAAACAAATTTTGTTCATAATAAAAATATTACTTTTGAATAATTCTATTCTTGTTTTCTTTCTTTTAAAATCACTTTAACTAATAAAAATGTAGGAATCTTTTTCTTTTTTAATCTCATTTTATCAGTTAAAATAGAATAGCTTTACGTACATTTTTAACGGATAATATATATATAAGAACATTATAAATTCATCATTAATTCTTATTTAAATAAGAATAAAAATAATATAATAAAACAGGAAATATTTTTAAGTAGGGAAAAGGAAAATGGGGAGGGGGATTTGAGTTTGTTCATTTGTTGTCAACTTGCCATTTTAAATGCTGAGACGGGCTTAGGTCCTCTCTTGTAAATATGTAAGTTAAACAACCAGAATTGTTAATGAATAGAAGAAGAGGCTTTCAGCTGCGCGTCTTCTAAAAATAACCAATTGACCCACTGATTCTATTTTAGTTTTCTATGCAGATTGGATAGAATTTAGACATGTATAATTCAAGACTCAAGAGTCGATCCATCCAAAGTTTGTTTGGTTTGGACTTAAACAATGAATCATAACTCAACCAATTCGATTAAAAACTGCTAAATTGCATCGACTGTGGGTACACACCATGCAAGAATACACTATCTTTGATCAATTGAGTTCTAAAAGACAGCACTACAATTCTTATCACTGCACTAGCTAAAGGCGCGCAGCATTCCAGCTTGTGCAGTAGAATCCTATCTCGCTGAAGTTGATACATTGAGACAGTGCAGCTGTGAGATTTTTTACATCATCTAATGTGTGAGCTGCGCTCAGAGCTATCCTTAACCTGAAAGAAAGGAGCACTGAATTAAACTTATACATATGTTCCAACCATGTTTGATTAAACATGAGCAGACCTTCATAGCTGCTTTGAATTACCCACATTATTGATGTACTAACTTGCAGGCAAACAAATGGAAGTCATTGCTATACATTATTAGGTCGAAATTTTCAAGAAAGGGACATGGGGAGTGCCTTCACATACTAACTATCCATTTTACAAGTACTTCAGACCACTCAAAAATAACTGTTATGGGTGGCTCATGGAAGGTGCGCAGCAGTAGGAGAAGTGATAAGCCCTTCAATCTACTCCTCAAAGCAGGAATGGAGGGCCGCTTTCTTAATAATTCAAATAGATAGTTCTGCTCACATCAAGGGAAGCTCTTCATTAACTGAGAAGCTCATTGGCTCACCTTTGACTCTAGCCTCTCATTTAACTCGCTACTTCGTCAACTTCCTAGTCCCTAGTGAGTGTGGGACGCACCTCTACAATCTTTTCCTATCTATAGTCAGGGGAATGGTGCTCGTAACTACTAGCTATCTATCTAGCCCACGATAGCGAAGGCTCTAAATAAAGGTTGAATGAGGTCATTAACATTGAATCATCATAAAGATTTGTCGCTCATAGCCAAGGTTGCCCTCTATTTTGTTAAGTTTATCTCCTCCGCTAGGAGGTGATGACAAGGTAAAAATGAACCACCCAAAAATCTTATATCATATGTATAAGCTAGGATAGCAGATGGCTGCATCAGAAGTTCCTTAAGCAGACTAACTAATGCAAGAAAAGAGCCCAAACTTCCACATGAAGAAATAAGGAGGGCAAATTGACAGAAAATGATGCAACACAAATTGCCATAATAGGATGCTATTACAAAAAACAACAGCAATCACTACAAAACTCCAGAAAGTGATACGAAAGAGACAAACCTGCAAGAGTTAGGGGCCACTGTTGGAGGTCTTATTGCAGTTATGTGGAAGCCAAATTCCAAAAGATGTCTGCTAAATAGAGATGCTACATTTAGGAAAAGATTAAAATAGAGAGACAAACGAACCGACAGATGCTCAAAAGACAGAGGGAAACCTGCTAGCTTGCAAGGCTTTCGCTTCACTTCCCACTATAAGGGAAATGATTGGACTTGTAATGGGAATTCCTGTCAGATCACGGAAATCCTGAACCCTATTCCATATAGCTCTTCTACGCCACATCTCTTTTTTTGCCACAATAACAGCAGCTGCATAAGTCATACCATTAACAGTGTACAGGTTAGCCACATTTTTTTTATAAGAGAAAAAACAGTAAAGCCACATAAAATGCAAAGGACGAAACTGTGTGCCAGTCTCAGTTTCTACCTGGTTCTGGTTTTCTGCTCCTCATATTTCTTAATATATCTTATTCTCTGTTTTTACTTTATTTTTTCCAATTAGTAAAAGAAAAGAAAGGAACTTGTATAACTCTGGGAACTAGAAACACTAAAATTTTGTTTAAAGTGATAAGAGCAATAATGAAAATCACTATTCAACTTGGTAGATTTACCATGTGCAGCAGCAGCTATGGGCACTGGGGTAGATGTTGAAAATATGAAAGAGCGGCCCCTGGACTGTATCAATTGCTTCCATTTCTTGCTGTTCATTTAGCATTTCAACCCCAAAAAGAGAAGAAGAGTAAACAACATTTTTTATTGAAAATAACAGAAAATTCACTAGCTAAGTCGTGCATCAAGATCAAATATTTCAGTACTATTAAGGAATTTGATTTTCATAAAAGAGAGAGGGTTGATCTATAATTGACATGTTTAATACTACTTCATGTTCTGCTGGTTGTTGAAAGAACTCCATGTCTAACTAAACAAGCAGAAAGCAAAAAAGGAAAAGAAAGTACTTATATGGATAGGAAATTCAACTTGAACTTAAGAGGTATAGAGCTCAAAATCCATAACCCAAAGAACTTCTGTGTGATCCACATAAAGAAAGGTAAGTGAAATCGGTCTCGTTACAAGTCTACTTCAAGTTTCTGATTAATGAAAGGAGACTGGCTCCAAATGCTATTCAACTGCCAAGTGGTTTCAACCTGAAACTCGCAGCAGTAGATAAAAAAGCAGTGCTCCTAAACTGAAGATTTGTGTCCTAAAGATTAATCAAAAGAGGACTGGACTTAAGACCTCATGCAGTCTTCAGTGAAGTAAGATATAAAAGAATCTGTCTGCGTATACACATAATATACACGTGGGGATGCACACAGAGACATACAATTTACTATTACTTTTGGAGTACCTGCATGCTATGTATCCACCATGACAACCTCCTGCCTTACTCAGAGTACCAATGCAAATGTCCACATCACTTATGCAGTTGAACAACTCTGCTGCACCACCACCGGTTTTGCCACAAACAAATGTTGCATGAGCCTAGAAAGTTGAAGGAAAAAAAAAGAACAAAAGTTCTCATAATAATTACATATATCATAATCGAATCAGTTCAGCAATAAGTAAAAATAAACTTCGTAAGCAATAAACTATTATAGTAAGGACGAAATATCAAGAGATGGAAGAACTCAAGGAAAGTAAATGAACATGGATACTATAGTTCTTTGGAACCACTTCACTAGTGCTTCCAAATGAAGATACACAATGGATATCATCGAAGGGGAAAAATTAGTAGGACCAAAGCAAGATTCTGAGGAACAAAATAAGATAAATATGGCTTTCTTTACTAGAAGTTTAAAGACTTACATCGTCAATTGCCAACAAAAAGCCATGCTTCTTACGGAGTTTCACAAGCTCAACCAGTGGTGCAAAGTCTCCATCCATACTAAACAAGCTGGCAAAAGAAGGAAAAAATCAAGTGCTTGCAAAAAAATTACTCAATTATAGTAAATGCTCCCCCGATTGCTGTTTATACACCACTTATCCATCTTTGTACAGCTAAAAGATCATAAAAGTAACTACATTTAAATAATGCATTTAGGTATGGCCACTATAAAATTGATTGATGCCACTCATTTGTTCTTTTTCGTACTTTTTCCTTCTTTTTTGTCTTTTTGAAACTGGTATTAAAGTTACACCATACTACTTTTTCTTCCTTCTGCTTCAGGATTTTTGGGGTCATGACAGTGCAGATGAAGTTGATAACAAGTGAAACTTTCAATCATGACTAACCTGTCAGTAATGACAACTTTTTTCTTCATTGGGCAATTTGTTCTGTTAAAACACAAATAATATACAAATGAGAACAGAATAACATCCACCGTAAGTAGAAATCAAATGAAGAATAACATACAATAACTCATTAAGATGGTGCATATCACAGTGCTGATAGACAAAAGCAGCTATGCTTTTCTGTTTCTCAGCTAGACGTATACCATCAATGATTGATGCGTGATTCAGGGCATCGGAAAAAACAGCAATTCTTTCATCTATTGAAGGTTGACTGTCTTTGGCTAGGAGCAGACTAACATTGCCTACAGCTGTCATAAAGGCCATATTGGCTGAAAAGCCTGTGGGACAAAGAAGGCAATCCTAATATGTAAAATCAGAGAGAGTAAGCATCAGTTTGGATCAGTCATTCACTGAAAGTGTGTCAGTTTTTGGATAATAATCCCAATTAGAACCATTGCTAGTTAAAACATTCCATGAATTTGAAAGATACATCCACTCATCTTAATACTATGCAGAGTCCTAGATGATGATTATGGAACTTTGAAATATTTACTCCAGCATCCAGGTGGTATAAGAATAGAAGAAACACAAATCAGATGATATGATTTAATAGTTAATTATCATCAAGCAAGTGGCAATCGGTTCCTTATTTGACGAGATTTGCAGCTAAGTGTGAGAACCTAGTTTAATAAACATAAAATTGTCTTTATCAAATAAATAATAAACACGCAGTTTCTTTTTGTGGTGTACAAGACATCAGAAGCAATTGGTAAAAAGGTAACTCTTTTTTTTGCATCTTTGTGTGTGTGTTGGTGGTGGTGGGGTGTGTGTGTGGGGGGGGGGGGGGGGGGGGGGGGGGGGGGGGGGGGGGGGGGGGGGGGGGGGGGGGGGGGGGGGGGGGGAACATAAGCCGGAGGAAAATCGAAAATAACATGTAATAATTTTTCTATTACAAATTCTTCTGAGAGTAGTCCTCCTTCATGTCCAAACACAAGGTATAGAGTTAACTTGCTCATTATTAAAATCCCAAGTTATTTCCTTAATTCTAGAAGGAAAAGATAAAATGGAGAATAAGTGAGGTCCTAACACATTACAGGCTCCTGCATTTTACTATCTCCTTACGGATAGATAATCTCCCAACTAAGCAAGTTCACCAAATCAAATTATAACCTCGAAGAGTTAACTAATTAAAAAGATAATACCTCCTTGCTTTTCAACTCTGCCAGTGATGACTCTAATAATCTGTGATAATTCGTATAACCACATATTAGTGCAGAACCTCTTGGACCCATTCCATGCTTTTGGACTGCCTGAATACAACAGTCAGAACAAATTTACCCAACGGGACATGATGGCATTACAAGAATTCATTAATAAACAAAATGCTGAAGAGGAGTTAATAGAATGCCTGTGTTGCAGCTTTGATAACTGAGGGATGGGAACTCAAGCCCAGATAATCATTTCCGGAAAATAGAATTAACTTTCTGAATGCTCCAGCACTTGTCCCTGCTTCAGTATAAGCAACGCCACTACCACCAAGGTCATCTCCTATAATTGATTAAAAGTATGTGATGAGTGCAACATCTCAGCCTGTTATGATAATTCATACAAGGGACTGTAGCGATACATATCGCAAAGTATTTCATTTTTGTAAAACTTGTAGCTTTTCTTAAGGTCGCATCCTTCAGCCTTTTTATTAGAACTAACATAGCATGTACGAGTAATGCAACTAGGAGGTAAATGAAGCTACCACTCTCTCCATACCAATTTATGAGGCAATTATTCTTCTTTTTTTTACGTTCTTAAACATTTAGACGCAATTCCATTTCTGCATGACTATCACAATTGTCCAGTAAGTTTCTCAAATGATTACTCAACTTGATGAATTTATATACTAAAGTCACTTTTCTTTGTTTTGTATAAAAAAAGGTCACTAAATGATTCATTTGTTTCTTTAAAAGCCACACTCGCCAAAAATTTACATAAAACCACCAGAAAATTCACTGTATTCTGTTGAAGGTGAAATTCAATGTTACCGGAGATAATGGCTCATGTAACAGAGTGCAAATAAAGAGGTGCATTTCTCTTGAGAATGAAGTAGAAGAGAGATCGTTATAACACGTTATTCAACAATAACAACAACAACAACATACCCAGTGTAATCTTACAAGTGGAGACTGGGAGGGTGGGGTGTATGCAGACCTTACCCCTACCTTGTGTGAGGTAGAGAGGTTGTTTTCAATAGACCCCTGGTCCAAGAAAAATGCTTTCAAAAACAAGTTTGGCAAAAGCAAGAGTAAAAGCTATGGTGAAAATACCGTAGAAAAGAGAAGTACTGACAGCAAAAACAGTAAACATAACCCAAGTAAAAGAAACAACGGTAGTAATACAATTTGAAAAATAAGATAGTAATATAATAATAATAATAATGATACGGGTAAGTAGGGAGCAGACAGGGTGCTCAGAACTAGAACTGTGCTCTCCTATAAGAAAGAGAGAAATTGCTCGACTACCTACAAACCATCTACCCTAATCCTCCACCTCCGTACTTTCCTATCTAGGATCATGTCCTCAGTAAGCCAAAGATATGACATGACATGTCAGGTATAATCACCTCTTTTCCTTGATCTACCTATACTTCTCCTTAGACCTATCACTCTCAACTTATCGCACCTTCTGACTAGGATCTTGTGCTCCTCCTCTTTACATGCCCAAACCATCTCAGTTCTATTTCCCGCATCTTGTCTATCACTGAGGTCATTCCCACCTTACCCCGTATATTTTTGTTCCTAATCTTATCTCTCCTAGTGCACAAACACATTCATCTAAGCAACCTCATATCCACTATATTCATTATATTCATCTTCTGAACATGTGAATTCTTGACCAACCAATATTGTGCCCCATACAATAGCTGGTCTAACAACCACTCTGTAGAACTTACCATTATTTCTTGGTGGCACATTCTATCACATAATACACCAAATGCAAGCCTCCATTTAATCCACCCCACTCCAATTTGATGTGTGACATTGATTAACCAAGATACTTGAGCTTCATCTCTTAGGGATGGTTTGTGTATCAATCCTCGATCCATATCCACCTGATGTGATATGTCATTGAACTTACATTCCATGTACTATGTCTTATTCATGTTCAACCTTGAAACTTTTAGGTTCTAGGGTCTGTCTACAAACCACCGTCTATCATTAACTCTGTCGTGTGTCTCATCAATCAATACTTTGTCATCTTCAAATAACATACACCATAGTACCTCTCCTTGAATATGCCGTGTCAATTCAGCCATCACCAAGACAAATAAAAATAGGCTAAGAGTTGATCCCCGGTACAACCCCATTTTGACTGAAAAGTGCTTCAAGTCTCCTTCCACAGTTCTCACTTGGGTTTTGGCTCAATGGTACATGTTCGTTGGTCGCCCCGACATGAATCAGAATTGGTTCTTTGAAATAGACACAGGCCTCCTCGTCCTCATCTCTACCACCCTCTCTCGAACTTTCATAGTATGGCTTAGAAGTTTAATACTCCTACCGTTGTTATAATTTTGAATATCACTCTTATTCTTGCACAATAGGATCACTATATTGCGCCTTCATTCTACGGGCATTTTATTTTATTTTTTTTTATTTTTTTATTTTTTTTTTATTTGCACCGGGTGTCCGAGTCTCTTTGAGCCCCGACTAATCCCGGGGGTGCACAGGCCCTCGGCAAGGAGTTTCCCGCAAGTGCACCACGGTTAATTCAGGTTTTACCCAGTCCGATGGCCCTCAGAAATTGTTTGCACCCAGTGGGTTTCGAACTTGAGACCTTGAAAGGGAGCAAACCCCAAGGCTCAAGTCAATTGCCAGCAGGCCAACCCCTGAGGGTTTTCATTCTACGGGCATTTTAGTCATCCTAAAAATGACATTTAAGTAATACAAGAACTCAGTTAGCCACTTAATACCTACTTTGCATGCATTCCAAAAATCCATAGGAATATCATCAGGCCCGGTCGCTCTTCCCCCTCTCATCTTATGAATCCCCCCTTGACCTCCTTATACTTCTGCAATACCCAAAATCTCGACAGCTCCCAGCGTGTTCTAAATCAACCAGCATAATATTCTTTTCCTCCTTATACTATGCTCGTCATCTTTGCTTAATTTGTGCTCTTTCACCAATACTTCTCCACCAATAACGTTATAACACGTTATTCATTGCAATTTAAAGAATTCATACAAAGAGATTGAATAACACACGATAATCAGATACTCCAACTTGCATTCAAATAAAAAGGTTAAAATAAGCAAGAATCAAGTTCAGCTCAAGTACAATTACAGACACAAAATAATGGTTGCAGCCTCGTAGGCTACCAAACATGCATCACTGTGAAGCTACAACTTAGACAAACTTAAGGCATCTTAGAGCAGCAAGTTCTGCCAACTTGTCCGACTCAATTATGGGAGGTACCTAATTGAGATGTTACAACAATGAAGGAGCTAGGAGCTGCCAGCCGACCCTTTTACACAAGTAAAACCAGTACGGGTAGATCACACTCAATGGATTTTCCGGCGAGTGTGACTTTTAAATAAATGAATGAATAGTTCCATGACTTCTTTTTATATAAAACAAAAAAAAGTGACCTTAGTAGATAAAATTCATCAAGTTGAGTGAACATTTGACAGCTTTACTCCACAACTTTCAATATAAACAAGTCAAATTTTAAAGATTTTTTATCCTGTGAAACTAAACTTTCCATACATTACATTTATATCTTGTTTCATCAAATTTGAAATTAGAAAAAGAATGGAGAAAAGGGGAAAAAGGAGAAAGTATACCAGGAGAAGGAATATCTTGAAGCCATTTCTGGAATGTGGTCTCTGAAATCTCTACTTCGACTGAGGCTCTATCCCATTGGCGCAATCCATCAAAACATTCAAACTCATCAGTATGTGAATTATCGTCGGAGAGATGAATTGGCCTAAGTGAACGGAGGAGTTTACGGGACTCCAGTTTCTCAAGTATCTGCTCAACCCATTCGTTCCAAGAGTCCATTTCTGAGCAATGGAATGGCGGGCGTGAAGAACGAAGTGAGGTTCAGTACAATATACACACTTTTTGGAAGGAGATAAAGGAAATCAAATTTAATTTCGCTATGTTGTTAACCTACTTTTCTGACGGGCCCTCGTTATTCTTGTCCTTTAGTTAACTAAAACTCAATTATACCAAACATCACGCTGGAAAATTTTAATGGAAAACAAAGAGTTTTTTTGTCAAAAACATTCTTAAACTATATCTTTAACTTAAACTATATAGGGGTCGTTTGATTTGAATTCAAGTTCTAATGAGATTAATTATGATAGGATAAATTATGATAGAATTAGTTATGATAAGATTATTTTTTATTGAGTGTTTAATTTGTTGTATTCAAAATAATAAATTTTAAGAACAATTTATTTGTTTACAAAAATGTCCTTCATAAATGTAAAAAGTGACATAACAAAAGGGTTGAAAGAGATTTTTGTCATTTACTTATTTTATCTCGGGATAAGTTATCTCGGGATTACTATACCACCCAAGGGGAGGGATAACTTATCTCGGTACTAACTATTAATCCCGGGATAAGTTATCCCGGACTTGCCAACCAAACAACAAATTAAGTGATACTATAATTTAATCTCAGAACTATTTGATATTATCCTTCACACCAAACGATCCCTTAAATTATTTTTCTTTGATAGGGAACATCCCTCAATTATTTAAAATTTGACAACTTTCATCCTTTTGTTAAAAATTGGCAATAATTAACATATTCTTCACAAAAACATGTACGGTTCACACTACTCTCAACGAAACTCCCTAAATCACCCCAATAAACCAACTGTGTTCATTCTACATACATCTAAAATAGTATTATAATTTTGTTTAGCAACAACGTTTTGCATTGTCTTCCTTTTAATTAACAATTTTTTACTTTTCATTTTATTTGATGTTAAAGAATTATCAATGGAAATGTTTTCTTTACATTGAATCTACAAAAAGTGGTGTCAATTGGAGACGTTTACTTCTAATAATCGAAAACGAAACTTGAGTACTAGAGATCAAAATTAGATGAGTTTTGGTATCTAATTTGGAGACAAACTAAACTACTCTTGAAATTAGAGGTGATTTCGTGAAGAATTGAAGAAGTTGAAAATTTGATATTCTTCATGTGTTCTTGGTGATCTTGAGGAAGAAGAAGCAAAATGAGTACATTTGATTTAAAACCTCAATTGTTATGATTACTATACATGAGATCATGATATTCCACACTCAACTTTCAGATATGTATTTATGCTTGCATTAGTAGTAGTCTCATGATTTAGCAAAAGGCAATCCGTTGTGTCTTTATCAACAACAAAAACGGAGTATTGAGTACCAACGTAACGATGACAACTCAAAAGCGAATACTTGACTAATGTAGTTATTGATAAATATAAATCAACCAACGATTTATGTTGTTCACTATATTGTGATTATTAGTCGATAATATGTCTTGCAGAAAAATCAATTTTTATTCAAGAACAAAACACATGAAGGTGCATTATTATCTTATTAGGAAAAAAAATTGCAAGAGGAAATTAGGTTGAAATACATCAACACAAGAACTAAATTGTAGATTTGTTCAGGAACAACTTGAGTATCAACAAGTTCGGAAGGATTTATATACAACTTGATAAAGTTTGAAATGAAAGTTGGTGTTGAGGGAGAGTATTGAAAATAGTAATATTAATGATAGATTTTGGTCATTTAGCTTTATTGGGTCTGTAGCTTTTTGCTTATCTTTTAATTATGGTTGTGAACTTACCGTAAGAAGTGAAAAAGTTGTCACTGTAATGCCTATAAAAGACATAAATAACGCAAATATTTGTAATAGCTTTCTTCCTTATAGTATTGATTTATGTGCATCATGATGAGACATTTGATGATTATGTCGAAGGAAATG
>NC_064290.1:46957227-47019814 GCF_019186545.1 Solanum stenotomum
GGGGGGGGGGGAGATTTGTGGGGTCCAGTCCCACTATTCCATTTTTTAACTTCAACAATTGCTACATGCAATTGTCAATTGTTGGAAAATTGCAATAGCAGCAAATGTTGAGAAGTTATAATCTTTCGGTGGCATAACTTTGACATATAGTGTATGGTGTTGAAATTTGTTGCTGCAAATTTCTTCTATAAAAGAAGCTTATTAGCTCATTTGTAAGACACCGATTCACAGAGAAAGAAAAATATAGAGAGCTGTGAGGTTTCCATAGACTATACAAGAAAAATAGTCTATGAAGAAAAATAGAGTATGAGCGATATTTTAGTAAGGTGGAAATCAAAAGAGTGTTATTCATTTTGAGTGTGTAGTAGTCACTTTGATTATTGTATTCGTGGCTACACGGTGTAAAATTCCTTACTATAGTGATATCAGTTGCTCCTCTTGGCACCGTGGTTTTTCCCTTATTTAGAAGGGTTTCCACGTAAAATTCTTGGTGTCATTATTTTCCCATTTTATTTCCATCATTTTGACCATATATATTTTTGTGTTTATCCGTGTTTTCCCAACAGATACTTGAGATTGATCTACTTGATACTTGTGATTGATCTACTTGATATTTATTGATTGTTGAACTGTGATTGTCAAGCCTTGTGAACTGTGTATTGTAAAATTATTATGTTGGGTTGATTTTTATGCAAGTTGTAGTTGATGCGGTTCAGTTGTGATGAAAGAAGTACTCGTATTCTAGCCTAGTTTTGCCTTGTTTAGTAGTTTACTTGCTGAGTATCGTGTTGTTTGATACTCACTCCTTACTTCTACACTTGTGTAGGTTCTGAGCCCGGATCCGTGTGACCCTTCTCTTTCATCTATTTTCGAGATTTTCTGAGGATATATTGAGAGGTTGCTGCTGTCATCCCAACGGGCCCTCTTGTTCCTTACTTTATGTTTTGTTCTATTCGAAAGACAGAGACATCGAGACTTGCATTATCTTTCAAATTCTGTATTATTATACTAATGACTTGTACATATGACAACCAAGTTTGGGGTTATTCTAGAATGACTAACTTTTCCACTCTTATGCTATTGTTGCTTTACTTTCCACATTTCTTTCGTGTTGGTGGGTGAGGCTAGCTTGTCGTGGTGGGATTAGACAAGTGTCATCACTTTCATTTTTGGATCGTAGCAATTAATAATCCAAATGTCTAAAGTAGGGATGGGCATGGTATGGTATATACCGAATTGTCATATCATATTAAAATTTTTGATACCGTAATTTTGATATTATGATATCTAATATGATATATGATATACATTTTTTTGGTATTCGATATGGTATTTGGTATTCAGAAACAACATATCGAAATCCAAATACCATATTGAAGTATATAGTTACATTATTATTATTATTATTATTATTATTATTATTATTATATTAACAAATATGCAACCTAGTATTAGTACAAACTAAATGTTTAGAAGTTAAAACTTTTACTATTCTATTTTGATAGAAAATGTATTTATATGTAATTTGATTAACAAAATAAGTTGTTTGTACTTTCTTTTGAATATATATTTCTACATGTGTAATATATTAGTATGATACAATTGAGACCTTTTTTTAAATTGTTGAAATCATAATACTCCATAAAATGAGTATATATTTAATCGAAGTTGAATAAACTATAGTTATCGATTTACCATACTGCAAAATATCAAAATCAAACTTTAAAATATCAAACCAAACCAAATTAAATTGGTATAATAACGATATAATATTTTAAAAATTCAACTATCAAAATTATGCTACCAAAATTTCAAATACCATATCATATCCACCCCTAGTCTCTAAGTATCAGAAGTCAGGAAACAAAGTACTGAAAAGGATAATAATATGGGTTCACATATATGAACCCAACAATATGTTTCTAACACAATGTATTTATTGACTTGAAAATCATTACAAGTCGGCGATGCAGAAATCCAAAATAGTCATAAACTCAAAGAACTTGTTATATTTACTCTTTTCAAAGATTACAATTTTTTCATTTAAAAAAAAAAACAAATTCAAAAGAGGTCATTACAATCTCATAAATCTTACTCCATATTTTAAAAAATCAACACATCTTTTTTTAAACAGATAAAATCCCAACCTTGAGAAACAAGAAAATAGTTAATCTTAGAAAATCATAAATCGAACTAACGGAGGTAGATAATGACGATGACGATGAAGGTAACAATAATGGAGATTGAAGTTAAAGCAAGAGACGGCGGTGAAAAAAAGGTAAGAGGTGAGAGTTGATTTTTGATTTTTTGAAAGAGAATTCCTTATTTGAGAGAGAAAAAGTTAGAGTGAAATAACCGAAACTTAGGGCCCGTTTGACCATGTGATATGAAATTATGAGACGAAGTTGAAGTTTTGTTTGAACATGCGATTTGAACTTTTTATGTTGTATGTTTTTTCATAAACATAAAAATCTCATAAGTTGTAAAATTATTAAAACTGTCTCAATTCTTTATACAATCTTACTAAATAAGCAAACGTTTATTAAATCGTATAATACACTATCACAAAAATATTCTTAAAAAATGCAATATTTATTGATCAAGCTTTAATTCAATAAAAAAATAAAATGAAACATTAATTGTGGTGTATTAGTCTTTAATATAATCCCCCTCATAGTACAAACAATCTTCTCACGTTGAGCTTGCATTTCTCGTTCATATGACCGAAAAGACGAACCAACATTGTTACTTTGAGCTATTTGTTGGTCAATTTGATTGGTAAATGAATTTGATAAAAAATAATGAATTTGGTGAATAGAAATGATAAAGCTGAAATTGATTTGAAATAATAAAAAATTCTATGTTAGTGAGAATAATTATTATATAAGATATAAATGGTATTAAAAGTAGGGATATGAATTATAAATGTTATTACATATGAAATAAATGGTTAGAAGATATAAATGTGAAGTTGTTTTTTCACAAAATATAACCTTGTGGATCAAATTTTATATTTGAAAAATCTCAAATCATGATTTTTGGAGAATTTAAGATTTCATCTCATGATATGAAATTATGAGATAAAATCAACATGAAATCACATGTCTAAACGTTGATTTCATCTCATGATTTCATATCGCGATATAAAATTACATGTCCAAACACTTACTTAAAATTATTTAAGTATATTTAAAAATTATATTTCACATCTCAATTGCTTTAATCTTCAACTAAAAAAAGATTTTGACTTGAGTATATCACATTACTGAGGACATGACTCTAGATAGGAAGGAGTGGATGTCGCGTATTAAGGTTGAAGGTTAGTAGGGTTAGCGTGTTGTCTTCCCTTGCGAGGGTATGGGTTGTTAGCGTTTGGAGTAGTCCTAGCCTTATGCTGTTTACTGCGTTTCACTCCTCACATTACTTTCTTGATGTTATTGTCTCATTTGTTGATTATACGCTATCTTTTGTATTGACTGTTATGTTTTATATATATCTCTCCTGTCACTTAGATTTGATGTTTTTGAGCTGAGGGTCTCCCGGAAACAGCCTCTCTACCTCCACGAGGTAGTGGCAAGGTCTGCGTACACTCTATCCTCCTCAGACCCCACCTAGTGGGATTTCACTGGGTATGTTGTTATATCAAGCTTGCCACTAATTTTTATTTTAACACTTAATTGTCGTCTTATACTAAATTCTCTCAAGTTTTTATAAAAAAGAAAATAATTTTTTAATTCACTTTTATTTGTCATAATTAAATTTGATAAATTCATTAAATAAATGAAGAAAGAAGTATTGAAAACTGTCCTAAACTCAACTCAAATTATTAATTTTATTCTCAAATTATTGACAATCTTAAAATTACTTTTTTCTTTACTGATATTGCAAGATCAAGGTGCATTTAAGCTAAGTTAATCAAATAAAGGGATGTTTCAAAATTTGATAATGAAATTAATAATTTATGCAAACTCAAAATTATTTTCAATAGTTGTCTAGTAAATAAAAGTGAACTGAAGGAATATAATATATTCCCAAAAAACCTAACGATAGCAATAATCATCCCAAAGAAGCTCAACAGGTCGTCTTTTCTGTGAACCCCAGGAAAGTGTAGAAAAGACGGAAGCTGTTTGTGTATAACGCTTGGATCGATCATCAAAACTGATTCTCCTACAATATATGATGGTGTTGTCACATCTTCACGGAGCATTCAAGGATACGGTGGAGAGAATCACTAGCCCTCGTACCGTCTCTGCTTTCAAAGAAAAAGGCGTTCTCAGCGTCAGCGAATTCGTCATAGCTGGCGATAATCTTGTCTCCAAATGCCCTACCTGGTCTTGGTAAGTTTGCTGCTTTCCGAATTAGATCTAATTTGAAAAAAGTTGTCTTCTCCGATGGAATTAGAATAGTATTGATTTTTCCAAGGGTACAACTAGTAATAGTAACACTGGATTTATTTTGTTGTATTTTGCTCCCGATTGACATATGATCCAACTTGTTGGTCAATGATGCATTATCTCATATAGTAGATTTAGAGTTTGTTTTGATGCTAAAGTGAAAATTGATTTCTCAAATCTTTGAAGTTTTATGCACTTTCACTTGATATTTTGATCAATTTTGATGTTTTTTTTAGCTTCCCTCTTAGAACATGAAAAGAAAAAAAGAGTGTGCTTTCCAGGATTTTATTTATGCAGTGGTCAACCTAATGTTACGTTTTTCTGCTGCTTGTATGTTGCCGTTGCATCTAATTCTTATGTCATGGTTCATTGTTCATTAACAGGGAATCAGGTGAGTCTAGTAAGAGGAAGTCTTATTTACCATCAGACAAGCAATTCTTGATAACTAGAAATGGTACGTATCTACAACCATCACTCTGCTAGTAGTTCTCATAGAATTAAATGTGTTTGGGGGATATATGAGGTAGCCAAGTGATATGTGCATGGTGAATTCATTCTTTAACTTAATTGCTGATAAATTTACACTTTTTAATAGAATAACTTGATTTAATTTAAGCTAAACTAATCCTTAAAATAAACAAAAAAACTAAGAAGTTCTGGTCAATAGTTGAATGTTGATAGTCTTAACACATTTGATGTATCCATGTAGCTTTTGGGGATGTTTTCTTGATGTCAGATATCCATCATCACCAGAATCCAGAACTGATAATCTGTAATACTAACTTGTTAAACCTTTCTATGCAATTTCAAGAGCTTACTGAGGAAGAGAGGTTTGATAATCTAATAGGAAGAACAATATTGATGCGTATGGATGTAGCCATGAGGTAAGGGAACAGGAGGACTCATAACTTTATTGTCCAACACATGTTATGCTCAGTGTCTTATTGTTTCAAGTGAGATCATGATGACCTTGAGAAAGTAACTATGAGGTTGGGAAATAGGATTAAGAACTGTATTGTCTAAGATATGTTATGCGCTGAATCTATGCGTTTCAGTCTGCTCGTTGTATATCAATTTAAGCATCTTGCTAAGGATACTTCTGTTGCCTAGTGCTATATCCTCTTCCTCCCTAGCTCACTAATCTTCTCTTTGGAATTGGTAATTTTTGTTTTATTTTGAGTTTTCCAATCTTCAACAACTTCTTAAGAATTTTAGCACCTCATACGACTGAAAGAAGGTGGAACTATGTATGTTGTAGTTCTCTTGACCATTCTTTCAGAGATTTCTTTATTCATAGGTGTTCTCTACTTGCCTCATACTCTCATTTAAAAAAAAGCTGCCCGGTGCACAAAGCAGCCTCATTAGCTGGGTCGCACCCCAAGGGTTGTGATGTAGAAAGCCTGCCCTAATGCAAACATTAGTGGCTGCCTCTATGACTCAAACCCGTGACCTATAGGTCCCATGGAGACAACTTTACCGTTGCTCTAGGGCTCCGCTTTAAACTTTTGTTATGTGCCAGCATAGGTGATGTGCCACTTTAACTTTGTACACAGTTCCTTGTCTGAGAAGAGCTGCATCAATAGAGGAAGAATATGAGGCTGCTGGAGGTGAAGTTCTTCTTGATAATGAGGACAATGATGGCTGGCTGGCAACTCATGGCAAACCAAAAGGTATCTAGTATATCAATACTTTCCAGTAACAAATTGAGTTTTATTATCAATTTTGCGTTGTGACATTTTATCCTATTTATTTCTTAGAAAACAATGGTGCTGAGGATGATAATTTGCCATCTATAGACGCATCAGAAATCAACAAAAAGAACACTATCCAGTCAATCCCATCATACTTTGGAGGCGAGGAAGAGGAGGACATACCTGACATGGGAGAGTATGAGGAAGCTGACAATCTTATAGAAACAGACCCGGTAAGAACTGTCTCTCGCTGAATGCATTGTTGTTTTAAATCTGTATAATTCATAATTAATCTTAACAGCGTACTGTTTCACCTTGTATTTGATCTTAAAAAGTCCTATGACAATGGTTTCGTGCAGAGTCATGATCCAATCTGTTGACTTCTTGTCTCTAGTGGTTCATGCCCATAATCTAAAACTCCTGATGCTATTTCTTCATGGTCTTTGATGATGATTTTCCTGGTGCTCTGATTTAGAGTTTATGTAAAAAAAAATTCATTTCATTTGGTGAATTGTTCCTACAAGTGTCACAATGAATACTAGTATAATCAGCTTAACAACCAAACGGCTCTCCTTATAGTGTCCATGATGTTTATAGTTAAATGTGTATCTGTTCTACTAATAATGTATTTTCGAAAAAGAGCTGTTTAAAACTGACCGTTTGATATTGGTAGTTTTTAAACAGCTAAAGGTAGATACTGAATAGTTTAGAAGTGTAATGACTGTTCACGCAATTCCTCATTAGTGAGAAATTGTTAGCATCTCATTGCCCGAACATTGACCTGAGCAGGTGTACAGGATTTTAGAATAACTTCATGGCTTGAGGGATCCTTTTGGAATCTTTCTTGATAAACAAGAAAAAGAATCCTCATTTCTTTTCCTTTTTGTACCCAACAGTTCCCTTCAGACCTTTTTCCTGGTATAATTTAAATAAGAAAAATTCTATTTGATACTGTTATATGCAAGGAACTCTTTTCAAATTTTCTGGAAGCTGTCTTTCAGTTCAATGACTACGGGCTACATTCACATTCTTTTCCAAAATAAAAGCGAGAGAATGCTGCTCTGATCTTTGTTTGGGCTCAAAATTCAGTTTGTTGGATCTTTGTAAATTATCAGCTTTGAGATTATTCCATGTAGTACCAAAATGGTTAACTTCTCGTGATTTACTGCAGGCTACCCTTCAGACTACATATCTTGTGGCCAATGAGCCTGATGATGACAACATTCTAAGAACACGAACCTATGATGTCAGCATCACGTAAGTCAATTTCATTCATTAGCTTTTGTAATGTTGGCTATTTCATGCACTTCTGATTAAAGAGAAGTGCTAATAACTGTTATGCCAACTGTCCATCTGTACTTTTGTAGGTATGACAAATATTATCAAACACCTCGTGTGTGGCTCACTGGATATGATGAGGTCAGTCAAACTAAAACTTGTTATTGCCTTGAAGACTACATTTTTTCACTTTTGTCTTATAATGGAAAGAGTTGCAAGATGGTCCCGACACATTCATGAAATAAATAACTTAGTAACCATACATTTGAAGAAATGGATGATACAACGAGAGCTCACCTGGATTTATGGGTGTCCCTTTTTTGGGGGGGGGGGGGTAGTGGAAATTGGTTTTTTCCTGTTGCCTCAGGTGGATCTCTGTAAGCTCGAATAATTTAAGAGTGCTATTTTATGTTTTCTTTCTGATATCACTTTCTTTATATGCTCAGTAAACACAGACCTTCTCATTATGCTATATTATACATTATTCATAGTCTTATCCAAATATGGGAATGCAATATTTTGGCAATGTAAGTAAATGTGATACCTTAACATGAGGTTATTTTTTTCTTTATATTACACAATATAATTTGTGCTCATTTCTGCAGAATTTCTAAGCAAAGCATGCTTTACTCTTCTTAGTCCTAATTCTATTTTTACACTATACAAGATCTGCACAAAGATGAAATTTTGAACCAATGTGGTTCTCCTTGTTGAATTTTGTTAAGAAGTCCCACATCGGTAGAGGGATGGGAATTTGATCTCCTTATATGAACTTGGACAAACCTCCCCTCATGAGCTAGCTTTTGGGGTTGAGTTAGGCCCCGGTGTCATATCTTTACATGGTATCAAAGAGCCAGGCCCATCCCAATTTGTTGTTCACTGATGTTGGGCCCCCATTTAGAAGTGTTCACGCTCCAGTTGAGGTCTGGGCGTGCGGAGGAGTGTTAAGAAGTCCCATTTCGGTAGAGGGATGGGAATTTGGTCTCCTTATATGGACTTGGACAAACCTCCCATCATGAGTTAGCGTTTGGGGTTGAGTTAGACTTAGGTGCCATATCTTTACAAAATTCACTGAAGTTTCTATTCCTAAGATACGTGAAAATATCCTTGTACAATGTATATCCATTAAATGTTGCTTTCAGAAAAAGTTCCTCTTTTGATTAGACATGCATCGTGGTTTTTTGGGGAACTTCAGGTCTGATTGCAATACAGTGAACTATAAGTTTATGCAACTGTGGGGGGTGATCTTTTTCTGTAATAATATTCATCATGTGTAGTAAGCACTATTTTTGATTTTATGTGACAGTCAAGGATGCTTTTGCAACCAGAACTCGTACTTGAAGATGTCAGTCAAGACCATGCACGCAAGACGGTGAGATACATCTTTTAAGTCTTGATGTATTTGGGGACAAACTTAAATGGGTTTCTCCTTGCTGTTGTTAGTTTGTAAATGAAATTGCAGTAGTTCGGTCCAAGCAATGTAGAACATTGCTCCTCGTCTAATTTCTTGAGAAGTTCTAACCTAGATGGTATTGTTGTTTTGCTTGGCTCAAGGCTGTGCATTATTCAGTTACAAGGAAGAAACTCACCTAGTGAATCGGTTTCAGCTTACCTGTTTTTAGTTATTTCAAACATCCATTCCAACCTTTAAATAAAAAATTGCACATGATGGTGTGGTGAAGGTTTTTGGAAGTTATCCACGAACTGTATGAAAAAGTGATGAATATAATATCCTGCAAACCTATATCAAACATGGTATAGTAGTTTGGTCATATGTGGTTGGATTCTTTCTTGCTAATTGGCATCTGGAAATCAAGTCCAAGTGCATGCATTCAACTTATCAACTTTTTTCCATGTTATTTTCTTTATCATTGTCGTTCTTTTATTTAAATTTAAATTTTGAAGTGAAAACTAAATGTGGCATAGTTTGTCAAAAGTTTGTTGCTTATACCTTTACTTCCTTCCCCACTACAACCACTTGCCTCCTCTGAACTCAGAGCCTTGCCACCTAATTGGATTGACAATCAAACATTCCTAAAGACACTCTCTATCCCTTCCTTCCCCCTCTCTTCTCTCCTACAAGCTTCCAATTGAACCATATTCTAAGAAATTCAACTAAATGAGGCAATGATTTGTTTTACACATTTGACCACTATAACTCTTTCCAAGGCTCTCTTGTTCCTTATACACAATAGAACTTGAATGCTTGCTTTGAGGTTATGTAGCTTATGTGTGAACAACATTCAAACTTCTGCTTGACGTTTTCTAATCTTAACCCTAGCTTTTACTTGATTTATGAGAAATGCCAAAACTTATTTGCGAAACAGAAATTGCCATATCCATTCAGTACAAAACCAAAGCCACCAAGGACTATTTCGGTTGACGAACAATATCCATTTTAGCTGACCAAAACTTTTGTTCATGAACCAAATTGTAGATGGCAACTAAGCAACTGAACTGTCGCACTGATTATCAACTTCCTTTCCTTTATAGCCCTTTCTCTTATTTAACTACTACAACTTTTCTGTCGTTGAATTCATTTTAATCTTTCGTTCTCAACATTGTTAACTCAGGTGACCATTGAAGACCATCCACATCTTCCAGGGAAACATGCTTCTGTGCATCCTTGCCGACACGGTGCTGTGATGAAGAAAATTATTGATGTTTTGATGTTGAGAGGAGTTGAACCCGAAGTTGACAAGTACACTCTAATTTCTTTTCTAGTATCCTTGTGTTTTCCATTAAGCATTATATATAATCGCACTTACATAAGACACATATGATTTGGTTACATGGGGATACTTGCTACTTGTAGATGTATGTATATTTGATAAAGCATGGCTAGGGAACATTTATTTCTGTTAGTATGTTGCATTAAAAGAGCCATACTATGTAGTGATGAACCAGAGGGAGGTTCTGTTCATTGTGGCATTTGGTTTTCAAGAAAGTTGATGCTTTGGCATTTAATTTTTAGGGATTCACTGGTGTCTCCCATGATAGGTGTTTACCTACCTTGCATGTTGTTCTTCACATCTGAAAACCATGAGAAGGTTTCTTGCTGCAGCAGCAGCATATTTTAGCAGTGGTAGACATGGTAGCAGTATCAGTAATAATGACTGAGACATTGTTTCAATCGTACCCTCCTCCATCTAGCTTTTACCAATGACCTCAAGTTATTAATTTGACAAATGGAGGAGTATACTTTTGACATCAATGGAATAGTTCGGACCAAGAATCTAAGTTGTGCGGACTCTTCACTTTCGATGCCGTACCCGTGTCAGATTCTCCAAAAATACTACTTTTGGAGAATCAGTCATGCCACATTGACATTTTGAAGAGTCTGAGCAACATAGACAGGAATCATTATTGATACTTCTATTCAAGTGAATTTAATTCCAATACTTATTTTAAGACAAGTCAGGATTTCTCCAAATCTAAGTTACCCCTGTGTGGTTAATTGATTTAATCTCAACTAGTTTGTATCGCCTACATGGGATTCTTTGTTTTTATTGCGTTATGTTTTTGTAAAGTCTATTGATACAAAATGATCTTTTATCTTTCTCAGTCCTTTTATGAGCTTAAATCATTATTTGTCACATGCACTTATGGTGCATTGGGAGGTTCATGTAGGACACGACTAACTATCTAAGCCGATCTCTATTTTATCCTCTATGTTTGCTACTTGCACCATCTGTCTGATGTAATTATTTCAAATCTTGTCATATTTTGTATGGTCATACATCCAATTTGATATTCACATTCTACAACAGTCATCTTATGGACCTGTTGGGCCTTGAAGGGCAAGTCTCCCATATAACATTATAGGTCTCACAAAAACTTGCTTTCCATCTTGTTAGGTATCTTTTTATAGTGTAACAACACTTTTGTGACACTCCTATATCGTTGTTTGATAATTGAGAATCTCCTTATGGTTTAGATTGCCCAGCTACAGTTGTCTGTATAGGTTCGAAACTCAGGGGAGTATGGGCAGCTCCTCTATCATCCTCCCATTTAAATACCGGGCTTTGGTCCTCATGGGTTCAAATTTGTGATGTGTGTTTAACCACACCCCCCAATATACTGACTTTACTGTTGAGCCAATGCCCTGGGATGTAAGATATTACACACATAATCAAAATTGGATGGTTAAAATGGAGAAGTGCTCCGGGTATTATGTAATAGCTAAAAATGTGAATGGTAAGTTCTATAGAACAGTTGTAAGACTTGCAATGTTGAGTGAATATTGGACTGTTCAACACATCCTCAAGATGAGTGTTGCAGAGATGCAAATGGTTAGATGGATGTGCGGTATATGAGATTAGACAAGATAAAAAATGACCACATTGGCTTGAAGGTGCATGCACACACATTGAGGTAAAATGAGGGGTCGTTTGAGATGGTTTGGTCATGTCCTAAGTCGACCTCTAGATGCACCGGTCCGCAGATGTGAAGTCATGTAAAGTGAAGATGCTTGGGTAGATCTAAAATCACATGGAAGGAGGTTGTCTCGAAAGACTTACCATCTCTTGAAATCAATGCAGACTTAACGAAAAATAGAGCATAATAGAAGGAAATGGTTTCTATAAGCAAATACCAATTAGATGAGAATATATTTTAGTCATATGTAAGTAGCACACATTTAAGTCTTACGCTCTCTAGGAATCTCTTAGTGCTATTAGAGATTATTATGCCAATAGGAAATATAGAAAACTTATATTACTTTTCATATATTTTTAAAAATTTCATATAATGTTGGTCTGTGATGAATTTAAATGGAAAATATGGTTGGTGAGATTCATATAGCCAATCCGAACTTGTTTAGGACTAAAGCGTAGTGTTGTTGTATATCATATCATTCTGTTATAAGCCCAAGCCTATATCTGATTATTGCATTTAGACACCATAGTCCATCTAATCTCACTTTATTTTCATTATTATGGGAGGTACCCTTGGAGTCATATGCTCAATTTTATTTCTACTTATTCTAAGAAGTAGATGCAGTGTTCCTCGACAGTTTCAAGTCCTGGTTGACTTTCCTGCTATAGTCATATGTTGTAGCCACTTAAAGAAAGAAAATAAGAGGGTTTGTACCCAATGATAGTGATTACGATGATTCTTACTGTAGCCACTGATTCTTTCATAGTGATTACGATGATTCTTACTGTAGCCACTGATTCTTTCATTGTCATCAAAGGTAATTCGAGCAGGTTTCCTGGAGTAAAATGTGCTTGTTTTAGACTGAAGATTTGAGACATATGTGGCCCAACAACTTAAATGCACGAACTTCCTAAATTTGAATCTCCTTTTAGTTTCTCTACTTGCATCAGGTTTTTGTCTCCGACTCTCCTCTTGAGTGTTGATCTCAATCACCATTTGCAGGTATCTTTTCCTGTTCTTGAAGTTTGTGGCTTCGGTTATTCCAACGATTGAATATGATTACACCATGGACTTTGATCTTGGTAGCAGTAGCACCTGATTTGCAGTCAACTTCCTTCGGTCAGTAACAATGGTGTTCATTTTTTTAAAAAAAAAATATTTTTTTCCCTTAATGTGGATGTTGTATTTTTTTCAGATAGATGCTGGCATATAACATGTCAACCAGTCAAATACTCTAATGACAATACCTATTTATAAATAGTACAGTGTTTATAAACGATCTTCTAGAAATGTGGAGCATGCATGATGAATTGTCAGCATGGCTTGTTTATTTTGTATATTAACAAAGAATTAAGGTTATTCAAGTTTGCACTTTGCACGATCCACTTGAAGGCTGAAATTGTTTATTTAAAAAAAGTTAACAGGATGAAAGCTACAAAAATAGCAAGTGATGGTGTTTGTTTTCTGTATCAAATGTCTAGGGATTAGCATTAAATCTCCATGTTACTATTTCTCTTCATGATTCAAATATTAATAAGACTGTAAATATAGATGCATTTACACAATTTCAGTTGCATTTTTTCTTCAAACCTATCCCTTGTTCTTAGTACAGTATTTTAAATGATGTAAAAGCTTTAAGCTTCATATTGTATTATTATTTATAGAACTATGGATTAGTTCTAGTTGATAAGATGTTAGTAATTTGTTTGCCATACATTACTTTGGATGTTAATATTTTATAATCATTTATTAATATGAAAAATTGAGTTTAATTTAAAATTTTGAAATATTTCTTGTACGAAGTAACTTTTTTTTAAAATATAATTTTTGTACTTTTTTCTTTATTTACAATCTTTAATATTGTTTTAAGTGAAGTAAAAAGGGAAAATTGTATGAAATAACACACTATTAAGTAAACTAGTAATAGGTGGAATTTATAATTTGATAAGATATGAATGTAAAATTATAGTGATATTATCGAAGTTGTGAATGGATTAAAGTTGAATCCTTGCCTAAATATAACACCATTTTGTTAATAGGTATCTCCCTGAGATTTCCTACCAAATTCCACCTTTGTAATAATTTGTAGAATTCAGATAACGAGACCCCTTTTCCAATGCATGCCTGAAGTCTTTTTCGTGCTTTCAAGCTAAAATAGCTTTTAAATATTTTTAAGTGTTTGAATAAATTAGAAAGTGCTTATGAGCATTTAGTTTTAAGCTAAATGATAAAAACAAACAAAAAATCATAAGTTAGAAATTCAAACTTATAGCTTTAGGATCACAAGTCAAAAGCCAATCCAAACAAAATCTTAGTTGAGAAACTTTGGGCTATGAAATAAAGTAAAGTGACTTTCTAAAAAATGACTTTTCATAGTTGAGTGATTTTGGGTTATAAAACAAAGTTAACTTTCTAGAGATGAGATCGAACCATTCATAATTGAGTGATCATCTTTGATATGATCTCTTTCTTTTTGTTTTGTCTTTGTCATTAACCAAATTGCGTGATATATGATCCTTTTTTCTTTTTGAAATCTTTGTCATTCTCCAAATTGCGTGATCTATGATCTCTCTTTTTTTTTTTTGTTTCTCCAGAAAACTGATGCATTAGAAAAAAGTGCAACTTTTATTGTCTATCACAATTGCTTATTGGGGTTTTGTTGTCACTTTCTACACAAAAAAAATCAAGGGACAATTAATATCTAGAAAAGAACGTGTCATATTTTGTCCTTGATTTAAAGAAGAGATACTGTCAAATAGCGGTGTCAATGGTATGGTTCGATCAGTTATTTTAAAAAAATTTCTTTCGTAAATATGTTCTTGAAGAAACACTTTAATTCTTCATCAAGAAGACAAGAATGTAATACTTTGTTGCCGTATTGTTTGATCTTAACATTTAATAGGTTTGTTTGCATAAGTTTTGTTGTATTGTTTGATAGAGTATCTATTACAATATCTTTTAATTTTAAACCTAATTAAGTAAAGGTTAATTAAAGAGTAAAGACCCAAAGTTGTCTAGTCACTAGAGGCCTAGTAGGTTATATTTATATTTAAAAATTATTATAAAATATATTTATATGTTAAATTTAACATATTGTTAATATATAAAATATATTTATATACATGTAAGGTTATTCCGGTAGGGTTAGATATTTTTCATTTTTTTATAAATTAAAAAGACAATCCCAGTTATTCGGGACAGTTATACACTTAAATAAAAATCTACAATTTATTGAAAAAATAACATAAATCGATTCGATTCAATCGATTTTTTGTATTCTTTTGACACCCGTCACACATTTGTTAGGAAGAACAAGAAAAAGAGAGAACCATAGGAAACATGAAAAACTAAAGAAAAAGAGATAAACCAAGTACATGAAAAACTAAAGAAAAACTAAAGAAGTGAAAAAAGGATAATTTAAGTTTGTACTAAAGAGTTTGGCTTCAAAACATATATTTTTTAGGCACAACACATTAAAAGGGACCCTCTTTAAAAATACAGATTAAAACAGATACTGCGCTCACAAATGAGCGAACGGTCCCTTACACGTCCGTCTACTTCCACTATAAAATAAAGATATAAGTATTGAAAACACCCTTAAACTTGGAGTGAATTATTACCTTAGTCCTTTTCAACTATTAACATACTTAAAAAGCACCTTTATACTTGATTAAGTAATTTTAAAATACCCCTCTTGAAGGTACTTGGGTAGGGTTGGATGGGGTAGTAAAAAAATTATTTTTAAAAAAAGAAAAAAAATTCTTTTTTTCCTCGTTAATTATTAAATTCTTAGCATTTAATTATTTAAATGCTTTTAAATATTTATTTTATTATATATCTATTTGTATGTCATATCAATAAAATATTCCACATATATGCTTATGTGGATGACAAGTGGCATAAGAGATGTTTTTAAATTACTTAATCAAGTAGATGAGTATTTTTGAGGCTGTCAATAGTTGGAGAACTAAAGTAATAATTCACGCCAAGTTAAGGGGTGTTTTCAATACTTATCTCTATAACACAATTTTTTTAAGGGGTTTGTCCATAATGAATGAACTACAATTTTTTTTTAGATTTTCACGTGAAGAAATCTTTGTTCAAAATTTTAAGTCTTTGTCACGTCTAGTTTGATACATAGAATCGTGAGCTTCTTTAATAATAGTATGTGTTACATTTTCTCATTCATCCTTTATCTTCTTCTACTAATATAATATTTTGATCTTTAAAAATTGATAGTCATGTCTCAACATTCGGAAGGTTTGTATATTCAATTGAACTAGATGTATGTAAACAGTGGCAGACCCAGGATTTTTGTTCAGGGGGTTCGAAAAATAAAAGTATAAACGTGTAAATAAGCCAACAAAAAAAAATTTCAAGAAAGTAGTCGTATATAGTTTTAGTGGCGGACCCTTGAATTCTTTTGGATTTAACACCACATTTTAGCATGTTTTATAATTTTTTTTAAAAAAAAACGTGAAAACCTGAACTAAAACTAAAAAAAAAGAAAAAAAGAAAGAAAAACTGAAACTAAAAAGGTAATAAATAAAATGCTAATCTAGGGATTCAAACCCTCGACGTCACACTTAATTTTGAAGGAAGCTACGTTGGGCTATATCTTTCACCTTGTCATTGAAGGGGTTCAAAATATATATATCTACATAAATTCAGAAAATTTACCTTATATATACAGTGTAATTTTTTATCGAGAGGGTTCGGGTGAACCCCTGGATGACACGTGGGTCCGCCCCTGTATGTAAATGCAAATAGTATTGTATAATGANACAAGACTCACATAATCATGCCTATAAACAGTTAGATTCGATTGGGAAACTTAACTATTCTAGCAAATATATGAGCATGTGTAAATATAGTACCAATTAAACAAAACAAGTCCAACTCAGTTAGAGAGTATTCTGTTAAGTATAATAAGGAATATATGGATATGGATTATGTCTCTTGTTCATTGATTCAACATGTAACTTAGTTGGAAAGTTTTAAACAAGTCATCAAAGCAAAAGACGTACCAAAACAGTAGCAAAATATATGAGTTTATCCGATGGGGAAGAGGATCTAAGTCAACATATAAACTCATATATTTACTGTAAAATACATTTATAAGTGTTAGGGATGAACCCTTACGACACTGGATTACTAAAAACAATTTTTAATTTATTTTTTAATGTTTCGTAAACATAAAAAATGGCCAAAAACCCATCAAAACGACTCCGAATGGCCAAAAAAGGACCTTGGTCACAGCAAATATTGCTCACTGGGTCGTTTCCAATCAACCAACAAAATTTGAGGCCAATCGGAGTTCGTCAGAAAAAAAACTTTTTTTTTCAGGCATGGCATGCTGTCCGTTTTCTTTAAAAATTTCATAGAACTTTAAATATTCAGAATCTAGGCAATATTTAATAACCTTACTCAAACTATTAATTCAATGAACATGAAACATGAATTCGTTTTACAAGATCTGAATAATGATACAATTATCAACAATACATGAAACATTCTGTTTTTAAACTTGAATTATAAACAATGATTTATTTCAATCTCATCATTGAACAGAACATCAAATTATAAATTCATAAACAGAAAAAAGCGTATTTATGATACAACGAATTCATGTATGAAACAGTAACGCATCATGATATAGACATTCAATCAATCATGAATTATCTTATTACATTATTTAGTATATGTAAGAAGACTCGTGATACCAATTATTAGAATATGCACAACGGAAGCTATATTCAGGATCACAAATCTTACATATAGACTAAACAATATAACATAAACGAATTTAGAAGAGCACTAACCTGTTGAAACTTCTACAAAAGTCGTCCAGATGCCAAGGATCCAGAGCTACGATCTTCTCCTATTTCCTGATTGACTGTTACTACCAAGTTACTTGTGTGGGCAAGTATTACTTGTTTTTCAAAANNATATTATATTAGTAGAAGAAGATAAAAGATGAAAAAAAATGTGTAATGAATAAGAGCACATATTTGTATTTGTATGATATTATTGTGCAAGTAGACAGACGTTAACTAATAAGGGACAATTCACTCATTCGTAGGAGAAATTAATGTCCATTTTGATCAATATTTTTAGTGATAATCTCTTTTAATACTCATTTTGTTTAACAATAGTTGTCCACTATACTATTTTGGGATATTTAATAATAATTATCCACTTTATAAATTCAGTGGATAATTTTACACTCAATTCCTAATTTACTCTTATAATTAATTATAGTTATTTTCCTATTACATTTTTTAAGACATTGTATTTACTACGCTCTATATCCCTAATTATTTGTCCATTTTTAAATTGACACACTCATTAAGAAAACAATGATTGACATAGTAAATTTACCATTTTACCCCTATTAATTATGAAGTGGATGAATTAAAAACTTAAGATTTTTAAGAAGTTCTATCTTTTTTCAAAGTAATTAATTGAGTGTATAATAGGTAAATTTTTTTGTCCTTTCTTGATTTGTCAAAATAGACAAATAATTAGGGACAACTAATAAAAGGAAAAGTGGACAAGTAATTAGGGACCGATGGAGTATATTTAAAGACTGATATAGTAAAATTTCTCTTCTATTTATAATTTCTCAAAAATGTGCAAAGTCAATAATTGACAAATATTATTGGACAAAAGGAATATTGTACTAATTACTATAAAAGTAGCTGAGCATCTCATCCTCAAAATAAAAGAATAAAAATTATTTAGTCATGCAGACTACAAGTCTCTCCCAATTTAACATTCCATCACCTCCCCCTAAAACCACCATACTCCATCGCAAAACCACCTCATCACGGAGGTTATCTCCGATCTTTGCAGTGGCTTCAACCACAGCTCCTCCATCACGCCACCAGGTTACTCACTCAATGCCACCGGAAAAAATTGAAATCTTTAAGTCATTAGAATCTTGGGTTTCCGAAAATATCCTCCCACTCCGCGAGCCCGTAGAGAAATGTTGGCAGCCAATTGAATTTCTTCCCGACCCATCTCAAGGGCCCAATGTATTCGTGGAAGAAGTTCGGGCCCTAAGGCAGCGTGTTTTAGGGCTTTCGGATGAGTATTTGGTTATGCTTGTGGGTAATATGCTAACTGAGGATGCCTTGCCTACCTATCGGACTTTCATTAATACGTTTGATGGAGTATGCGATGAGACTGGATCGAGCCCATGCCCATGGGCAATTTGGACTCGGGCATGGTCCGCTGAGGAAAATCGACATGGTGATTTGCTACGGACGTACCTTTATCTTTTAGGGAGAGTCAATATGTTGATGGTTGAGAAAACACTTCAGTACTCTATTGGAGCTGGAAGTGTAAGTGTTGCTTTGAGCATTTATATAAAGATGTCCTTATACAATGAAATAACCTAAGTCTATATACTGAGAATGTGATATATTTCATTGCACTCTTAGTGAGAGGCGGAATCAGAATTTCAGTTTTATTGGTTCAGAATGTTTAAAAATGGATACTTCAAATGTTAATAACTGAATTCGAAATTAAAACTTATACATATTTAATGAATTTGTTAACACAAATATACTATTTGAGGAAAAGCTAATAGGTTTGGTCGAACCTGCATCCAGGTGTAGACATTGAAATTTTATTGGACTCTACAAGACGTGTTCAATTCTAGTTGGGAGTCTAATATGTGTTCAATTCCAATTAGGATTCTTGGAGACTAAACCATAAACCCTAGTTCATGTCTATATAAAGGGTACTATATTCTCTTGAAAAAACATCTCGAATATTCCACAAAAGTCATGAAATATTCATATAGAGGTCAAATCTAAATTATCCTAGTTCAAGAAATACGCCACTAACGACCCTTGAATCATTGATAAATCTTAGGAGAGTAGAATCAAGGGAGGAACAAAATTGTACTCGCAATCTTTATCAATAAAATTATGTTTCTTCTTATTTTATTGTGATTACAATTTATTGTCTGTCACTTTAAAATTTGTTACAAACACCAGATTTCTAGCTCCGCCCCTGCTATCTGTGCATATAAATATTAATAATTTAGATAGTCGTCATTCATTTTTTAAATTCTTTTAAAAGAAGTAAAAAACATTAATTAAATGTTCTTTGCCTCTTTACCAGAAGTAAAAAATATTTAATTTACTATTTTTTTTGGTTCCAAAACCAGTGATGTTTTTAGTTTGGCACACCCTAAAGGAAATTATTCTTTTAAAAAAAAATGAAATTGGCATCCCCAAAAGGTTGGGGACCTTGTCGTTAGGGGGCTGGCTTGACCCTTGGCTTGCTCATTCAATCAACTCAAATCTTAAGAAATCACATATTCCTAAGAAAATAAGGAATGTATTTATTTACTCCTAAATAACAAGTATTTGTACCCCTAATTAATTCAAAGACTACTTATTCTAATAATTCATTTTAACCATGTAATACATGGTCTTTGAATTTGTAATATTAAAGTTGCGTATGAAATCTACTTTTTGAAATTTACATAGTATATATAAGTTGATCATCGATCTTAGGATGTTGGAGCAGAGAACAATTCATATATGGGCTTTGTGTACACATCATTTCAAGAGCGAGCAACATTTCTAACGCATGGTAATATGGCTAGGCTAGCTACAAAAGATGGAGATCCCGTGCTAGCGCGTATATGTGGAACCATTGAAGCGGATGAGAAGCGACATGAGAATGCCTACACAAGAATTATTGAGAAGTTACTAGAAGTAGACCCAAACACGACTACGCAAGCTATTGCGAGTATGATGAGGAAGAGAATTACTATGCCACTGCACCTCATGTATGATGGGCAAGATCCGAATTTATTTGAGCATTTTTCTGCTATTTTTCAAAAGCAAGACGTTTACACATCTCGTCATTATGCTGAAATATTAGAATTTTTCATAACAAGATGGGAATTGGAAAAGCTTGAAGGATTGACGGAGGAGGCGAGATGTGCACAAGATTTTGTGTGCCAGCTTCCACGTAAGATTAGGAGGTTGGAAAATCGAGCTAAGAAATTAGAGTCACGTCAGGTGAAGTTTAGTTGGATTTTTAATAAGTCATTGAGTGTTTAGATGTATTGATTTGTAATAAGGATGTTAAACTTTTTTTTTTGATAAACTAATAATAAAAAAAGACGTTAAATAAAATGTATTCTTTCACTAATAATAGTCTTTCTGGCTCAGATACTAAAATAAACTTGTTTCGAGTGAATGCGGTCTGTATTTAACTAATTAAATCATTTTAAGAAATACTGTTGTTATTAGTTTGTGTTTGGTCAATATTTTCAAAGTGCTTTGAAATTTCAAATTATGAAAAAATATAGTTGCTACCGATTAATTTGAAAAATATAAAATTTTGATATGAGTAATCTTGTTCTAAAGAAATTAAAAGCACTTATATTTGGAAGAACCTATGTTTGTTAACTTTACTTTACTTAAAAGCTTCACTGAGACAATTTTTACTATTACTTAAAATAACTTAATTTTATTAATAACATGGCGAAACACTTCTATTCTCTAAAATAAAAGATCTTTTTACGCTTTTAAAAAAATAAATAAATACTTTTAACGTTTCAAAAACTTGAAAAAATATCTATAATTAAGCAAGGAAAAAAGAAATTGATGGTAATAAAAGGGCCAAATTCGTCAAATCACGCAAATTATTTTTATAGAGAGCTACCGTATTTGTATGTCTATACCATACATACTTTGTCAGACAAAAATGCCCAAAGCATCAGTGGCAGAGCCAGAAATTTCGCCAAGGGTGTTCAAATTTTAAAAGAGTCGATAATTTTTTTTTTTAGCGGAGCGGCTGTACAAAACATTTTTTTTTACTGATGAGTGAGTGCACCCAAATTTAAAAATTAAATTACATATCACTTAATAACTAAATCATACAAAAACTTAAAGTTATAAAACTATCAATGGTATAAAACAAAACTAATGGACAAAAGTCAACAAAAATAATTTTAGCTACTAGTTGAATATACTCCCTCTAGTTCATATTAAATAAATTATTGAGACTTTTTTCGTGATTCAAATAACTGAATGTTTCAAAGTTCGAGAGAATTATCGAAATGTTTTTTCATATTTACCTTTTGTTTTATTAAGATTCTTAACTATTTTACATTTTCTAAAAAATTAGTTTAGAAATAATCAAAAGTATAATAGTGGATAATAATCTTTAATTTTATCTTTAATATTTTTCTCTTGAGAATGTGTATACCTAATAATTCACTTAATACAAGTAGAAAATATATAGAAAACAACAAAATCTTAATTATTAGATTAATCAATTTAAGGCTAGAAGATACGGGACAACTATTTCTGTATTTTTTTTTGTTTAAAAAGAGATTGTTAAAAAAACGCAGCATGTGAAGATTTGTTTTTTTTTTTTGGTTTAAAAAGAGAGTGTGTTTAAAAAAGCGCTGCAAGTGAGGATCGAACATCAGACCTCTTACACATAAATGAAAAGATGTATTTAAAAAAAAACGCTACAAGTGAGGATTTTTTTTGTTTAAAAAGAGAGTGTGTTTGAAAAAGCGCTGCAAGTGAGGATCGAACCTCAGACCTCTTACACATAAATGAAAAGAGAGTGTGTTTAAAAAATATGCTACAAGTGAGGATTGAACCGCTGAGCTCTTACTCATAAATGAACACGCTTACCACCAGACCACTAACCTTTGTAATATTTTAGGGTGTTCAATTAATTATATATCCAATTATTACACAATATTTTACCTATATACACGGTATAATTTTCCGGCGAAGGATGTTCGGCTGACCACCCTTTCATACCTGTAGCTTTGCCCCTGCAAAGCATAGGACATGTTTGGTGTTTTAATAAAAGATGCTTAGTTATCAATACGTTATCCTATTTTTCAGATCATTTCCTATTATTACGTAACACATTATGACAACTCTTAGTTTATGATACTCTTATTTTTATCTACTTAAATCATCAAGATTAGTAAACAACTTTTTCATTGTCATGATTATTATCTCATTCAATACTACTATTCTATAGTTAAATCATAAAATCAACAACAATCTATAATAATTGGCTTAGGATATTTTTAAGATCAACATCCGAATTATATTTTCGTATTCGTAGGCCTAATTATGTTATCCCTCTCGACCCCGCGATGTAGAACATGTCACTTACCAAGTCTAAAGAGAAGAGTAAATCATAAACTACCTCGAAGATGAATAATTGCCCCAATGATTTAAAAAAAATTAAAAACTTTTTTTCTGTTTCTCCTATTTATTTGGTTGGTGNAGGCATCCCATATCCTATATATTCAGGATCTTCAAATAGACTGTTTAAGCCCCTTGACAAAACCTCTGCTGCAATGATGAAAAGTGTGGGTGATAAAGGGTCTCCCTGTTTTAGTCCTCTCGAAGATTGAAAGAAACCAAAAGATTGTCCATTCATCAATACTGAGTACCTGTTATTGCTAATTAGCCTCACTATCATGTCTATGATTCTTTCTGCAAAACCAAAATTTCTCATTACTTTCACCAAGAATTTCCATGAAACCCTATCATAGGCCTTGGCCATATCCAGCTTCACCACTACATTATGATATTTGTTTCTTCTATTGATGTCTCTTACCATCTCCTGTGCCAACAGTACGTTTTCGGTGATGTTTCTCCCTTTGACAAAACCTGTCTGATTTTTGGATATCAAACTAGGTAATACAGTGACTATTCTTTCATGAAGAACTCTTGATATGATCTTAATTGCAAAAGTGCTAAGACTTATAGGCCTGAGATCTCCAAATGTGCTTACCATCTCCTTTTTAGGAATGAGGATCAGGTTGGTGTGTGTAATATACCTGGGCAGTTCTTGCCCACAAAAAAATGCCTTCACCATATTGGTGACATCCTCCCCTACTATATCCCAACANTACGTTTTCAGTAATGTTTCTCCCTTTGACAAAACCTGTCTGATTTTTGGATATCAAACTAGGTAATACAGTGACTATTCTTTCATGAAGAACTCTTGATATGATCTTATTTGCAAAAGTGCTAAGACTTATAGGCCTGAGATCTCCAAATGTGCTTACCATCTCCTTTTTAGGAATGTGGATCAGGTTGGTGTGTGTAATATACCTGGGCAGTTCTTGCCCACAAAAAAATGCCTTCACCATATTGGTCACATCCTCCCCTACTATATCCCAACAACTCTGAAAAAACTTACTAGAGAATACATCTGGACCACTAGCACTATCTCCATTCAGAGCAAACACCACTTTTTTAACTTCATCAGAAGTGGGTATTCTCACCATGATCTCATTTTGCTCTTCTGTAATAACACAAGGAATATGTGTTATCATACTGTAATCACTGACCTCTTGATCCTCCATGAACTGTTTCTTGAAAACATTGACAGCTTCTTCCCCAATGTTTTGAGTTGTTGTAATCATGTCTCCATCTATTGTCTGAATAACATTTATTTGCAGTTTTCTTCTTCTTCCCTTGACATAGGCATGAAAGAACTTTGTATTTCTATCCCCATCCTTAAACCATTGCATTTCCGCTTTTTGTTTTCAATATTCTTCTTCTATATATTTGTATATTTTAATGTCTGCCTCTGCCTTGTGAAGTTCTGCCCTGTTGCTCTCTGTAGGTGCCATCTCCAATTGAATCTCCTTCATTTTGATCACATCTTCTAAGGTAGCTATTTGCTAAAAAACATTTCCAAATGTCTTCTTACTCCATTTAGCTATTTCGAGCTTTACTTTTTTCATCTTACTGTGCACCACTGTAAAAGGATTACCAGTAATCTCTCCCTACTACCATACATCAGCAATTAACTTTTTGAAATTCTCATGCTTTGTCCAAAAGTTTAGAAACCTAAAAGGTTTCTGAACATGTTCCTGTGATGTGTTACATACGACCTGTAGTGGTGCATGATCTGACCCTTGTCTAATCAAATGTTGAACTTCATTGTTAGGTAGTAGATTCATAAACTCTTCATTCCCAAAAACCCTGTCTAGTCTTTCAAAAATGCATTCTGCCCCTACTCTTCCATTCCACCAAGTGAATGAACTTCCCTTGAAGTTGAGTTCATTTAGAGCACATGAGCTGATACATAGGTTAAAGTCTATGGTTTCCAACTGAGTGACTGGCAATCCGCCCAGTTTTTCTGACTCACTCCTTATTGTGTTGAAATCTCCACCAACCAACCATGGTTTCTGCATTTTGAATGCTATATCCTCTAGAGATTCCCACAATTCCAATCTTTCCAATGCATTGCACCTTGCGTATACTGCTGTAACACTAAAAATATCAGTGGTTCCCCTTTTTTGGAAATTGACCGTGAGCTGTTGTCCAGTATCATTATAATCTTGTTCTTCCCAATCATCCTTCCAGAAAATCCAAATTTTTGCTGAGCTGCTCGCCTTTGCTTTGGGCATTCCCAATTTGATTCTGTACCTCTCGAGTTCTGCTGGATTTTGAAAAGGCTCTAAAAGAGCAATGTATGAGTAATGATTCCTCCTATGTAGGTCAATAAGTCTCTCAAATGATTTTTGAGTTCTTACTGATCTAATATTCCAGAAAAGTACTTTATTAATCATTGATTAATAGTGGATGTGGACCCCTTCTTGCTCCTTGTATTAATTTGTGATTGTGTTTGTAGTTTTTCCCCTTTCTTATTTTTTCCCTGTAACTGATTAATTTGCCTTGGTGACAAATCCCCTTATCGCCCTATACTCTCAATGTTTCTCTCCATGCATTCATCCTCTTCGGTATCCTTTTTCTTCTTCTTTTCTTGTTCTGTTAACTTATCTATAACTGGTGCCTTCACTATCTCATGTATTAGGTTGTGTGTATCTGATTCCCCTGTCTAACTTTGCCCCTCCTCTTGAACTGTGTGTGGGTCGTCATCTACATCAATCTGCCTCTCCTTAGTCCTTTGATTTATTCCCCCTTCCTTTTCTGTAATCTGCACACAGGATGGCTCTAAACTCATGGATTTATTATCTTTATTAACTGAATCTTTCACTCCACTATAAGCATCTGCACTACTGCTTTTTGATTTAGAAATCATAGGAGTTTTGATTTTTTCCTTCCTTTCTGCCAGTGTCTCATCCTGACCTATAGTATCATGTGTTGTATTTTCCTTGATATTTAATTCTGCCCCATTCTTAATCTCTCTTTCCTTTGGTACTGTTTCTGTGTCCTCCAAAGCTTCAAACTTATTGGTGGTTATCACTTGACCATTTTGTTGTTGTTTTGGATTCCATACCTGCTCCCCTTTACCATGCGTAAATCCTCCCTTTTTGTGCCCATTCTTCCATTTTTGTTTTTGAAAAGCATTGGGTTCTTTTGTTTTTCTTGACTTTTCTGTTTCCGCTACTCTTTGCTCTATCTCCCCTCCGGTATTCTTATCTTCTCTCTTGTTTTCTTCTTCATCCTCCTCCTTTGGATATAATTCTGGATGTATAATGAAACATTCTTTTTCATTGTGTCCTTGTAGCTTGCATGTTTTACAATACTTTGGAACATAATCATATTTAATAGTGATCCACTTTTCATTGATTTCCCCCGTTTTCTTCCTCATTCCTATATTAATTCATTTTGGGAATTCCCCCATCAGATCCACCTCCACCTTGACCCTAGCACAACTAGGTCTCGTCTTGTTTTGAGTTGCCATGTCCACCTGTAAAGGTTTCCCCACTGCAACAGCTAATGAGAACATTGCTTCCTTCCCAAAAAAATTTGGTGGTAGTGATGGAAAAGATATCCAACCTATAGCAATCGATGTTTCCTCCTCCGGATTAAATAATGGATCCCACTTGAGAGTTCGCATAGGATCGGACCAACTTTTATGTGTAATATAGAATTGTGGCTTTGATAATAGGCTAACGTAATCTTCCAACAAAGTGGCCCTCATCAAAATATATCTATTACTCAGTAGTCCAATATTCACTTCCCCTTTCAAATCACATTGTTTGGGAATTAGCTGCCTTAGATCTTGAATGTCCGGCCATCCATATGAAAATTTACCAATAACTGCATATTGTAAATCCTCATTAATGATCATCTGATCGACTTCTTCTTCCTCCCATATGATACGCGGTTCCCCATGTAGATATGCAATCTGCTTCAACGGTAGTGATTTACATTGTGATTGTGGTGGCTTTATGACGTTAGCATGGGTTTGTTTGTTTGGACTAGGGATGATTGTCGCTGGCCCTACCTCCATTATAGGAAGTTGACCAGCGGCCGGTGAGGCCATATTTTCCGATTGACTGGGCAGGGTTAGGTTTTCTGTGGCGGCGCTTTTTTTTTTTTATCCGATGAAATTTTGAGCCTGATAAAATACTTTGTAACTTAACTTTACTTAAAAGCTTCACTGAAACAATTTTTACTATTACTTAAAATAACTTAATTTTTTTAATAACATGGCGAAACACTTCTATTCTCTAAAATAAAAGATCTTTTTACCCTTTTAAAAAAATAAATAAATACTTTTAACGTTTCAAAAACTTGAAAAAATATCTATAATTAAGCAAGGAAAAAAGAAATTGATGGTAATAATAGGGCCAAATTCGTCAAATCACGCAAATTATTTTTATAGAGAGCTGCTGTATTTGTATGTCTATACCATACATACTTTGTCAGACAAAAATGCCCCAAAGCATCAGTAGCAGAGCCAGGAATTTCGTCAAGGGTGTTCAAACTTTAAAAGAGTCGATAATTTTTTTTTTAGCGGAGCAGCTACACAAAACATTTTTTTTTTACTGATGAGTGGGTGCACCCAAATTTAAAAATTAAATTACATATCACTTAATAACTAAATCATACAAAAACTTAAAATTATAAAACTATCAATGGTATAAAACAAAACTAATGGATAAAAGTCAACAAAAACAATTTTAGCTACTAGTTGAATATACTCCCTCTAGTTCGTATTAAATAAATTATTGAGACTTTTTTCGTGATTCAAATAACTGAATGTTTCAAAGTTCGAGAGAATTATCGAAACGTTTTTCCATATTTACCTTTTTGTTTTAGTAAGATTCTTAACTATTTTACATTTTCTAAAAAAATAGTTTAGAAATAATCAAAAGTATAATAGTGGATAATAATCTTTAATTTTATCTTTAAATTTTTTTTTCTTGAGAATGTGTATACCTAATAATTCACTTAATACAGGTTGAAAATATATAGAAAACAACAAAATCTTAATTATTAGATTAATCAATTTAAGGCTAGAAGATACGGGGCAACTATTTCTGTATTTTTTTTTGTTTAAAAAGAGATTGTTAAAAAACACAGCAAGTGAGGATTTGTTTTTTTTTTGGTTTAAAAAGAGAGTGTGTTTAAAAAAGCGCTGCAAGTGAGGATCGAACCTCAGACCTCTTACACATAAATGAAAAGAGTGTATTTTAAAAAAAATGCTACAAGTGAGGATTTTTTTGTTTAAAAAGAGAGTGTGTTTGAAAGAGCGCTGCAAGTGAGGATCAAACCTCAGACCTCTTACACATAAATGAAAAGAGTGTGTTTAAAAAAATGCTACAAGTGAGGATTGAACCGCTGACCTCTTACTCATAAATGAACACGCTTACCACCAGACCACTAACCTTTATTTGTAATATTTTAGGGTGTTCAATTAATTATATATCCAGTTATTACACAGTATTTTACCTATATACGCGGTATAATTTTCCGGTGAAGGGTATTCGGCTGACCACCCTTTCATACCTGTAGCTCTACCCCTGCAAAGCATAGGACATGTGTGGCGTTTTAATAAAAGATGCTTAGTTATCAATGAATTATCCTATTTCAGATCATTTTCTATCATTACGTAACACATTATGACAACTCTTAGTTTATGATACTCTTATTTTTAGCTACTTAAATCATCAAGATCAGTAAACAACTTTTTCATTGTCATGATTATTATCTCATTCAATGCTACTATTCTATAGTTAAATCATAAAATCAACAACAATCTACAATAATTGGCTTAGGATATTTTTAAGATCATCACCCGAATTATATGTTCGTATTCGTAGGCCTAATTATGTTATCCCTCTCGACCCCGCGATGTAGAACATGTCACTTACCAAGTCTAAAGAGAAGAGTAAATCATAAACTACCTCGAAGATGAATAATTGCCCCAATGATTTAAAAAAAATTAAAAACTTTTTTTCTGTTTCTCCTATTTATTTGGTTGGTGGTATGTTAAATTTGTGTATGAAATTTGCTACTATGTTTAAGACAATAAAAATGATATGAATGATCACATTCAAACATTATATAATCATTTCGTATCTCTAGTTGACAATGTTGTACTTACTCTTACAATTCATTTATCTCGTCCTTCGGATGATGCATATCTTCTAAAAGACAGACACAAGGTATATATATATTCATTATGTAATTAATTTATCTGTTTGAAATAAAATATAACCTATAACATAAAGACATGTAAATTAAGATGAACTTAATTATTATTTGAGATAGATCCTAGAATCCTCTCAAAATAATATAAGAACACTGAATGAGTGGAAGAACAACGACAATTACTAGACTTAAAAATCAGGCAAGTAATTAATGTTCTTTATACACAATAAATTGTGGATGTCCATATAATATTTCAATAATTTTATGAAAAAGCTTGCAAATAAATAAGTGGCTTCAAGTACGTAATTGCATGCAAACAACTTACATTTAGCTTTGAAAGACTTGCAATTAGATAAGTAGCTCATACAGGGAGGTAGCTTAAAAGTATTGATAGAGACATGAAATTTGTGAATTTTAAATTGCCATCACATTCATAGCTTATCTTAATTATTTCTTTTCACAATTAGATATTTATACATATATATATATTTTAAAATATAAATACAAAATTTAAATAAACTATTGAGTTTCAAATCCACAAGTATCTTTCAAAGATTTACAATTAAATAAGTAGCTCGCAAGTAATTTATACATATATCTCGAAAACAATCTCTAAAAAAACGTGCAACAAAAACACTTTTATTTAACTATCAAATTAGTAGTTTTGGAGTAAGTTCAATCTACACATAAAATAAATGGTATTTTACTAGATTAGGTGCGAAAGAAACAAATAATACATACCTTTATGATCTCGATCTTCACATTTTCTCTTTTTATTTTGCCCACCCGGTGTCCGAAAGTCCCACATTGGGGGTAAAGCGCTCCTAGACAAAGGTGATCCCGTATCCAAGAGGGCTCGAGCCCGAGACCTCTTGGTTAAGGATGAAGGAGTACTTACCACTCCACCGCAACCCTTGTTGGTTTCACATTTTCTCTACTTGAACCTCTTTACTTTCAACTTTGAGATTCAAATTACCAAATTTTGCCCATGAATACGGACATAGAAACTAACTTTTCTAAAATAAAATTTATATATTTAAAAATAACTTAAAAAGTATGTATATGTTATAAATGTTGGAAAACTATATGCACAACGTAATCATATCTTAATCTTATTGCTTACATGAATAATAGATAACCAAATCATTTATGCGAGAACACATAATCATGCTAGAACACATAAAGTTGCTGAAATTTAGTTCAAGAATTACCTCTTGAAGCGTGAGCAGATACCTTCAAGTGAATCCCCTAGTTAGACAGTCCTTCAAGCAAATCCACAAAACAGACACCAGCTATGCAGTCTTCTACAATGATCCCAAGTTCACATCCGAACTCTCTCAATACTTGGGTGGACAAGTATCGAATAGAAAACCTTCAATCTCTTTTCTAGGTTAGGAGAATCCCTACTTATAGAGATTTCTTCAAATTCAAAGAAGAGAACAAAACACAGTCTTTTTTAAAAGACACGTTTGTTTTCTTTTAAAACCAAACTCACGCCTGATTCTTCTTCTCCCCTTAGAAATAGAATTCTGAGTTCTAGTTAATTATGAGCACGGTAGGGACCACAAAATTAATTACTGAGGCTTCCTATTATGAAAATAATTCTAAATTATTAATTTGAATTATTCTTACCATAATAAATTACAAATCATTCCACTAGAAATTCGTAATTGCACTCCTTTATTTATATTTCGAAATTCCCCATTAAACACTAATGTAATTTCCCACGTTAAGATTGCAGATATTAATCAATAAATTAAATTACTGACTAATTTAATTCAATGATTAGTTTCCTTTAGAGCACTACTTAACTTATTTCATGTGTCAAATTCATAAATCCACTTGCAAGGTTTGACACGATGAAAACTTATAAGCTTCTCAAAAAGGCATATCAATCAATCTCTATAATGAGACATGGATTCCATCAACTAACTTATTATTTCACCAATATATATTATTATCATTCAATCTATCAGGCATATTGGCCCATCTCAGAATCTCACCTTTTAATAAATCAAAACGATAATTAATATATACATATTATAATAGTTATATCAAGATTAAGAATATAAGTACATTTAACAGTTTAGAGAATATGTTTTTGTCAGCCAATCTAAAACAACTGTCTCTACTCGGTCCCGTTCAATACATTAAAATGCACTAGCACAAGAAGTTGGAACTATATCATTTCCATAATCAAGATAAATTACATATAATCTTGTGCTACAATCGTACCGATGACATGTCCAATTTCCATTCTAGATTGTGAACAAAAAACTTTATACTTATAAGAACCGATGATTTAATCCTCTGTGCATAAACTAAAACTCTACACACTAAATCATCTACTATATAAGTAAACAAACACCATAAACGAATATATGGTCTATTAAAACTGAGCAAATATTTATTCTATAATAAATATTATATCTTAACATATGGTTATAATAGTATATATCCCAACAATCTCCCACTTAGACTTTCAACCATCACAATTGTTATAATGTATTTTATCTAAATGCATGGTTAATAGTATATACCCTAACAATCTCCCACTTAGATATTTAATATTGAAAATTGTTAGAATACTATGTCTAAACATATGATTAATAGTATATACCCTAACAATAAATCCATTGAATGAGTGAATTGTCCATTACTCAATAAATAAACGACTTACATTCATGTATGTATATTCCGTAGGTTCTATGAACCATTTTGGATGATAATGTACTCATTAATTTGGGCATTTAATATATTAATTTTTGGAGTGATTTATCAACCTATAAATAGGGTTGTCATTCACCATTGTATTAAACACTTGAAGACATTTGAATAAAATGATCTCTACATTTTTCTCTCAATATCTCTTGCAGTATATTGCTCATATTTTATAACACAATAAATTACAATAATTAACAACTTAAAATTTTTAACAGACATATAAAAATATTTCGATCAAAAGAAATTTTTAATTTGACTCTCAAAATTTCAATTATATCATATCAATGAAAATCATTTACAACCCCAAATTTTGGGTTAAAAATCAAACTTCCCCTCAACTTTGAGAAACAATCATTCTCCCACTTTTATCCTATGCAAAGTCTATTCTACCCTTGCCATTTCTAAATCTTTGTATTTTTAGATTTTTATTAAGTTCATTAACTTTATAAGCAGGATAATTCTTTTATAAGTTTGTGTAATAAAATCTAATGTTATTAATTTTTTTATGATTATATATATATATATATATATATATATATTAAGTTCGTATGTATGAATGTATTATATGTATGCATATTTAATTTTGGCATAAAATCAGCTTGGGTGTATCTCATGTTAATTATCATGCTGAACGTGCGTGTTTACTTGTTCAACTTTATATATAAGTTTAAGTATCTACTTGTACGCACCTAAATTTGAAAGGCGTAGATGACAGCTAAAGCCAAGTTAAAAGGGCATGTTTATGTAATTATGCTTACCTCTTATAATTCTCTATTATCTCTGTTAGTTCTTTGGATTTTGATTGTCATTAATGAAATATTTTCTAATTATAATTTTAAATCTATTTACAATATACATAGATAATCTTTTAAAAAATTGTTATGAAATTTATCTTTATTTTTTATTAATTATTTTCTGCTACTTGTATATATCACATTATTGATAACAATATTTTTTTAGTCCTGTTCATTTGTTTCATTATAGAACGACATTATATTATATACTCAATCAATATTTTCTCTTTCTTTTGGACAAAAATAATATTTTTTTATAGAAAATTTGTTATATAGATTAAAGTATAAAAATATTATGATTTTAAAAAAGTATAAAAAAAAAGAAGAAAGAATAAAATAAAGGTTGATAATGTAAGGGTAAAGTAGACATTTAAAAAAGTTAATTAGGAAAAGGGAGGGGAAGAGAATGATTATTTATCGAAGTTGAGGGGGGAGTTTGATTTTTAAGGTAAAGTTCGGAGTGTAAATAATTTTCATCACTCACTTTTACAATATAATTTATGTTATGCATATATATTTATTGTGCCTTGTTATTAACGAGATGACACCACAACACATGGGAGTGTAACGCCTGCTCTTGTCACTCTAAGAAGAATCAGTTGTAATGGCAACTCCTTTCATCTTCAAACGTAATGATTCTTCCAAATACGACTTTGTTAAGGTACTACATCCCTTCAACTTCAACTAATTAAATCAGTGTATTTCTTGTTTAATAGACTAATTAAACTAATAGTTTTGCTAATTAATCTTTTTTTTTTTAAATTGTTTTTTTAAGGTGAAAGTATGGCTAGGTGATAATGATGATCATTACTATGTTCTCTCCAGATTTTTGCTAACCAGAATGTTAACTGTCACTAAGGTCGTGTCCACCCCTAATCTACTTAATTAATTCATTTTTCTTCTACATATAATGATTAGTTATCTTTTGTTTTTGAATTTTTATAATATTTGTTATACTAATACACTTTACATGTAAGTTAGTTATATAGATTCGATCGGTTTATTAAATTATATTATGCGACTCCACATGGATCTACTGTTAGGTACACCTCATTCAATAACTCCATTCTTAATTTTATAACAATCACAAACACTTCTTTTAATAAATAAATAAATTATAGATCTACCTTGCTCCAAAAGTCAGTGTTATAATCTCATTTCAATGGAAAAATCATTTTGGCCAAATTTTTTGGCTAGAATGATAGTTTTTCTATGTTATTTTAATTTTTTAAATATTTTTACCTTTTCAACTTAAATACATTTTAACTAAAAAAATGAAAAAAAGATCAGTTTGTTTTAAAATAAAAAAAATATTAAAGTTCTTTTATTTTCTGGCCAAATTTTCTGACCATTTAACACTTCCCCATTTCAATTATTCAACGATTTTATTTTACCAAGTTAGGCGTTAGCCCAAATGATTGACATTTATTTCTTTCAATGTCACAACACAAGACATTATTTGTAACAAGTGACGTACAGTTTATTAAATTAGTAATGTATTATCTATTATTTCTACGTAAGGTGACAATTACATATCCAAGACCCCCAACACAAATAAACAGTATAAGTACCTTATAGATTACTTCGTTAAAAAGAATTGCTATGAAAATTCATGTGAGGATGCCTGTTATGGTTGAATATACACGTGGAACTTCCTTAGATTTTTAAACATGTTTTACACGTGCCATACATGTTCTTTCTATTTCTTAAAGCTCTTCGCATCACCCGCATTAATTAATTGCCATTAGATTTAATGTCGCTAAAGGCTTTAGAAACATCAAAGATTAAAGAGTGTTAATTATTGCTAAATATGTATATACACAGTAACAAAGAGTGTTAAAACCTTCACCAGCACTTAATTGTCATTGGATTCAATGTGGCTAAAGGCTTTAGAAATATTTACAAATTAAAGAGCTATGTATTTTGGCATGTTTGCAGATACCAAATCATGTGTCAGTTAAAATTGCCCTTGATCTTAAAAAGCTTCTTGTTGACAACAGCCTTCTTGATGTGTACGTATGACGTTGTAACTTATATAATATTCTTCTCAATTCGATGTTTTATGTACTTATCTGTAAAACTAATTGTTTACCACTTCTTGTGCAGTTCACAAGCAGATTTAGAGGCAAACTTGTTTAAGGTACCACTTTTTGTTGTGTGTGTATTTCCACTCAGTTTTTTTTATGCTCAAATAATGTCTGAGTGATTGTTTCTGATCATTCCATCTCTTTTATCTTGAGATGTGGATTTTTCATTGATGAGTTCGATATTGCAAATGCAAAGAGAACATGCCTCTCATTTTGCTAGAATGTTGGATATATACAGTCTTTTGCCTTTTTCTGTTGGTTATTCTCTTTCATATACCGACTAATAAACAAATACTATGAACAAGTACATAAGACTAAGTCACTGCCCTGCTTTAGCTTATAATGACTCAAAAAGTGAGCAATATAGCTTCATGATTTCCTCAAATTGCTAGGCATTTGAAGAAACTTGTTGTTTTCTTGGTACTAACTTGAAAATGCAGTTAGAACGGTTAAATCAGAAGAGAACTTTGGATGAGGATCATACGTAAGCTGAGATGTCCTCAATGTCTTTAATTAGGCATCTCATGGTCCTTTCAGGTGATGTTGAATAATCATGTTTGACACAAAAATGTGCATGTCCCTAATAAAAAAGCTTTTGAAGTGTTATTAATGTACATGATCTTGCAATCTAACAAAAGAAAAAAGTGGTCAATTTTTCTTTCTCCCATGCCAACCACTTCCACAAGATATTACTGCGGAACCTATTGCCTCAACCAATTTTTTTTAACAAGGATAGGTCATGCAGAAAAGATTTAGGTCCAGTTTCCGCAGTTTGCTTTATCAGAACTAGGTAAACATCTCATTCTAGTTCATGTTGATTTAACAAAGACAGATCAAATGCAAAATATATTTAGATACAATTCCGTGTTTTCTTATTCATAACTATATAAACATCTCATTATAGTTCATGTTCAACCTGCCTTAGCTTTCTTTCTGGATTGAAGTTTTCAAAGTTTAAGTGGGAGACCTACACTGAATTTCATTGAATCCTCCTGCAGCTTATGAAGCGGAGAGGTTTTGGAGATGAGTATATAAAACGTTATAAAATGATGACAAGGTGAGTGATATATTCTTTCTCGCCTGGTAATTCTTGTTTATGGTATACCTATTTTGCAAAGTGTATTTTTAATCACATCCATCTCCTTTTCGTATATGTTCCTAGATTTCACCATCAGAGAGTTCCTCTTGTAATTCTTGTTTGTGGTACTGCCTGTGTTGGGAAGTCTACTATTGCTACCCAACTCGCACAACGCCTGAACTTGCCAAATGTCTTGCAGGTATCTATTCCTTATAAATTTCTTGGATTTGCTTCCATATTTCTTATTTGGACTTAGAAGCATGTACTCCACTGCTTTCTTATCCATTCACGAGCATTTTATTTTTTTAACAGACAGAGATGGTGTATGAATTGCTGCGCACATCAACAGAGTACGTACTATCTCTGCAGATTAAATTCTTCAGTTTTGATACATTTTAGGCATAACTACATAAATAGATACTCAAACTTGGCCTCGGCTGGTAAGTAAGCACTCCAACTTTGAGTATGCATATCTAGATACCTCAGTCGTTCTCCATTGTGTCAGTTGAACACTCCAACATACAAAATGATCATCTAGACACCTTTAAAATTTATGTGTCATGTCAGCTTCGGGTGTCCACGAGACACAATGGGAATGAGCTGGAGTGTTTAGTTGCCAATTGAGATCACGTTGATGTGTCTAGATGTGCACTCTCAAAGTTGGAGTGATTACTAATTTCTTGAGGCCAAGTTTGAGTGTTTGTTGAGTATTATGCCTACATTTTATGAGCAGTTATTTTAGTGTCATGTCTGTTAGAGTTTTTGCTGAGAATTCAGTTCCGTTGATATTTACGCACCTTGTAAATTTATGTCAGTGCACCTTTAACGTCTTCTCCAGTATGGACACGTGATTTCAGCTCACCAGAGGAGCTAATGACTGAATTTTGCAGAGAATGCAGAATAATATGGAAAGGTAATTTGAGACATATCCGTATAAGTATCTGATTCAGAGCATATCAAGGAAATTGATCTATATTTTCCTCATTTATGTAGGTTTGGCTGGTGATTTGAGAAAAGCAACGAAAGATGGCAAACCGATTATAATTGAGGTATCACAATCCCCCAGGTTTAATTGTTTATTAAAGTTCACTGTTTTTCTTTTTTCAAATTTGTTTGAACTCTTTAATTGGTAAAGATGGAATGTGAGTAGCATACAGTATTACAGTTGATAGCAGCTGATTTGTATAGCATCAGCTTATTCAACAATTAAAAGCCGATATGAAGTTTACTTTCACTGCTATATGCAATTTTCGAATAATATATAACATCAACTTGTTCAATAATGAAGTTCCCTTTGGCCTCTACCTTCATTTTTCCAATTAAGATTTGACCATCCAATGATCCCTCTTTCATGGTAAAACAATGGCAGGGCATACATTTAGATCCTAGAATATTCCTGATGGAAGAACATAAATTACTACCACCGCCCACCGCAGACTACGAAGAACCAAACTTTTCCAAGGTCAAAGACCACAAGGAAATACAAAGGGGAAGTAATCACAGTATTGGACTTGGCAGTCAGAGTAACGGTAAAGATCTCTATCCTGAGAATGTTAGTTCGGATGGAGCATCTTCTGAGTCAGACAAGCTAGCAGATTCTCTGAAATCAATGGATATTGTCGAGAAAATTTCTGAAAATACAGGTACGTCTTGCTGCACTATTTCCACGTTCATTTTCAAAAATATGATCCGCTCAACTTCTCCTTTTTTTTTCCTTTTAAAATATTGGCAGAACCGGTGTCTCGTAACAAATTTTCTGGCCATGCTGGCGAAACAGTTAATGATTCAGGAGCAGATCAAAATCCTGCTCACAGAAAACAAACTTCGGGTGATCTGCCAATATTTGTTCCTATAGTTCTAAGGATGGCGGACTTTGATCATAAGGTAGTGTAAATTCTATTAGTTTTTTTCTCTTCTAGATAAACAATTATGGCCAAGTGAATTAGAGTTCTTTACTACTGAATGTATGTTTGCTTCGCAATTTTCTTATACTTGAAGTTAAGAAGAATATGTCGTTGTCTTACATTTCAATTGTTCCCAATGATTTTTTCCATCTCTACATATTCTTTTTCTTGTTATTAATGTAATATGCAAGTAATAAGTTTTTTATATAATCTTATATTGAAATGTGTGACACAAAGGAATAGGACTGCTCCTCGATATTCTATTTCGGTGCTTAACATATTGAGAAAGTTTTCTACTTTTAATCAATAACCAGGCATTTCTGGAGGAGTGGGTAGCTACTCGTACATTCACGGAGAAGCATCCTGCCCAGGTTTCAAATGCTTTTATGCTTTCGATATAATTTAGTGAATGATTTTGTCAGTCTTTGATACATGTCCATGTCGCAGATTCTCTCTGTTCAAACTTTTATTGATGTCTACTCTTTCTGTTTTCGCGTATGAGTATTTGATTTTGTAATTGATATTAACACATATGTATGGGGCATGTTCCCTCGATTTTCATTTAAAAGCGGTGGATTCTTCTTTCCTGAAAAAAAGTAAGACTAATAAACAGAAACGAAAACAAAAATAACAGCAAAGATGGAGAATGGTTATCCTACATTTATATATTTATGATGAAAATATGCATTCACATCGGGCATAGTGTATTTGTATGCTTGTGAACGTTTTCCCATTTTGTGTTTCTTGTTTAGCTGTTAATTCACTTAAGAAACTTTTATCCAGGTTAAAGACAAAGTGATAACTAACTTGATGACTATTCAGGACTACCTGTGTTCCTTTACATCACAGGTATGATGTGCTCGCTTTCTATTTGCTTCTGTTTGATATTCTTTATAATGAAGATTCAATTATTAGTCACAAATTTCATCCTGTGAACAGGGTTTGACTGTTGTTGACGTATCAGCTGCAACATTTCCACAGACACTGGATTGGCTGCATAATTATCTTCTTCAGGTAATTTTGTGCGGTATTATCTTTCTACAATGGTGTGTTTTGTTGGTTATATTACTAGTTGATTGTTGCTTTCATTTGGAAAAGTTGCTCATTTTATGCCTGAGGCGTAGAACCGGCTGGCAAATGAATTGATTGTTCACAATAAATTTTCTTCTTCCTACTTTCAGTGTCTCGAGCAAGGTTTCTAGGGAAAATCATGGGCAAAAATCTAGAGAGTTAACTACTAACCATATTCTTGACGAATAAGGTACCTATTTAACTATTGTGTCTACTGCCTTCAAAGATATGTATACTTTTATTTTTTTACCTCACACCAATGGTACTCTTTTAGCTTCCTTGATTAGAAGCCATCTCTACTATGTTCTGGTGCATTTACCAAAGGCAATATCATCATCTATTAGTAAAACTTCAGGCATGTTAGAAGTCCGAGGTGCTATATTTGAGGTGTATAGTAACATCATTTTGCATATTTTTTGGTTAGCCAGATTATCTATGTATATGTTTGGACATGCATATTCATGTACGACAGCTTTAAACAGTATAAAAGAAGATCGACATGAATTATTCCAAGGAAGTAATTGGACAACTATTGACTAAGTTAAACCTCCATAGGCTATGTATTGTTTGTTATGACCCGTGCAAATGCCTTGATAATTATATGTTTGAATGCGACAAACGACTAAGTTTGGCTAAAGTTTGCCTGCCATGGTCCATGGATACTTTTATACAGGGTGAAAACATAGAGGGGAGTGAGAGTGTTCACCCAATCCCCCTCAACAAAAAATTATATTGTGTATATATAAGGTAACTTTTTTTTTTTTATAGAAGAGTGATTGCGCAAGTGTAAAGTTAGCCATGTCACAGATAAAAGAAACCACTATTCACTTTTCACCATAAAAGTACAATATCCTATTTGGTCCAGGGGCGTAGGCACATGTATGTCAGGATATCCAATTGGACACCTTTCGTCGAAAAAAAAATACCGTATATACAAGTAAAATGATACACGAAGTGATTAAATAACATATTTTGGACATTCTTAACATACTAGGTTGTTATAGTCTAGTGGTTTTAGATGTCTTGAATGTGTGTTTAGACATCTTTAATGAGCCAGTGCTCACGTGTTAAAATCTCACTTAAACTTTTAAAAAAAGATTTAATTTTTGAACCCTCTTAGTGAAATTTCTAGCTCTGTCACTGATTTGGTCACCATCACCTACATAGGAGTGAGATGGTTACAATATTATTTGGTCATCTTCACCGATAAAGGAGTGAGATGACACCCATAATCACCGATAAAAGGAGTGTGATGGATTCTAACGGTCATCATCAGGATAAAGTAGTGAGATGAAAATCATATATTTTTGGGAAAAGGTTCTTTGAAAAATACTTCAACTTTGGCCGAATTTGATGTTACGATACCAAACTTTATGGAGGATCTTTTACCCCCTGCACTTTTTTTTTTTTTTTGTGTTGAATTATTGGCCAAACCACCTTGAGAAATAAGAAGGATGAACAACTCATCCTTGTACAAAAAAGTCCCAATACAATGGTACATGGGATTGGTCATGAGAGTATGGTTACCTCTAGAGTGCATAGATAGAAAGTGTGAAATACACAGATCCCATGTCCCAAAAAAACAAAAGAAATTAACCATTATCAAAAGTAAAGGAATTCCTCTGTGGACGGATTCTCAAATTTGGTGTTCCTTCAATGTCATTCTTCAACCAGTTTTTGACTTCATTGGGAATAGTCAAATTCTGCGTGAAGAAGGTATATTTCCTTCGTTTTTCACCCATATTAGCAAGGTAATCTGCCAAGTTTTTTACTCCTCTATAGCAATGCTGGAATTTATAATTACCATTCCTCTTCAGAGAATTAATCTGATCGATGAGATGAACGATATGACAGTTGACATTGGAGTGATCATTGATCATGTTAATAATGATCATGGAGTTAGATTCTATGTCAACATTCTTGTATCCATTAGTGATGCACCATTGCATTCCATGAAGAATAGCGTTGGATTCAGCAACATTATTAGTACAGTCTCCATAGTAGTCTGAGTAAGCCATGATCAAAAAACCACTATCATCCCTGAGAATGCCTCCTCCACCTGTGCTGCCTGGATTTCCTTTGCTGCATCCATTGGTGTTCAATTTGAATCTGCCAGGACTTGGTTTACTCCACCTAAGACATTTGATGTTAATCCTGGGTTTCAGTCTTTCAATTTGTATTACCGTGTTGCTCCATTGCTGATTGTAATGTACTTTTGTGAACTGACAAAGGAGCAACATTCTGATCTGACGGATAACATGATTGATAATGCTGCTTGGAAGGCTTTTGATCTCCTCGTACTTATGACTACATTGGGCTTTCCAAATTTCCCTACAAATGAATAAAGGAAGGCATTGTATTAGCACGGAGTGAACTCTATTCTTTGTGTTGCTTAGCCACTAAGTAATAAGAGTGTCTCTTATTCTGTCTTGTCTATTGTTAATGCCACAAGAATTTGAGAAGAAGTTCCAAACTGCATTAGCAAGTTCTCCTTGTTTGAAGGGGTGATCCACATTCTCTATGCATCCTTGCTCACAACAGATGCACTTTGAAAGTCCATGAACTTTGAATCTTTGAAGAGCTTCATCAATTGGTAGTTTATTGGACAGCAACCTGAGCATGAAAAAGGAAATCTTGTGAGGGACCTGTTTTTGCCAAGTTCTGGCAGCAGTAATGGTAGTAATATTACTGCTTCTCAGTACTTGCCAAGCAGATTTAGTGGTGAAAAAACCATTTTGATTTGGAGTCCAAATAGGCATGTCATTATTGTGTCTCATAATGTCAATGGTAGCAATATGGCTAACAAAATAAGTAGGCAGAACACTATTAAGCTTAGCAAAGTTCCAACCATCATTAGTGATAAAATCAAGCACCTTGACCTTTTTAGAATGGTAAGTGCCAGGAAAATGATGAGCAATGGGTCCTGAGCCAATCCAGTTATCCCACCAAAAAGATACATTACCATTACCAATTTTCCAGAAAATATGTTTTTCACAAAGGGTTCTTGAGTCAAGAAGTCTTTTCCAAATATGAGATTGGCCTGAAGCCCATTTTTTGGAAACACGATGTGCTCTTGGACAATATTTTTTTTCAATAAAATCTCTCCAAAGAGAGTCTTTTGTTCTGATATTCCACCAGATTTTGGCACCAAAAGCATAACTAATGTCCTGGATTGATCTGAATCCAATCCCACCTTCCAATTTTGGAAAACAAAGATTTTTCTAAGCAATCCAATGCATTTTCTTTTTTCCTTCTCCATCACTCCAAAAAAAATTAGCCATTAGCTGCTCAATTTGCTTATTAATAGTAGTTTTGGGGAGCTGAATAACAGACAAGATATGTAAAGGAATCGAATAAAGGACAGATCGAGTTTATAAGAATGGATCTGCCACCATGAGAAATCATCTTACCTTGCCATCCTTGCATTCTATTAGCCACCTTAGAAACTAAGTTACCAAAATAAATAACTTTTTTCCTACCATTATAAATAGGAGCTCCTAAGTAATTAAAAGGAAAGTTCTGCTGATCATAACCAGTAATCTTCTTGATAGATTGAGAGGTGTTGGAGTTAACTAAAAATCTTGTTTATAAGTTGTCCAGAACAATTTTCATATATCGAAAGCTGAGGAGAATAAGATAGTATCATCAGCAAAACTTAGATGAGTAATGACAGGACAACCTTTATCAACAGTATAAGGAATAAAACTTTCATTCTTTAATTGGTTCATAGGGATGGTAAGTAATTCTGAACCAATTATGAAAAGCGAGGGAGAGATAGCTAGGGTCACCTTGTTTTATTCCTCTACTGGATTTGAGAAAACCATGCCTTCCTCCATTAATGTTAGTGGAGTACCAGTTATTAGAGAAGTCTCCAAATCATGTCAGTCCAGTATTCGGAAAAACCAAACTTTTATAAGACTTCACAGAGATATTTCCAATCTACTAGATCTATCAAAAGCTTTGGTCATATCTAACTTTAGGACAACATTACCATTAGCGTTTTCCTTACCAATGTTATGAACCATTTCTTGGGTTAGCATAATGTTGTCTGAGATAGACCTACCTTTAAGGAAACCTGCCTGATGAAGAGAGACTACTTTGTGTATCACCTTGGCAAGTCTGGTATTCAAATTTTTTGAGATGATTTTGCAGTTAAAGTTACTAAGACTTATAGGTCTTAACTCAGCATATTTTTGAGGATTCTCGTGTATTTTAAAGGTATATATGTGCCCACATGGACACGTTACTATTTATAATATTGCAATATTTATGATGTTCACGTGGACACATATATACCTTTAAAATACATTATTAAATAGTGCAGGGGGTAAAAAGTCTTTTCCAAAGTTCGATATTGTTGCAAAAATTTCGGATATATTTCAGACCTTTTTCCCTATATTTTTTCTCCAATAAAGTGTTGGGTTCTGAAGAGTGATTAGGGCGTCATGCGGAAGCTTACAATTGCAAATAATATGGTTGATAAATTAGACAACACATAAAACTATACTAAAGGATATAATATTATTATTTGATATGACCATTGGTCTACATAATTAAAAACTAATAAAAAACATAAAAACTGTAGAGAGAAAATCTCCCCATAAACAAGACTCTCTAAACAACTACATTGTGAATTCTATTGTGTTATTGTGTTAGAAGAAACAAACCTATATTTATAGAGTCCTAAAACCTTTCCTACTAGAAAAGGAGTCCTAAAAGGAGAAAATAAACCAAATATAAAATAATATTATATTTTCCTTTCAAGAAAAGTAAAAACATTTATGGTAATGTTTTGTTTTTTCTTTAAGGAAAAATAAATCTTAAATTATGGTAAGAAAATCAGGGCAAAACCCTAACATAAAGAAGTTATCATTCCTTTCAGTTCTATAAGTTATGCATGGATGTTGTGTTGGAATAGTGATAATGTGCTTGAAATGTTCTTCTTTGCTTTTAATCGGAATAGTGATAATGTGCTAACATATGAGTCGATGTATACATAGACGTGATACAATGCAATAGACATCAAAGTGCCTTCTTGCCACCACAAGAAACATAGAAAATACAATTTAGAGTAGTAAGGATGGCTTGACATGAAGTTTGACTAGGATAATGCATGTTCAAATGCTTTCGCCGGTGATAGTGTTGTGATATATAAGATTATGTGTGCATAGAAATATGTATAAATTGTATATTTCATGATTACGTTTGAGTTGTAGGTTTGCTTTGTTGAGATGAAAATTCTTTCCCCTTAAAGGTATAGCTTGTCTAGACGGTTACACAGATTGATTATTTCTTACTGATTTGTTGAACTTATTCCTTAACTCTCTCTAACTGTTTTACAGGTTTTAGAAAAAAGATAGTTCGAGGAGATTGAGCAACCTACCTCTGAACTGAAACGTCGAGCCTCCATGTGTCATCTTGTGGAGGCTCAGATTTACTTTTGATAGATATAAAGTATAAAGTAGTTGTAAGATAAAATCTTAAGTTTGCTCCATGAACCCTGTTATTTGAAATATGGAAATAGAAGAACTTGTATTTCACTATGTTAAGAAGTACATGTATATATACAATCACTAGAGGTTCTATCAAAGGTAAGTAAATATCCTACACATCTTTATATGATTTAGCTAGCTATATAAGGTAAGAGAATATCTTTACAATATCATATAATATTCTGTAACAAACCCTAAATATAGTTGTAAGATGTAATGTCTCTAGAGGAGACTATATATGTATATGTTTGACGCTTTCAAACTATTTTGGATGTTTATGTTGCATAATGGTTTAAGGTTGCTTGATGCCCAATTTTCATGTGAATGATGATACAAAGTTAACGCTCAAACTACATAAAACCAATCCAAAGAGTAAGCGATCGTCGTCAATACGAATACCCAACTAAGAGTCGGGGTTAGATCTCGCAGAGAATGATAGCGCAGAGAATTCTATCAACAAATTTGGAATGTAAGTTCATCCATTTGTAGTAATAAGAACGAATGGGTGGATGATTGTCACGACCCAGACCGTCGTGATTGGCACCTACACTAACCCTTGGGTGAGAGAACCATTACTACAACTCAACCAAGCAACTTAACGAAAAACTAGGCATTTAAAGATACAAGTTTAAATGTCTAAAGAAATATGGAGTTCCCATAAACTCCGGAAGTTTAACAAAAACAATTTCCAAAACATTTGCGAAAAACAACGCCTAGAACCTGAAAGTTAATGTAACATTTCGCAATTTGAAATAACTAGGAAGAAGCTAATAATTGGAAATAGTCATTTTTGGAAAGAATGAAAATCTTGAAATTTTGTTAAGTTAGAATAAGTTCAGTTTTGACCAACTTCAAATGGCCATAAATCCTAGCTCAGGATGAGTTAGAGGCACTTAAAGATATGATAGGAAAGCTCTTGGAATGATCTTTCCAACGCCGTTGAGTTTGCACGATTCCGAGTTTGTATGAGTGAGTTATGCCCTTTGGAAGTTGGGCTGTTGGAATAAGATAAGTCCAATCCGGATTTTGGAAGGGTAATTTAGTCTTTTCCTTACCTAATTATTCTAATGCATTTTTAGGAGTTTAATTGGGGTAAAGTCAGATTTTTGTCAGTTTAGAAAAGTGAATTTTACACTAGGGCTTGGAGAAGAGAAAATAGGAGAAAGGAGAAGAACGTTCAAGATTCGTCGATTTTGTCGAGGTTAGCTTGTGGATTTCGTCGGGGGTGATCCCTACAAGGTATGTGAGATCACATAGCGTTGGTTAGTTCATGCACGCGCCAACCATGATTCAATTCAACGAATTTAAGTCTTTGAAAGTCTAGAAATTGAGTTCTTGATGAACATTGTTGAAGTTTCGTTTGAATTTCTTGTGGGTTGTGTTGTTGATGGTTCTTGCGATTTGATTCGTGTTTCCAGGTGTATTTTCAGTTTGAATCTTTCATATATTGAGGGTATAAATGATTCTAAGTGCTTGGGGAAAGAACCATTGAAGTTTAGAGGGTTTAGAGGTGAAAAACGAGCAAGAAAAGTCGTCAAACACCTGGGGAAGGGGGTAGGGCGTCACGCCAGCCAGCGCGCCCCAAAAGGGTCTCTGAAGTTTACCCCTTGGGGCAACGCACCAGCCAGCGCGCCCCAACATGTTCTCTGAAGTTTGAGAGCTGGCCCCCCGCGCCTCTCAGAGCGCCAGGAACGCCAGTTCTCCCCATTCGTTCCCCACCTTTTAGTACTTGTTCCTTAGCAATGTACCTATGTTTTCTAGTTGATTCCAACACTCTAAGGTACATCTAAACATCATGAAATCATCCATAAACATGAGATCATGAACCTTGAATCCATAATCCAATTCAAGGAAAGTTAAGATCAAAGTCAAGAGACGTTCTTAGAGTGTTCCAAAAGTCTTTTCCAAATGTTTTAACCTTGTTTCAAGACCTAAGGTTCAAGTTGAGTAAAGATTAAAGAGTAAAGTTTGAAGTTCATTTCTTCAAAAGTATATGAGGACTATGTATTTGTTGACACTCAATTTTGGACCTCTACATTATAAATTAATCATCGAGCTTCTTCAATTTCAAACGATTTAAAATAATTAGTTTTTATAAAATTTCAAAAAAAAAAACATAATATAGTTTGCAAGTTATTTTAAATAGATTTGTTACTTTTTATAATTTTAAATAATATATATGTTTTATATAATTACATATATAATTAGTAAATTTTATGAATATTCAAAAATCGTCTCAAAAATATTTTAGTTTTACTTAAATCTTTGGTTAATTAGTTTAGTTATATAATAGTTTATATATTTTTTGAAATAATTAGTTTATAATTAAGTTAATTATTTTATTTTGTTAAGATTAAGAAACTCATTAATTAATTTATATCAATCCGCCTTATTTAATATTTAGCCGAATTCACGACTAAATTCAATTTTGGTTTAAACTCTTAATTCATTTGGCCACGTTTGCAATCCATTTGGTCTATCTTTTCAATTGCAATTGTAGCCCCATTCTGCCCCAATTTTGAATCAATTCTTCAGCCTAACTTTTTCTCAACCAACCCAGGCCCACCAATTACAATACCAAAAGACCCATCCTCCAAAATTGAACAACAACCCATACCCAACAACAATACGATACATTCAGCAACAATAACTTCACCCCTGCACGTCTTTCTTCTTCCTCGCGTGGCCGACAGAACGCAAACCCAGAAAATTGCTCCAGTCCAACAACGAATTGCGACCCGAGTCCAGCAAGTAGCCCAGCACGTGTCCCTTTCCTCTCTCCCTTATCGTTTGTCCAGGAATATTCGAGCAAGACATGTGTTTCGATCTTGCGCCTCAATCGTCCTTTGCTAAAAAATCAGAAGACTCTTCTCAAAATTCTGTTGGTGATCGGTACTATTGACAGTTTCAACCTTATCCTCAAGGGATTCGAATTTTGAATTTCAAAATTTCATCCCAAATCCCTCCCATTTTACCCCCCTTTTTCGAACCCTCATTTCCCCTCTATAAAAGACCTCAGCTTCTATATTTAGGGGGTCGGGGATTTCTTAGTTTTGGCTTCCAAAAAAGAAACAATACATAAAAGAAACAGTGAGAAAAAGAAAGCAAGAAAAATTACAGAACATAGGTAGGCAAAATAAAATAAAATTTAGGAAGATAATATCCTTATAGCTAAAGTTTTTGGGTTTGCTGGTTTGTAAATTGATTTTTCTGCTGGAATCTCTCTTGGGGTGGTGGAATAGCTCTCAAGCTCGCCTATTCCAATTCGCTGCCCTGGAAAAGGTAATCTCTTTCCCTTTATTAAATTCCTCTTCACCTCGTATTTCTGATTTTCAAAGTTTTCAGTTTTGATCATGTTGCTGATAGTTTGCTATCTCTCTGCTGTTATTTGTTGAAATTTTAAGGCCATCAATGATGTCTACATTTGTTTGTTTCAATTTGAAGATAGGAAAGAATCCAGTTCTTCGCCTCATGTCATTAATTGAAAGTGATTCATAGTTTCCATACATGCTTAAGCTCGTTAAATCAGGTTTCCCAATGTATGTTAGCATAACTTGTGGCATTGATAAAATGTGTTGATCAACTTCTTTACATTGCTATTTCTGGACACAGCCGCTTCGAGTAGCTTACTGTTCTTCTTTGTGTGTCCAGTATCTTTTACGGTTTTGAATGTCTCATGTTGTTCAACCTCAATAGCCTAGCCTCTAAATCGCTTTATCTGTTATTATGTACCTTTCTTTGTAAATCGAGTCATGTTCTATATGAGTTCATTAATTGAAATTGACTTTGTCTGGTTTAAGTGGAGATTCTTTAATATGGGTCTGGTTGTAGTAATATTTGTTTCAAATCCATTATGGATTTAACTTTAATATGAATGCTTTCGAACAAATTTTAGCTAGTGTGGTAAAAATTCCTCTATGTGAGTTTTAAGTCTTGGTTTATATTGTTTAGTCGTCTACATTCCTATTAAGCCTAGCATATGTGCTTCTTACTGTTTTAGTATTTCGATAGCTTGCAAATGATGCAATACGGATTTCATCAAGGCCATTTACTAGAAGCCAAGCTCAAGACCTTTAGAGGATGGAAGGGTTATTTATGAAGATGGAGGTGTTCGAGATGGTGTTGATGACAAGCAAGGACTTTCATGCCTTGAAGATTGCAGAAGAAGGCACTTTTGGCGAGCAGGGCCCACTTGGCGCATCACCCAAAGGCTTAGGCAATGGTCCCAACTCACCTAATGAGCGCTCCAGAATGTGACCCTGGCTGAAGATCACACAAAAAAGCTCGCCAACCAGGTCGGCACATCGCCCAACCCACTTGGCGACCCGACCCAGTTCGCCTATTGTCATTCCGGGTCATTTTTGGGCCCTTTTATTTTAAAACCTATAAATAACTAGCTAGGGTTCATTTTAGAGTTAGATTATTTTGAATGTTAAAAACTAAAAACTCAAGTTTGAGTGTTGAGATCTTGGTAAAGCTTGTGTTGCCTTTTGTTAGAAACATTGGTTGCTTGGAATATCGATTCCCTTGAGGTCATCGTAAGAGTTAGGTGCTTATTGTAGGATTAACGGATTGAGGTAATTGGGTTTAATATACCCTTTGGTTGCTTTTTGTTTCCTCTTTTTGTGTCTATCTATTTATCTTTACTTTTTGTCTTTGATTTCCGCATATTATCATCGTTTCTCTTGTGAGAATCGTATCATTTGGTATCAGAGCCGAGTCTAGATTCGTTCCTATGATTCTAGTCTTGGGGTTTTGTTACAAAAAAAAATCTATTCATTTGTTTTTGAGATTTTTGCTGAAATGGGTTTTTTAGATCTGAGTCTTGTTTGAGTTTCTAAGGTTGGAATAGTGTTCTCTAACTATATTTGAGTTTTAGGCTGAGATTGGAAGAAGTTTGGTGCCTTATTGAAGAATCCACCATTGAAGACTTGAAGGAGCTTGAAAAAGACAAAGTGGGTTTTGAAAATTGAAGGTTTTGGTTTGGAATTGAAGGTAAAAAAGTATTGGGTGTTGTTCCCCATATCCCCATATCAAGGAGAGCCTTCAGCTAAATTTTTGTGAAATTTTGAGACAAATTTTAAGGGTTTTATTTTGGGTGTTCATTTTGTTCTTGAAGAACATTCAAGGAAGAGAATCTTTGAAAAGGAAGTGTTTGATTCAAAAAGGGAAGAAAGAGAAAAAGTAAAAGTGTTTATTAAAGAGGGAATTTACCTAAAAGGGTAAATACTAAAGGACAAGAGTAGGGGGACCAACCAGAATTCAAATTTTTCAGAAGTTTAAAGTTGCAGCAGTGGTCCATTCGGCGAGCCCCGACTTAGCTCGCCTAACCCACTCGACGACTCGCCCTTTGGGCAGGTCGGTCGCTGAAAGGGTTGCCAATTTAAGGGAGTTACTAGAATTTTTGGCGAGATTACCCTTGGTCGCAGAATCCCTTCGACGCATCGCTGAACTTCCCCTCATATCACCGAGTTGCCTTGTCCGTTTGTAAAGTTTGGTGAGTCCATCTTCAAGTTGGCGAGCTGAACTTCAACTTAGGTGAAGAAAACAGGTCATTCGGCGATCGAAAGCTCAAGTTACACTCCCTTTTTCACGTTCTAAATTCTTAGTTTCGTTCTTTTGATTCTCAAACGCTCTCAAGAATCCTAAACCGATTTTCAACTCATAATTACTCTACTTGTTTGGCTATTGGTTCTTAAATTCACTTCTTTGTTTGTGCCTTTTCTTGTTGTGCTTTTTCTTATTTTTACTTTGTAGTTAATTCTTGATTCAAGTCCGTTTGTTTTTAATTGAGTTGTCCATTCTTCTTAAAACAAAAATCCATTCTGACCTAGAGTTGAAATTGGTGCCTTGTGATTGACGGAGTACAAACACTTGTCAACATTAGCCGAACCAATTTGAGAGGTAATCAAAGGTGTGTAAACGTGAGAGATTGTGAGTTCATTTTATTAATGCTAACGTTGTTTGCTATTTTGTGAGTTGTCTTAATGTCCGGTACAATAGAGATCGGAGGAGACACGCAAGCACCCATCGAAGAAATTACTTTGGCAACCTTGTTGGAAGTATTGAACGATATGAGGGGTGATCTATCAAGGATGAATGAGAGGCTGATCACTGTGGAAGGTAGAGTCAATTCAAATGACTCCAGACCACAAGCTACTTTCGTGCTACTACAAATGGGCATGATCACACTCATTCTCCTACTCTCACACCCGGAACCCTCCACCAAGCCTTGCACCCAACATTTGCGCAATTGGGCTCAAATAGCCAAAGTACCTATCGATCATTCCATTTTCCGCTTAGTCAAGAAGCTCCACCAAATCAAAGCCATCCTTACCAAACACCACCTAACCAAAATATTCCCTACCAAAGACCACAACCACAACCAAATCCCATGAATGAGGTGAGGAATGATGAAGATCAATGAGGTTATGATGGTGAAGGTGAAGAAGCACCATGAAATCAGTCACCAAGGAATCGACCAAGAGGTCAATTGTTGCAAAGTGGACCAAGAGGTAGATTAGGTCCAATGCCATTTTATATGAGACAACATGGGAACCACCCTCCAGGTGGCGACCAGTGGAAAGTTAATGCCAATCATGAAATTGGTCAAGAAGCTAGGGAAGAACATGGTAACCGCTATCAAAGAGGGAATCAAATAGGTTATCACTACCATGACCAAGGTGGCCTTGGAGGCCGAGATGTTGGTATCAACTCTATCAAAACGACTCTTTCGACATTCAAAGGGGAATCAAATCCCAATGCTTACTTAGAATGGGAGTAGCAATGTGATCGGATGTTCAATGTGAATGAATTGGCAGAGGTCAAAAGTAGTTGCTATTCTATCACACAATTCGAGGGGTATGCTATCACATGGTGGGAGTACATGAAGAGGTACCACTTAGTTGTTCAAGAAGGTCATCCTCCACCTTGGCCCAAGTTGAAAAGGTTGATGAGAGCTAAGTATGTGCCGGAAAGATACCACCAAGGATTACTTACCAAATTATATAACTTGAGGCAAAAAAGCAAAAGTGTTGAAGCCTATCATGATTAGTTCCAAAACATAGTCATGAAGCTGGAATATAGAGAAATTGAAGAGCATGCCGTGATTTGCTTCAAGGTAGGGTTGAACAAAGAGATTTCTTCTAAGATGACCCTTCATAGGTTTGCTACTTTGAATGATGCTTTTGATGCCGCCCATAAGATATAGCTAGAATTCAAGGAGGAGAATGTGGCTAAGTACAAGACTTCATCTTCCAATTCTTGGAGCAAGAACAAAGGGTGAGCTCAAACATCGTCGGGTTGGAACAAGGGTTCGGATGTTAAGAAGCCCTTTGAAGGAAACACTCTAAAGTACCCACCTAGGACAAAGGTATCACTGACCCAAGCAAGTCCCCTAAAGGTATTCAATGTCACAAATGTAGAGGATTGGGTCATATAATGCGTGATTGTCCCAATCGATTGATTGCTCTACTTCAAGAAGAGGAAATATATCTTAGTAAAAAAAGGGAGCAAGAAGAAGGTTGTGAAGAAGATCCTCAAGAAGAGGATGAGTTCGAAGATGGGGAAGATGATGAACCAAACCTTTGTGTCAAAGAAGGAGAGAGTGTCTCTCCTCTATATGTGGTGAGACGAGTAATGGTTAGTAAGGCCTTGAATGATCCGAGCCAAAGAGAGAACTTATTTCACTCCAAGTGCTTCATCAATGATAATGTGTGTTCCTTAATCATTGATAACGGGAGTTGTGCAAATGTTGCTAGCACTGCATTAGTGGAATTCTTATAACTTCCTACCACTAAGCATGCTACACCTTACAAACTTCAATGGTTGAGTGAGTGTGGAGAATTGAGAGTGCATCGACAAGTGATGATCAAGTTTAAGATTGGGAAGTATCAAGATGGGGTTCTATGTGATGAGGTCCCACTACAAGTTTGTCATGTGCTACTCGGGAGACCTTGGCAACATGATGTTTTAACCAAACATGATGGGAAAACCAACAAGTATTCACTTGTGTTGAATGATCATAATATGTTCTTCATCCTATGTCCCCTTCTCAAGTCAATGATATGTACCAAAGGATGAGTGAGTCGAGGGAAAAGATGAAGTGTGAAGAGGAACATGTGGAGGCCGAGAGCCAAGAAGAGGAGGAGAGGAGGAAGTTGAAAGGAAAGGCCCAAGTGTTGTTGGCTAATTACAAAGAGATAAGTGAGGTAATTGAGTTCGAAAGTTCCTTGATCCTTATCACACATAGGGATCATGTACTACAAACTAACCAATCTCATTCTTTCCTTCCCAATTCTATTTCCTTTTTTTTTTTGCAGGATTATAAGGATGTCTTCCTAAAAGAGCTCCCAAGTGAATTGCCCCCTCTTCGGGGAATTGAGCACCAAATTGACTTCGTGCCGGGATCACAATTGCCAAAAAAGTCAGCTTATCGAAGCATTCCGGAGGACACCAAGGAGCTACAAAGGCAAGTTGAGGAACTCCTCAACAAATGCTATGTTAGAGAGAGCATGAGTCCATTGTGTCGTGCCGGTTCTATTGGTTCCAAAGAAAGATAGAACATGGCGCATGTGTGTTGATTGTCGAGCCATCAAAAAAATAACGATAAAGTATCGTCATTCTATCCCTAGGTTAGATGATATACTTGATGAGTTGAATGGTTCTTGTGTGTTTTTGAAAATTGATCTTAGGAGTGGTTATCATCAAATGCGGATGAACCCCGCTGATTAATGAAATACCGCATTTAAGACCAAGTTTGGTCTATATGAATGGTTGGTGATGCCATTTGGTCTTACTAATGCTCCTAGTACTTTTATGTGTCTCATGAATCATGTGATGAAACCCATCATAGGGAAATATGTGATTGTCTATTTTGATGATATTTTGATTTATAGCAAGACCATGCATGATCATGTTGAGCCTTTGAGATGTGTGTTTGATGTGCTTAGGAAGGAACAAATTTATGCTAATCTTGATAAGTGTTGATTTTATGTTGATGAAGTTGTCTTCTTTGGTTTTGTTGTGAGTTCAAGAGGGGTTGAAGTTGATGAGTCTAAAATTGAGGCTATTAAGAATTGACCAATTCCAAAATCCATAAGCGATGATAGAAGCTTTCATGGGTTGGCTAGTTTTTATAGACGATTTGTTAAAGGTTTTAGTACCATAGCAGCCCCCTTGACTGAGGTAATCCAAAAGGATAAACTTTTTAAGTGGGGAGAGGAACAAGCCAAATCTTTTGAGGCTTTAAAATCTATGCTTAGTTCTGCTCCTTTGTTGCAATTACCTAATTTTGATAAAATATTTGAAGTGGAATGTGATGCTATTAAAGTAGGCATTGGAGCTATCTTAATGCAAGACCAAAAACCCATTACTCACTTTAGTGAAAAGCTAAAAGGTGCTACTTTGAAGTATTCCACTTATGATCTTGAATTGTATGCCTTGATTAGGGCTTTGGGTAATTGGCAACATTACTTGTGGGTCCAAGGAATTTGTCATTAGGACTGATTATGACTCCCTAAAGCATATTCGGGCCCAAGGAAAGTTGAACAGGAGGCATGCCAAATGGATTGAATTCCTTGAAACCTGCCCTTATGTAATCCAATACAAAAAGGGAAAGGAAAATGTGGTGGCCGATGCATTGTCTAGAAAACATATGTTGATAAATACTTTGTCTTCCAAATTGATTGGCTTTGAATGTTTGAAAGCATTGTATCCCAAGGATCCCGTGTTCGCTCAAATCTTCAAAGATTGTGCGGAATGGGAGAGGGAAAGGTGGATGAGGGATAAGTCTTCTACTCCCTATTCCAAGTTTGATGGTTTCTCTTTCAAAGGCAAGAGACTTTGTATGTCTGTGAGCTCTTGGAGAGAACTATTTGTGAGGGAGGCACACAATAGAGGTTTAATGGGTCATTTTAGTATTGAGAAAACTAGGGGAATTCTTGAGGAACAATTCTATTGGCCTAAAATGCATAAAGATGTTCGAATTTGTGGTCAATGTGTTGAATGTCGACGTGCTAAGTCATGCCTCTTTCCCCATGGTTTATACACTCCCCTCCCCACCCCTCAAAGACCTTGGCTTGATATTTCAATGGACTTTGTTTTGGGTTTGCCAAGGACCAAAAGACGTAGAGATAGCATCTTTGTCATTGTTGATTGATTTTCAAAGATGGGTCATTTCATTCCATGTCATAAATGTGATGATGCTACCAATGTAGCATCTTTGTTTGTTGAGCATGTTGTTAATTTGCATCGAATTCCTCAAACCATTGTAAGTGATAGGGATCCAAAATTCCTTAGTCACTTTTGGAAGAATTGTGGGGTAGACTTGGTACGAAGTTGTTGTTCTCTACTTCGTGTCACCCACAAATTGATGGCCAAACTGAAGTTGTGAATAGAACCTTGGGTTCTATGCTTCGTGCCGTCGTGCAGGGAAAGTTGGCCTCGTTGGAGGAACATTTGCCTTTAGTGAAGTTTGCATATAATCGAGTTATTCATAGTACTATTGGCATGACTCCATTTGAAGTGGTTTATGGTTTTAACCCCTTAACCCCTTAACCCCTTTAGATCTCACTCCCCTTTCTCAAGATGTTATGTTAAGCTTAGATGGGAGTAAGCGAGCTGAAGCCATGCGGAAGCTACATGAAAAGGTGCGGCTGCACTTAGAGAAGAAGAACCAAGATGTAGCCAAAAGGGCTAACAAGGGCAGTAAGAGGATCATGTTTGAACCGAGTGTGGGTACATTTTCGCAAGGAGTGTTTTCCTACCCATCGCAAGACGAAGCTGATGCCACGAGGTGATGGACCATTTCCAGTGATTGAGCGGCTCAACGACAATGCCTACAAGGTTTCCCTTCCTCCAGAATATCAAGTGCACATCACTTTCAATGTGTGTGACCTGTCCCTTTTTCCAACTGTTGGTGATAATGATCCATCGAATTTGAGGACAAATTCTTTTCAAGAAGGAGAGAATGATGCAATACGGATTTCATCAAGGCCCTTTACTAGAAGCCAAGTTCAAGACCTTCAAAGCATGCAAGGGTTATTTATGAAGATGGAGGTGCTCGAGATGGTGTTGATGACAAGCAATGACTTTTATGCCTTGAAGATTGCAAAATAAGGCACTTTTGACCAGCGAGGCCCACTTGGTGCATCGCCCAAAGGCTTAGGCGATGGTCCCAGCTTGCCTAATGCTCCAGAACGTGACCCTGGTTGAAGATCACACAGAGAAGCTCTCCAACTAGGTCGGCGCATCGCCCAACCCACTTGGCGACCCGACCCAGCTCGCCCATTGTCGTTTCGGGTCACTTTTGGGCCCTTTTATTTTAAAACCTATAAATAGCTAGCTAGAGTTCATTTTAGTGTTAGATTATTTTGAATGTTAAAAACTGAAAAACTCAAGTTTGAGTGTTGAGAGCTTGGTAAAGCTAGTGTTGCCTTTTGTTAGAAACGTTGGTTGCTTGGTATATCAATTCCCCTGAGGTCACCGTAAGAGTTAGGTGCTTATTGTAGGATTAACGGATTGAGGTCATTGGGTTTAATATACCCTTTGGTAGCTCTTTGTTTTCTCTTTTTGTGTCTATCTATTTATCTTTACTTTCCGTCTTTGATTTCCGCATATTATGATCGTTTCTCTTGTGAGAATCGTATCAGAATATATGAAGTATGAATGTATAGTTATTCATTTCTCTCAATTTTTCAGTTTGCGTTAGTAACCATTAGGATTAATATTGTTTTCTTTGTTTACTTGAATATGATACAACTTTTTCTCATTTTTGCAAATTGATTCAATGCTATAACGGTTAAGAATTTTGTTGCAAAAGCAATAAAATGAGTATGATTTAATGTAGAGTTATTGTTGACTTTTTAAATCTCCAAAAGAGTAGTTGTAGTACTTGTTTTAGTGAAAAGAGTAATTTTGTAGTTTTGAAGCAGTAGCATATTATTCCCTGTAGCATGTCTTCTGATAAATCAATTTGATGACTTTCTTAAGTGTGATTATGTTCTCTTAATAGCTGGACATTTGTAGGTCCCTTTAGGAGTTATGTGACTTGTTTTCACTTGTCTGTAGCTTATCAAAATTGATCATATTTGTAATTTTCTATCTCTCGGCTGGTTAATTAAGGATCATTTTAGTTAAGTTTAATGTTTCGTTGTAAATGGTGCTCAAATTATTTTTTCTTTTAGTTGGGGTTACTCTGTTAATTTTCTTCCTTTTTTTTGCCACATGTGACACCAATCTAAGTCCATTTTGGACTTCTCCTTGCATATCCTCGAGTTTTCTTGAGTCAGCCTCACCCATGTTCGAGCAAGGGGAAGCGCTTAGGAGCAAAATTACAGGTCCCAAGAGATGAAATCTCCCTGATATACAACGTGATAGAGCCGATATACAATAGTTGTATACGCTGTAAAAAAAGCAAGAGAAATGGGCCCAATGCCTCCCAAAATTTCAATTTTTCTATTGTATTGTAATTGGGCCAAAGGCCCATTTAATTTTGGTGTTATTTGTTAGTTTTAGGACAGGTACAAAGTATGGAAAAGGCCCAAAAATCAAGTTTAGGGCCCACTTCAAATTTTCAGCAAGATGTCTAACTTAGGACAGGGGAAGTGGGCCAAAGGCCCAAAAAATAGAAATTAGGCCCTAGTACTGGTCCAGGAAGACAGAAAACCAGACTTGAGCCCAAAACTCTCTCTTTTTATTTTATCTGTTTCGTAATTGTTTAATTGTTTATGTGCTAGTCAATTTTAAGGTTTTCTTAATTTGATTTCCCTAAAGGATAGGCGTTTCTAGAAGGACTAAATAATTATACTCATTTCACTACTTAAATTACTTTGAAAATATTTTACTTAAGTAATGCCCTTATAATATTTCCCTTTCTCTCTTGAGATTACTTTAAACTTTCAAAATTCTTTATTTTCCCAATTTAGCAAGTCTATATTTAGCCAAATACTTTAATTGCCGGATAACCGCATGTTAGCGGACATTTCGGGTGCTTTCAAACCCTTTTCGAAATGCTAATATGAATCCTGAACCCCTATATTATTTTCATCAGAATTCTGTTTTAATCTTTTGAAAAAATAGTTTTCTTGATTTTTCTTTAAAATTTAAGTGGCGACTCTTAAAATTCCGTCGTTTTCTTTATTTTTTTTTATATAAAACAGAATGACGACTCTGCTGGGAATTTGAATTGGGTTCTAACCTGAAAATTAAATCATTTGGCTAATGTATGTTTGTTTATGTGTTTATTTGTTTAAATTCCCGCAATATTAAATTGTTGCAGTCATGGCATGACATATTCCGTCAAACGACACTTCATTAATTTTCCACTTAAAAGACGATTGTGCGGGCCTCAGTCGTTCGTTAACCAATTGTTCTGGAGGCACCCTAATGGATTTAATTGGCTACTGGATAGTTTACGGTCGTTAACTGTCCCAGCCCAAGTAGTCTGCTTGGGTTGCCAATCCACTACAAAGAAGCCCACTCTTAGTCAAACTAGTGTAGAGCCAAACTCAATATCGAAAGTTAGCGCATTGGATTAAGATGATCCAACTCCCAAGGCACACGGGCCTATTAGAAAGATCACCTTGAGTTCAAAACGGACCACAGCCTAAATGGACGATCATATTTATGTATTTAAATTTGAAGGATGTATATGCCGTTTGACAAACCATTGTCTCTTGGGGTAGGGAGTTTGATAGTTTGTTCGAGTCGAAGAAGGATTAAGTTACCATTCCATCCAATTCGAAGATGGAAAGAAGTTCAAGATCAAAGTACCTTCCATGGAGGCATAATTTAGGATTGTACCCCTGCGCGGGACTGATTATTTTTTTATCCCTTTCCCCTATTATGTATCCCATTCAGTTTATTCATAAAATTTGTATAAATTTGGGTTTTAGGGGGCAATGAAATGTTTCAAATGACGTATATATCTTTCAAATCGTTAGGCCTACCCTTGGTTCAAAAGGGTTACATATCTGTTTAGAACGCGCAATAACTCTTTATGTGTTATAACTACTTGTGTGATTATGTTGCTTTAGTTGGAGATGTTCTAGCCTACTCTTCGTGGAAATTTTCTAGAAACCCCTAAGCACAAATATCAAGTCGCTATCAAAAGTGTGTCCAAATACTCTTCAAGTCTTTAGTTTCCCAACAATATTCAAACTTCATTTTTCAAATCTTACATTCTCATATCAGAAAAAGATTCACCGTCTCAAATCGAAAGAGATTCAAGAGTCGAATTACGTAAGACCTGAATTCTCCTCCGTGAGATACGTAGGCAACCTTTCAAGGCTCAGTCCCCATTTTGAGAAATTTTATCTTTTCCAACTCTTACAAGGAGACTAGAGTTTCATATCAATCGAAAATCAGGAGTATCAAAAGGACCTTGGCTCCATGAAAGTCAATTGCTTTGATCCACTAATCCCAAAATCAAATAGATAAATTTCTATCCATTTAGCTATTTCTCTAATACTAGTAGGCTAATTTATCTTCGAATGAAGCAACTCTTGCGTGTTTACACCAATAAGTGATATCTTGTACTATTTATCACCCTCAGACACTAACACGTTTACTTTTTGAGTTATTTTTTCTTCGACAAGTACTTAGAACTGATTTGTGATGATAAGCTGGTTGAACAACCGTACTTTACGCGATCCAAAGCTCCCACATATTCCCTTTCTAGCCGAGATCTATTGAAAGGAAAAACGATAATGGTTGACAACAGAGAAGATATTGGTGTGACCAAGGTTGCGATAGATCAGCCCCTTGTCGTTGAACAAAATGAGTTAATTGCACAGTTGATGCAACAAATTGCACGTAAGATTTGTCAATTTCGACTGTCGATGTCAACACTCCAGGCGATGGAAGGCTTCCGCTCCATTTTCCTCCTCTGAATTCAAACTCAAAACATGTCCAGAATAAGTCATCCTCCAACCCTGCTCAAAATCCCTCCACCATCGACTTAACCACCTCAAATTTTTATCATGCCAACACTTCATACCAAGCACCGCCTCTTCTTCAAAACCTGAATACCAACCCTCAAGTTTTCCCTCTTCTTCATAACCAAAATGCAAATAACTCTCAAATATTCCCTCCATTTCAAAGATTAAATGCCAACAATCCTCAAATATCTCATTTCATGTACCAAACCCCGGTAAAAGGCACTCAAAATCCACCGAACGCTCAACCCTTACCTCCAAAAGTCACTTTTGATATCCCAAGCCAAATCGAACCACACCTTCACTATACTGGTTGTTCTGAACTTGACCACTATGACGAGAAGGAGAAGGATTGGAGGGCCAAAGAGGAAAAGACTAAGAAGATCATGAAGGAAGAGATTGTGAAAGTGATAAAAGAACTTGATTATTCTTCAGAAGTTGTGGGGCTAAACTACAAAAATTTATGCATTCATCCGAATTTGGATCTTTCGGAAGGGTTCAAAGTGCCAAAACTTATCACTTTTAATGGAACTGGAAATCCTCTAGCACATCTTAAAGCTTATTGTCATCAACTCGTGGGAGTTGGCAAAAACGAAGCATCGTTGATGCGCCTCTTCAGTCGAAGTCTACTTGGAGAAGCGCTAGAGTTGTTTACATCGCAAGAATTAAAATTATGGACTAGTTGGAATGCACTCGCAAATGATTTCAATGAAAGATTTAGACATAACGTCAAAGCCGCCCTTGATCGCTACTATTTGGAGAAGATTAAATAGAAGTATATAGAAAACAATCGAGAGTACTCTCTTCGTTGGAGAAAAGAGGTTGCAAGAATTCAACCTCCTATGTCTGAACAAGAAATTACTAAAATGTTTATTCGAACTCTAAAGCTAGAGTACTATGAGAGAATGTTGTGCATGATGGGACAAAAATGTAACACCCCGTATTCGAAATAGACAAAAATGCAGATTTCGAGAAGTTACAGGTGCAACTTACGGTCACCATCCACGGACCGTAGGTCAGACCACGGCCAGTGCTGGTGGACCGTGGTTCACCACTGCAACCCCTCCCCAGCCAGCTCAGAAAATTGGCTATGTCCCGAGTCACGGACAGACCAACGGTTCGTAGATCAGACCACGGTCCGTGGTCTGTGTCCGTGGATCAAGACCTCCTTTACCCAGCCTCTGACACGAACTACGGTTGACCAGCACGGACCATCGTTCGATCCACGGTCCGTAAGTCTGACTGTAGATCGAAGGTTAGCAGCCAGTTAGCTGAAAATTCTGATGGGTCAACTTCAGATGGTCATAACTTTTAGTACAAAATGAATTATGTGTCCCATGACATATGGTTAGATAGATAATTGAATTATCTTTCCAACGCCACTAAGTTTTCTAAATTTTGACCTCCGAGTTAATATTTATGCCAGTTTTAGTGAACCCCTATTGGGCAAACTCGACCTAAGGACCCAATCGACGGACCGTCAGTCCGTCAGTCACTCCAACAGCAGCTAATTCAAGGGTCTTTTGGTCTTTTCCTATTTCTTTTAACCCCTAAGATACGTCGTTTAGACCCTAAATCATGAGGTTTTAATTAGTTTAAGCCTAGAAACATAACTAGAACCTACCTAAGTCAAATTCATTAATCAAAACTTAGAAAATTAGAATCAAGAGAGGAGAAAAAGGTCAAGAACCCTAGTTCAAGAACGCAACGATGTTTCTTCAGTTGCAGCCCCAAAATCAAAAGATTTCTCCGTGGAATTCATCACCAGGTATGTGAGATTTCACTAGTGAGTTCCTTTCGCCCATTATGTCCCTAGAATTCAGTCAGATTCTTGATTCCATGATTATGAACAGACCTAGGGTTTCTAGAATTTGAACAGATCATCATGAATTAATTATTTAAATGTTCCAAATCAGATTATCATGTTATTGTTCAGTTTATCGCATGAATTTCAGAACCCTAGCTATGTATTTCTTTAGTTCTTGAATTACACATGCTAGGTTTGATATTTCAGTATTCAGTTTTACATGCCTCAGTTTATGAATGCATCATTATCAGATTAATTGTTGCATTCTCAGTTTGCATGTTCAGTTTTGAGCTATCCAGTATTTACAGAAATTCAGTCATAACTAGTTAACTACTTAATTCATTGGGAGTAGCATAATACCGAGTTGGACTGGGGTTTCAGCGTACCCATATAGTCCCAGAACTACGAGCCACATAGGTGTAAGTCTCCTCTGTGGGCAACATCAGTTTAGTGATCACGCCAGCATGCCTCTATACCTCTGGCAGGGTATATTGGGTCCTCTCGATGGGGCGTATACATCGGACTCCACATTTAGCTCATGTGGTTTTATGTCGGTTATTAGTTGCTCCCACAGTTCAGTCAGACTCTATTGCATTGACCACATTTACAGTTCATTCAATATTTAGTCAGCATGTTATAAATTGGTCATTGGATTCAGTTAGCTCAGGATTCAGTATCTATATCATGTTCAGATTATTTCATTGCTTTATTGCTTTGTTTAGTTATATGTTCTTTCAGCTTTACTCTATCCTGTATGCTCAGTACCTTTCAAGTACTGACGCATACGTGCGCTACATCTTCTCGTGATGTAGGTTCAGGTTCTCAGTATCCAGATCACGCTTAGATCGGTTCCCGGTCTTTAGTTCAGCATAATCAGTGGTGAGTCCTCATTCTCCGAGGACAATAGTAATGAGTTTCTTTTCAGTATTTTAGTCCTTTAGTTTTAGTTTTGCTAGACTTAGCTGGGGCCTGTCCCAGCATTTCTAGTCGGTTAGAGGCTATTTTCAGACATAGTTAGATTCAGCTTAGTATTGAGTTAATAAATTCTTTGTATTAAACTCTCAGATTTGATATATTCAGTTACAGTATATGGGTATTCCCCATCTTTTAAGATTTATTTTATGATTTAACTTCTGCATCAGTTTATCATCTTTAGTATGCTTATGATCATGCCAGCAGGGTTAGCTTGGGATCACTTGTGGTCCTATGTCCTGTGTCCGCGTCTCGGGGGTAGCTTGGGGTGTGACAAACTTGGTATCAGAGCATTAGGTTTAAGTGTCCTAGGATGTCTGAAAAGCCACACTAGGTAGAGTCCTTTTCATGGGTGTGTAGTGCGCACTACATCTAATGAGAGGGAGGCTACAAAGTGTTTTTAGGAAAAATCTTCATTTTCTTGTTACTCTTATCGTGCGTAAGGTATGATCTAATTCCATTCTAACTCGACGTTCTACGTTTCAGTGATCATGCCTCCTCGTAGAGCTTATGCTAGGAATGCGAATGCCAGGAACGCAAACGCAGCTCCTCCAGTTCCAGATCAGGAAGTCTCAAATGCTGAATTCAGGAATGCCATTCAGATGTT